>NC_091473.1:53411333-53723641 GCF_036971445.1 Narcine bancroftii
GCGTCACCGAGCACCTACATTCTGTCAGTGGGTTAAGGCTTGAACTCCCAGTAGCCGACCATTTCAATTCCTCTTACCATTCCCACAGCAACACGTCTGTCCTCTGTTCTTATTCTCATCCATTGTCATGGACAGAATAAATATAAACTTGAGGGACAACACAAAATATTCCTTTGAAGCAGTGTTAAACCTAATGTCATGAAATTTGATTTCTCTAATTTTAGGTTACCCCCAACTTTGGTTTTGCAGTTTCCATCTCTTCTTTCCCAACTTTTAAATAAAGAGATTTAAAACATTTCTCTTTACTTACCCCCTCCCCTTTTCCAGGGATCTCACTTTCTCCTGGCTCTCTATCTGTCCTTTCTTCTGTGCAAAACCCTCACATCTTGACCCCCTCCCTGGCCTTCCCCTCCCATTTTTCATTCTCCCTTGATATCCCCTCTTTCCCTTTAAGCTTAATAAAGGGTTCCGACCCAAACCGTTGACTGACCATTTTTACTTACGAATGGTTTCCGAGGTCCTCCAGCATTCCACCATTGTACAATCCCTCACTGGGGTTTTTTCTGGAGTTGGAGGTCAACAATTACTCATCTCCTCTTCCTCAACTTTCCTCGATGAAATGGAAGGCTTCAATTCTTGAAATCCTCAAAGGTGGAGGCTAAAGGGTTGCCTTCTGATGATAGGAAGGTACAGACCAAGTCCATGCTTACACCTGTTGCAGCTTCTAGAGCAGGAAATGTGAGGCCAAAGTGTGAGCAAAGACCCTCTTTATTCATCGTTTCATTTTCATGGCCCCTTCCTACAACATCCAGCCCTTTCCTGTAGAGTTAATAAATGTGCCTTCAATTTAATTAATTGACTTGAGCTGTTCTAAGCATCACCTTCTTCTGTAACTTACAAGTTTCCCAATGAGTGTCCTGTGAAATGCTAAGGTAGAGTGACTTTCTCGGTGCAACAGTAACTGACTGAGACATTGTTTAATACCCCTTGAAAAGTTTAGTGAGTGGCAAAGCTGGGTGTGAATTTGATGGGATCTCCCATTTTTGAATAACAACTCACATATCTTGACCACAAAAGTGCAATCACGAAGCCTTTCCATGCAATGCATCCTTCTGAGAACACTTGTAATGCCTCTACTTCCCACTGATCCCTCAAAATCAAAGGGTTCATCTCTGCTAACAGAGGCAATTCCAGCTCAGCAATTAAAAAACCCTGTTATATTCAGCCAAAGCTCAGAGCAAAGAACTACTTTCTCAATATCATCTGCCATTTCCTGCATTAACAAAGCACCTTCCCTTTTCAGATTGCTTTTAAATGGAACTCACCATCATGCAGCTAATGAATAGTGCAGGGAGATCTGTATAACAGCTATCAACAAGAAAAAAATGAGTTAAACAGGAAGGTCTGCAAATGCAGTGATTGTTGTGCAATGCATTAAATTGCTGGAGAAACTCAGCAGGTCACGTGGCATCAAGAGGAAGCAAAAGGTGACCATTGTTTTGGGCTTGAGTCCTTTGCCATGAATAAAAAGCAGGCAGGGAACTGAATAAAAAGATGGGGTGGGGAGGAGAGGAGGGAAGAAGGAGCAGGGGGAGGATCACAGAACAGGCAAGAGGTCAAAAAGATGGGTTTTGGTGTGTAGACTTTAAAGGTTAAAAAGCTGAGAAGTGATAGAGGAAGGAATTTGAATGGAGAGTGAAGGGGGCAGGGAGCTGAAGGAAATGAGTCAGAAGGGCAGAGAAACAGAGAGGGAGACAGGAGAGGATGTTGAGGAATGGAAGCCATCTGGTTGGAGAGTGCCCAGATGGAATTTTATGTGTTGTCCCTCCAATTTGCAAGTTGGCTCTAATTCCAACTTGCAGAAGATGGAACAAAGGTGATCTGCCACAATAACAGGGACCTCCCATGGCCAACAATTTTAATTCCACAGCCCATTTCCATACTGACATGCCTGTCCGTGGATTCATGCACCGCCAAATCGAGGCTATGGCCATATTTGGGGAACATACAGATTCCTGTTAGGCTGCTCCCCGTCTCTCTTTCCCTGTTTTTTTCCTATTCCCTCTGACTCCTTTCCTCCAGCTCCCTATCATCTACATCCCTACATCCCAGATTTTTCCCTTGTGCCCTCCCACCCATTACCCATTACCTGTGCTTCTCCCATCCCCTTCTCCCCCACCATTTTATTCAGGTATCTGTCTGCTTTTTGTTCATATCTTGATGAAAGGCCAAGGGCCGAAACATTGGTTATGTATCTTTATCTACGCTACATAAAGAACACTGAGTGACTTGCTGAGTTTTTCTTTTTTCTCTTCTACTCTCCTACATACTGATCTATAACCTCTTGCCTGTTGGCCAGTGTTCCTCTCCCTTCCCTCCTCTCCTCTCCCTCCCCAACCTTTTTATTCAGGCACCTACCTGCTTTTTGCTCTGTCCTTGACAAAAGACTCGGGCCTGAAATGTTGGCTACGCTTTGCTTCCTATAGACCAGTGGTTTTCAAGCTGCCCCCTGCTGTGTGTTGTTCAGATGGTTGGATTCTCCCCTGGCTCCACCCTCACCCTGGTTTTCCCACCTTACCTCAGATTCACCTGAGGACAAATGTGTCTACCAGCTATTGATTGTAAGCTATTAAAAGTGTGTTTGTACTCCTCACGTCTTCGGGTGCAATCAGTCACATTACATTTTTAATAGCTTATCTTTGAAGCAGGATGGAAGCCCTGTTGAATCCAGTCATGCTCCAAATTGGCCCTCTGTCCCCAGAGGCCATGGACTGCTTGAGTGCTTCCAGTCCTAACTAATGGGCATCCAAGATGTCTTCAACTCGGATAATCTCTGGAGATATGCACTTCTCTCTTGAGTCAGCCCCAAGGGGTTCACTGTGATCAGAGACTGTGCTACTTAAGAATTTGCCATAGAAGGCTTGAAGGCCCATTACATGAGCCTCAGAACAACGTGTTTGTGAGACACCGACTCTCTCAATGTCCGGGTGTGTCTGGTTGATTCACTGGATGACTATGTTCTTGAACTGTGGGGCCTGACTAGAAAGTGCCACTACAAAGTGGCCACGGCCTGGGTGAGAAAGGAGGAACAAATCCTCGACATTCTCGTGGCAGGAGTGAGGTCAAAGTACATGAGGCAGTGACTCCTAGAGATAGGGATCAAAGACTTGGCTAGCACCCTAGATCTGGTGAAAGCACTTAAATAAGCCCAACTGGGAGCTGACGACCTCATGGGCAAAAGTAATGGCTTTTCAGAGGACAAGGTCAGTGGGGCACCGGCGACTCCCTCAGCCCCAGCGCCGACTGCTGCGGCCATGTGCGACCAAGGATGCTACTTCTGTGGACAAGCACAGCATCCCCATGCCCGATGCCCTGTGAGGGATCCTGTGTGTTCAGGAAGCGGAAAGTGAGGGCACAGGGTGACGGTCTGTAGGGCTAAAGGGAACCCAAATAGGGCAATGGCATATGCGACCCCTGAATTGCCATTTGATCCATGCCAGAGTCCCGAAGATCCACCCCCAGCCTCTCTGTGCAGCTCGCCGTCAGCAACTTGCTGCGCCTTGTGGCGAGATGCGCCACCGGAAGTAAAATATCACAGGAAGCAACGGTAGCCATCTTGCCACACCTCGAGGTCAATGGCATCTTGTCTGCCCATGGGCCAAGAGGAGGGAGTCGAATCGACATGGGGAACAACGTGGTTTCCGGAGCACTGGCATCAGCCATCCTGGATCAGTCATTACCTCACCAACTGAACAACTCGACGATGGAGGTGAGGGTAAATGGACACTTGACTGATTGCCTGGTAGATTCTGGCTCCACTGAGAGCTTTATAAACTCTACGACTGCTCTGGTGTACAACTTAAAAGTGTATCCGATGGACTATCGTATTTACCCAGCATCGCAATCACACTCTGTGATGATCCAGGGGTATTGTATAGTACATCTTACTGTAAAAGGGGGTAACTTTGTAAGTTCCAATTGTATGTATTGAATCCATTATTAGGACTGCCCCTACACAGCATTTGAGGCAGACAGATGGTTCTATCAGTTCTGGAGTGTCCTTTTTGATATCACTAACAGGGTCTTGGTCTTCCAAAGACAGATGGACAAAATGGTTGATGAATACGGGTTAAAGGCTACCTTTCTTTATCTCGACATTATCATCATTTGTGGTCACTCTCTGGAAGATCATGATGCCAACCTCCAGAAGTTTCTCCATTCAGCAAAATCCCTGAATCTCACCAACAACTCCAGTAAGTGTGTATTACGGACTAAATGTTTGTCGATTCTGGACTATGTGGTGGATGATGGCGATATTGGTCCTGACCCCAATCGAATGTGCCCCCTATTAGACCTCCTGATCCCAAAGACCATGAAGGCTTTAAGGAGGTGCCTGGGCTTCTATGCCCAGTGGGTCCCTCACTATGTGGATAAAGTCCGCCCTCCTCTTAAAATCCACCTCATTCCCATTATCAGCTAAAGCCCAGGAGGCTTTCCACTATGTTTGGAACTACATCGCAAGGACCACCATGCATATGGAGGATGAGAATGCAGCCTTCCAGGTGGAAGCTATGCCTCCGATGTAGCTCTGGTTGGGTAGGCCGGTAGCCTATTTTTCCTGCACCCTACAAGGCCACGAGCTTCAGAAACCATGAGTGGAGAAAGAGGCCCAAGCCATTGTAGGGGCCATCAGATACTGGAGACATTACATGGCCGGCAGAAAATTTACACTGCTCACCGACCAGTGATCAGTGGCATTCATGTTTAATAATGCAAAAAGGGGCAAAATAAAGAATGATAAGATCGCTAGGTGGAGGATCGAACTCTCCAATTATAATTATGGCATAGCATATAGGCCAGGTTCTCTCAACGAATCTCCAGATGCCATATCAAGAGGAATCTGTGCCTCTGCACACACTGGCCAGTTGCAGTCACTGAACAATAGGCTCTGCCACCTGGGCATCACTCGCATGTCCCATTTCTTCAAGGCACACAACCTGCCATACTTCATTGAGGACATGAGGGAATGACCAAGTCCTGTCAGGTCTGCATGGAGTACAAACTGCACTTCTACCGCCCTTACAAAGCACACCTGATCAAGGCATCCCACCACTTGAAATGACTCAGCGTCAATTTCAAGGGACCACCCTTCCACCAATGGAAATGTATACTTTCTCAATGTCATCAACGAGTATTCACATTTTCACCACCACCATGGTCATCAGGGCCTTGAACTTTATTTTTGTCCTGTTTGGGTATCCCAGCTATATCCATAGTGACCGGGGCTCATCATTTATGAGCAAAGAGCTGCGCTAGTATCTGCTCGTAAGAAGCATTGTCTCAAGCAGGACGATTAGCTACAATCCCTGGGGGAATGGACAAGTTGAAAAGGAGAATACGAGGGTATAGAAGGCTGAGAAATTGGCTCTCTGGTCCAAAGGGCTTCCAGGTCCACGCTGGCAAGAAGGTTGCTTCTCTGCACTGCAACCAATGCAACTCCTCACAAGCTAATGTTCACTTTCCAGAGGAAATCCACGTCCAGGATCACCTTCCCAGCTTGGCTAATGGCACTGGGGCCAGTTCCACTGAGAAAGCATGTAAGGAGGAGCAAGATGAACCCCCTGATCGAGAAGGTGCACCTGCTGCACGCCAACCCAACATATGCTTACGTGGCATGCCCTAATGGCAGACAGGACAATGTCTCGATCAGTGACCTGGCACCCACCAGAACTGAGGATCAGACAAGCCAGGAACCACCAACTACCCCATCCAGGGTTCAGGATGACTCTGCTCGGGAAGTGGGTCAATCCACGACCAGATCCGAAGCCCTTGAGACCCAGTAACCCTGTACCACAGGGGGTCCAGGAAGTGAAGGAAGCCCAAAGTCCTCCAGTACTGAGGTGCTCAACCAAAATAACTAGACCTCCTGACAGACTTAACTTGTAAATATTTGCAAACCATTAGGTTTTTTTTTAATGTATGGTCTCTGTTATTCACCTGCAGGTTCTCTTCTGAAGGAAGGGGTGAATGCAGTGAACTGGAATTTACTGTTTGTGTATTGTTCAGATGGTTGGCTCCACCCCTGGCCCCACCTTCACCTACCCCAATATAAACCCTGGTTTTCGAGTCTTTCTTCAGATTAATGTGCCAACTGGCCATTGATCGTAAGCTATTAAAAGCATTTTTGTACTCCTCTTGTCTCTGAGTACAATCAGTCACTTTACACCCCCTATACACACATTCCATCTTAATTGATCCATATGTCATAAGTGCTCCGTGATTAGTAAGGGATTGCTTAAGGTGGTACGTGAGTGGAAAGAAAAAGTTTGAAACCATTGTTTTAATCATACCTAATTGACTCGTTATGTGCACGGTTTCATAACTCCAAAGGAAATGGGCCAATGACAATTTTTCTCACGCAAAATATTTCAGTAACAATTTTGTCTAGAGCAGTGATTCTCAACCTTCCCTTCCCACTCACATACCACCTTCAGCAATCCCTTACTAATCACAGAGCACTTATGGCATGGAGATTATATAAAGTGGTATGTTAGTGGGGCAGTTTGAAAACCACTGTTAAAGATGTTGCATGAACTGCTGAGTTTCTCCAGTACTTTTGTGTATTGTGCAAGAAAATATGGACCTGCTTCCCATACTCTGGATGTGGGTAATTGCACAGCACAATTCCCACATAAGCCTTGCCACCTTTTATTCAACTTAACCTCCCCATCCTTTACCCCTAGACCCCAGCTATTTTCTCTTGTGCCCTCCCACCCATATCCACCTCTTGCTTCAACCCTGAGCATCTCCCCTGCTCTTCCCCCTACCATTTTATTCAGGCAACTGTCTGATTTTTGTTCATATCTTGATGAAGGGCTAAAGGCTGAAACATTGGTTATATATCTTTATTTTTGCTACATAAATAACACTGGGTGACTTGCTGAGTTTCTCTTTTTTCTCTCCCACTCAGACTGATCTATGACTTCTTGCCTGTTGGCCAGTGTTCCTCCCCCTGCCCCTTCTTCCTTCCTGTCAGGATCTTTGGGAAGGCATTTAAGGAACCCATATCACGTTATGTGAATAGGATGGTTTACTTCAGTTATGTTTTCAATTTCAATATGGACGATGACATTTTGAAATATTCCAAAAAATTTTGATCAAACACTTACGACTGTCCTCTGTAATGAAGGGTTATAGACCAAATTGTTGACTGTATTGCCTTTCATGGATTCTGCCTGACCTGCTGAGTTCCTCCAACATTTAGTGTGTTGTTGAAATTATCCAGCATCTGCAGTATTTCTTATTTCTATCCTTATAACTGTCCTAGAAAGTCAGTGCAGGGTATCAATTAACAAACTAAATTAAATTAATGATATAGAAGAGTTTTGAGACTGGATGTTAGAGACAATTAACAATTTTGCAGGAGTAATTAAACAGTTTGGGGATGCTCTCTGCTTGTTTGGCAGAGGGGCTATGGAGACATAGATCTCAAATTTGTTGGCAATTTATGCATGGCATGGACCATATTCCAAAGAGTTCAAGTTTTAGAATATATAATTGGTCTTAAGGGAAAAAGCATGCTGTAATCTGAGGAATTCAGCTTTGGCCCCAGCCCACACTTGCTAACATCACCAAGTGAAAATGGATGAGAACAGTTCAGGAGGGGAAAGAATTGTTGGCTGAGGAAAGAGTTGAATCTTCATCAGTGAGGCCAGGTCCCATAACTCAGAGGCCTCTGCCTCCAAACATGATTGTAATTACAGCAGAGTTTTCAGATGGAAGTTAAAATCTTGTTTTATCGGCCAAACAATTAGTGGCTCACAAAAGAGGTACAAACTAGGTCAGGGTTTCTTTGAAGTAACAGGACATTTCATTCAACTTTCTGACAGAGCGACATTAGTCACCTTCAGTTTTCACAACCAGAGTCGCATTTCCAATGTCCTCCACACTGGTAATTCAATTACATTTTGTAAGACCTTCACAACTGAATTGAAGCTGAACAATTCATTGGTGGCAAAGCAATTTCACACCTCAGGTATATCCAAACTCTTCATTTTCTTCCGTGCTGAAATCATCAAATGTGCTGTCAAATAATAATTGCCCGATGTCCCATGAAGGGTCTCTCTGATAGGTTTTGTTAAAAAATGTGAATAAGCTGGTCTCGAGTCTGCGCTGCAGCAGCGTTCTTTCTCTCATAAAAAAATAAAGTACAAGAATAAAACAACAATAGTTTTTCATAGGTAGAATTCTTCATGTGAAGGTTTGAATGGATCTCCATTTGTGGCGCATGGAAATTAATCAAAGCTGGCAGTGAGAGTCTAAATGTGAACAAGGAGAAGGACTGGTAGGGGGTTTGGGTAGAAGGTCGAGTGGATAGAATTTGATGTAGAAGAAGTCACTGCATACCATGAGGGTAGCTTCAGGGCCAATGCTGTAGTGAGGAATCAGAGAACAAAGGTGATGTGAATAGGTGGGGATGATAGAACTGGGGAAGAGAGAATAGCAAGGTGCATATAAAAATCAAGGAAGAGATCTGTTTTGAGCTTGTTTATAATGAGAAAGGAGACTGTTTGGCAAATGGGCATCATGCAGCTGCTAGCATGGTAGGATCAGCTTTGTTCCCCCTCTTATATTGGTGTAACTTCTTTCCTTACATACTCATCAGCACCACTTTGACCCATTGACCTCGCGCCAACACTGGGAGTGCCGTGCAGTTATCCATGAAACTACCAGCATGTCATTGGACTGGAAGAGGAAAATTGAGAACCACGGGGTGGGGGAGGAAATTTATCGCAGGGAAAATGTGCCAACTCCACACAGACCACACCAGAGGTCAGGATTGGTCCCAGGTAGAGGGAGCTGTGAAGTGCTTCTGTGCTACCAAAAATCATTGAACAGAGAGGATGAGATGGGGAATAGGTGAGCAAAACTCTTGATGAACATAACCATTTATTGTAATATTCAGAAGGTGCAAGAAATTCTTATTAGTTGCAGCCACACAATTTCACAAAGCACTTTAACAAATTATTGATCTTAATTAACTCGTGAGTCTGATATAAAACATTAGCAGATATAGCAGCACAAAAAATTCAAGGACACTTAGAAACATACGCTGAAGTGGTATTACATAGAATTTATAGCATAGTTCAGGTACACGTTCCTTTATCTGGAACTCTTAGGGGACAGTGTGTTTCAAATTTTGGATTTTTCCATATTTCAGAAAGCCAGATTTAAGCCCACCCGAATTGTGCTGCCATATCCACCCCAAACCCGTTCCAGTCGCGCTGCCATCTCTCCCACCCCCGGCCGCCTGACTTGTGCTGCCAGTCTCCTCCCGCCCTCCCGACTCGCACTGCCGGTGTCCTCCCCTCACCCGCCCGACTCACGCTGCTAGTCTCTTCCCCTCGCCCGCCTGACTCGCACTGCTGGTCTCTTGCCCGCCCGACTCGTGCTGCCGGTCTCTCCCCTCGTCCACCCGACTCGCACTGCCAGTCTCTCACTTACCCAACTTGCACTGCCAGTCTCTCCCCCTCGCCCGTCTGATTCGCGCTGCCATCTCTCTCCCCACTTCCTGGATTTTGGAGATTTCCAGATTTTAGATGTCTGGATAAAGGATTATGTACCTGTACAGGCCCTTCAGCCACGATATTGTTCTGACCTATGGAAACCAACTGTACAACAGTCAATTCCCTCCCTATTTCACTCCTATAACCCTCTATATTTTTTTACATCCCTCCATGTGCCTATCTGAGAGTTTTTCAAAATGTCTCTATTGTACCAGCCTTTACCACCACCCACAGGAATGCATTCCAGGCACTCCACTCTGTGACACCTCTGGTGTCTTCCCTAAACTTTCCCCCATTTACCTTATACAGGTGTCCTCTGGTATTTGATATTGACACCCCACACCAAAGGTGCTGACTGTCTGCCCTATCACTCGTAACTTTATATTCACTTATTAAGTCACCTCTATTTTTTTTGAATAGAGGAGATGGATATTACAAGAGGAGGTTGAACTTGTAACCTTACACTCTTGGTGCAATGTGCTATGGAATAATTGTATAGAATCCCATCCTCAGTGTTTAGAAAGCACGACAGAGTCAGATAGAAATGTTGAATAATGCCCTGCCTATCTGATGATTGCTTCAGTTATGTCAATGACCAGGTCCTTTCCCAGAGTGGTCAGCACTGCATCTGCCATGGAGTTACAAAATGTTGGCATGTCAACACTTCTACTCTGCCTCCCAAAAGTCCAGAATATTATTTTGTTTATTACTCTCTCACTAATAGCCCATCAATGCAGCTCAGGCCATCACACAAAACAACCTCCCCTCCCGCTTCTCCATTTACGCTTCCTGCTGCCTCAGGAAAACACCTAACATATTAAAGGACCCATCCCATCCCAGACACACCTTCTTCTCCCTGCTACCATCAGACAAATGATACCCGAGTTTCAAAGCAAAGACCTCCAGATTCAAGGACAGTTTCTTCCCCAAGGGTATCAGTCCAGTTATTGGTATCCTTTTCTATGTATTATCTCTTTTTTGAACTTGGCATAATGTAGCAATTTAACCTGTACTATTGCAATTGGTGAATCTTATGCATTTGTTTAACTGCAGCAAGGAATAAATTCTCTTGTTGCGATGCTCCCCCTCCACTGTTTTTTCCCCAAATATTTTTATTGATTTTAATAGAAAAAACCCTGTATTCATGCTTTCTAACTGATTACATAATTGAATTCATAATATACACATAACATATCTACATTGTAATACAGAATATAAACCAAATTATCAGGCAACATATCTTGCTCAAAACCTCAGATTCTGATGTTAAACAGAAAATAATAAGATAGAATTAAGAATCCCACGTTGGGACTATAAATCTTCATCCGTTTCCATAATATGATCATTATTAATTGTCTACTATAGCCTGTTTTTTTCTAGAAAGATAAAAAAGACCCCCCCCCCCCACTAATCCTACCTCTCCCACTAAACAAGGTTAATCTCCATATAGTAAGTAGATATGAATCAAATTATGACTCTCGAACATCACTTAAGGAATCCTCAGATCTTTCACACAACTAAATCCTCATGTTGTGATAGTAATCCATGAATGGGCCCTTCATCTTGTCGATTTCAACCGTGACATCTTTAATGTTTTATCTAATTTTCCTCAAACTTAAGTGTGACATAATATCATGCAACCATTGCATATGAGTGGGTGAAAAATTATCTGACCATTTCTCTTCAGAATTGCTCATCTGGCTATCAACAAGGTGAACAAAAAGTGGGAACAAGATCTAAACATAAAGATAAAGAATGAAACATGGGAAAGGCTATGCTCCGGAACTATGAGAAATAAAATAAACATGAGGTTACGCATGATACAATATAATTGGTTACACAGGCTATACACCATGCCCCAAAAGTTAAATAAATGGGACCCAACAGTATCAGACAGATGTTTTCGTTGTAAGAAGGAAACGGGAACAACAGTACATGCAATTTGGGCATGTGAGAAAGTGGAAAAGTTTTGGGAAGATCTAAATCAGGTATTAAATAAAATCACAAAAAGCAACATACCAAAAAATCCAGAGATCTTTCTTCTAAGTCAGGGGTGTCAAACTCAAATTCACAGAGGGCCAAAATTAAAAACTTGGACTAAGTCGTGGGCTAAACTAAATATTTATTGAAAATTTTCAACAACATCTGCATGTTTTCTCTTCTTTCAACATATGTAATGTTAAACTTTTTCTTATTAAAATAAATGTTTAATAATAGTTTTGGTTAAACTCTTTCCAGAAGAAGCATTAACAAATGAGAAATAAAATATTCAATAAATAATATTTCTCTATAGCCTTTAAGCTCCTTTTAAATGTATTTTTTTTCACAAGCCAACAAGTCAAAAAAAAAGAACTTGCTTCAATGACAAACAGGTTTGTCTTTTAAAATGATGAACATATAGTCTGCCTCCCACCTGTCTTGAAAGGTCCTGTTTTCTGTCTTTCGTTTGGCCATTTTTCGTAAGGGGTTTATTACATGTGAGTTAAGCGACAGGTCGCAGATGCTAATGGAAGTAAACAGAGGAGGTGGGGGCAATTAGCGGGCTGGCGCCAATGCATTTGCAAAGCATTCTGGGATTTGTAGTATTAGCTGTGCATGCGCTATACTGGTGCGGCGGCCAGTGGGCCAGCTCTAATACATATTTGATATGATCTTGCAGGCCAAATATAATTATATCACGGGCCAAATTTGGTCCGCAGGCCTGAGTTTGACATGTGTGTTCTTAGTAATATAAGAAGTAAAGAACTTGGCCTCGATTTGGATGGAACACAAAAAAGATTTATTATGATAGCCTTAGCTGTAGCAAAAAATGTATTATGTCAACCTGGAAATTAGAAGATAGCCTGAGAATACAGCAATGGTACATAGAAATGAATAAATGTATTCCATTGGAAAAAATAACATATAATTTAAGAAATAACATCACAGTATTTGAACAAATTTGGGAACCGTACATGGAACACAACAGAGAAGTCCTACCGTGGACCTCCACCGCCTAAAATGACAGAAGGAGAAGAGGACGAAATGAACTGACTCAGTGTGTAAAAGTAGATGACACAAATTTCTTGTTTATTTTCATTGTGTGATGACATTGTTTAATGGGTTTAATGTATCATATATGTTGAACGTTGAGTGGGGGGGGGGATGCGATGAAGGAGGGAGGGAAGGGAGGGGGAAAAATGGGAGAAAATGACACTGTATATTCAAGAGGGAAATGTTTGTGTGTATTTTGGTCAGTATGGTTCATAGTGTGAAAAATTTAAAAAAAATTAAAAAAATAACAAGGTAAAAGCTAGGGTTCTTTTTTGGTTTGAAGTCAAGGGTGTAATCTTTTCTTGAGAGAAACCAAACAAAGCAATAAAGGGGCATGGTTCTAACTTGATGATAAGCATCACTGATAAAGTTTGGAAAATTTGTTCCCAAAATGTATTTAATTTCAGGCACTCCCAAAACATATGAATAAATCAAGCTTTCCCCTCCCAGAATTAATTACTCACTTGAACATTGGGAGAAATTTCCACTGGCCAATTGGTCTACCAACCACAACTTTGAGGTGTGGGAGGAAACCAAAGACCCATTGGGAAACTGATGCCATGTCACAGAGAAGATGCAAGCTCCATGCAGAAAGCACCAGAGTTGAGAACTGTACCTTGGTCTCTGCTGCAGTGAGGCATTTAGATGTGGCACTGGGCCATCATAATCCCCGGCATAGCTTGGTCCTCAGGTGGGAAGCATGAGACAGGTCATTTGGTGGACACCTGGCCCAAAGCTTGGTGTGTCTTCCTCCTCTCCTCTAACAACACCCCAAAACTATGAAAGAATGGCTGTCAGAACAAAATCACTTTGGTGTGTTCCAGGGATCACTTCAGAGACTTTTGGAAAATCTTCCCCCTTAATTTTAGTAAGGTCAAACCATCACATACCAGTACAAAGCCTGCTCTCGCATTTCAACCCCACAGTTTTTTCAATTATCACACAAGACACAACATTCCATTGGCTGCATCAATTGCTGTCATGCTTATGTCCATGAAAACTGTACAGGCAACTTTAATACAGTTTTCTGTAAAGTGCTTTTCCGATTGCCTTTTGTGAGTAAAATGCCACAGGGCATACACAAATAACCTTGGTGTCACGTAGGGAAAAAAAAATCCAGCCTTGATCTTTGCTTTCACACAACGACATGAAGATCACAGGCACACATTTAAGGGGCTGCTGCTATTTACAGAATTTTTGGAGAAAAAGCTATCTTTTCTGAAATAGTTGGTTTACTTTTACTGGCTTTCTAAGTTGACAATTACAATAGAAGAAGTGACCTTATTGTCTACATGCCCTAGAATTTAGATCGATTAGAAACCCATTTTTCAGTTTCTTAGAAACAATAATAAAAAAATCCACAGCCAACTTTGAATTTCAGTGACTGTTGTGATTTCAGTGAGATGGGTTGTTCTGGATATGGATTCAACTGTGGTGTATGAGTGGGAGCTGAGGTTGTATCTGAAGGGAAAAGAATTTCCAGGTCAAATCTGGGGAGAGAATGAGGAGTTAGACAAGCTAGATTTCTTTTAAGTACAGTGGGTGCTTAATGGCCTCTACTGATCCATAATCTTTCCAAAGAAGGAAATAACCAACTTGTTTGTTTAATTGAATAATTGCAAGAGGTATTGATTTTTCACCATGGTAACAGATCTAGTTCAAGATCACCACTGGTAAACAGAAACACCCAAAATTCCGTTGAATAATTCCTACTCAGATATTTCGGCCAGAATGTATCAAAAGTTCTAATAAAAGGGTGCTTACCTAAAATGTGAAATGGTTTCTCTTCCCACAGAAATGCAAGAGACTGCAGATGCAGGAATCTAAAGCAAATAAATAAACTGCTGAAGGAACTAAGTGGGTCGAGCCGCATCTTTGGGAGAGAAAGATCAACCATCCTTTTTCTCCCGCTGATGCTACTCGACCCACAGAGTTCCTCCGGCAGAGTGTTTGCTCTTCTCTTTCCACAGGTACTGCTTGACTAGCTGAATTCCTCCAGCTCTCTGTCAAGAACTGGCCTCCTCTGTAATGGGGCGTCCCTGCAACCTGAATTTTAGGGCTATCACTTATTTCTTAATGCTTGCAGAAGTGGTACAGCCAGCAGCAAGGTAGGTAGCAGCTGGGCAAACCCAAAAGGGCAATATCTAGACCCAGATAATGTTGCACAAAAATGCACATGCCGTATTACCATGGAAACTAAAATGAATCCCCAATGGTACAACTAGTGAAATATGTGGTGACAGTTCTATAACTGTGAGATAATGAGACATTATAAAATATGTTTTGCAGTTTGCATTTTTCCTTTAGATACTAGTTAAATGCAAGATTAATTATGGTTAGAGGCTCTTTCCTCTGTGTAGTCTTATGTTTAGTCTTCCTTGCAGACTTCAATGCTACAAAAGAAATGAAAGGGCTAAAGCAAAAATCCGAATAAGCTTAAGAAAAATAAAGAGAAAAAAGATCTCAAGGAAATAAGCAACACAAGCAAGAGTAGGGGAAATGGTCCTTCAAGTCTCCTCTACCATTTACTAAAAACATGGCTAATCTGCAACCTCATCCACATTCCTGTCTGTGCCATGTGGCAGTTGACAATTTTATGACCATAAAAAAATCCATTAATCTCACATTCAATATATCATTGTCTGAACATCGGCAAGCCTCTGGTGTCAAAAAGTTCCAAGGAACCACAAAGCGAGCAATAAAAAGAGGGAAGGTAGATTATGAAACAGGATTAGCACAAAATATAAGAACACACAGTAAAAGTTTTTATAATGATATAAAATGGCAAAGGATGGTTAAAGGAACGGTTGGTCCTTTGGGGGATGAGAAGGGGGATTTTATACTGGGTAATGAGGAAATAGCTGAGACATTGAATGACTATTTTGTGTTGGTCTTTATGGTGGAGGAGAAAAAATGGGAGAGGTGGTAGAAGAGAGTTTGGTGATAATTTACCAAAATTCTCTGGACTCTGGTCAGGTCCTGGTGGTTTGGAAGAGGGCGAATGTCAGTCCACATTTAAAAAAGGATATCAGTAAAAGGCAGGGAACTATAAGCCAGTTAGTTTAACATCTGTGGTTCAGAAAATGCTTGAAGCTATCATTAAGGAAGAAATAGTGAGACATCTGGAGTGAAATGGATTAATCAGGCAGATTTAGCATGGATTCAGTAAAAGGCAGCCCCTGATTGACAAACCCACTGGAGTTCTCTTAGGAAATAGCAAGTGTAATAGAGAGAGGGGAGGAAATGGATGTTTTTGACTTGGATTTCCAGAAGGCACTTGATAAGGTGCTTCATGAAAGATAAGAATGCACAGAGTTGGGGATGATGTATTAGCATGGAGAGGGGATTGATTAACCAATAGAAAGCAGAGAATTGGGATACAGAGTGTTTTTCTGGTTGGCAATCATTGGTGAGTGGGGTGCCGCAGGGGTCAGTGCTGGGGCCGCAACTATTCATGGTACAACTGCTCATTATTTGGAAGAGGGGACAGAGTGTAGTGTATCCAACTTTGCTGAATACATTAAATTGGAAAAGCAAAATGTGCTGAAGATACAAAGAGTCTACAGAGAGATATAGTGAGTGGGTAAAGGTCTGGCAGATTGAATACAATGTTGGTAAATATAAGGTTATCCACTTTGGAAGGAAGAATAGAACATCAGATTATTATTTAAATGGTAAGTGATTAGTGCATGCTGGATTTGGGAGTGTTTGTGTATGAATTACAAAAGGTTGGTTTGCAGGTGCAGCGGGCTGTCAAGAAAGCAAATGGGATGTTGGCCTTCATTGCTAGAGATATTGAATTTAGGAGCACAGATGTTATGCTGCAATTGTACAAGGTACTGGTCAGGCCACATCTGGAGAACTGCATGCCGGTCTGTTCTCCTTACATGAGGAAGGATGCACTGGCTTTGGAGGTGATGCAGAGGAGATTCATTTGGTTGATTCTAGTAATGAGTGGGTTAGCCTTTGAGGAGAGATTAAATCGTCCCAGACGGGGCTGTACTCTCTGGAATTTAGAAGAATGAGAGGGGATCTTATAGAAACGTATCAAATTATGTAAGACATCGTAAGGTAGAGGTAGATAAGTTGCTCCCATTGGTGGGAGAGACTGGAACTAGGGGACATAGCTTCAAGATCTAGGATAGTAAATTGAAAATGGAAATGAGGAGGAACTGCTTCTCCCAGAGGGTGGTGAATCCATGGAATTTGCTGCCCATTGATGCAGTAAATATATTTAAAGCAAGGTTGGATAGATTTTTTTTCAAAGTGAAGGAATTAAGGGATATGGGGAAAAGGTAGGTAGGTGAAGATGAGCCTGTAATCAGATCAGCCATGATATCATTAAACAGCAGAGCAGACTTGACAGACCAACATCTCCCCATCCTCAGGCTGACCTTATTCCAAGCTGACAGAGATGCAACAGGTCATTCAGCTCATACGGCACATGCCAAAATTTATGCTCCATGTGATCCTCAGCTCCACCTCTTATGTCAACATGTCAATGTACTCCACTTACATGTGCTGATTTAATTTCCTTTTGAATTCATCTTTTATTTGTTTGTTAAATGTTCTTTCTCCTCCAGAAAGGGAAGGCCAAGGGTGATTTAATGTGGTAATTAAAGCATTGATGAATTTGATAGGTTATTTCTAACTAGAGGTTATACATGAAAGCTAGTCAGAAATATAACCATAAAGAAATCCAGAAGAGAATTACTATGTGTAAATGGTTGGTAGAATGTCAGGCAGTCAAATAATGCTGTCAGCATTAGCATTGCCTGGTGCCCCTCACAGTCAGAGAAAGACAAGCAAAGGAGAATCTCCCCAGAGGCACCAAGTGTCCATGGATTTGCCTCCATGCTCCTGCATCCTCTGTAGCTGCACAAGACTCCAGTTAAGCTTGCTACTTCATGGAGAAGCTGAGGCAGGGACATCAAATTAAAAGGAATAAAACACCAACTGTTATATTTAAATGAAGTGGAATGGGATTTTCAACATAGCATACACAGGGCAGATGATAAATGTAAATTAAGCCACAGATACATAGGAGGAACAATACCTTCTATTCCGTCGTGGCATACTCCAACAGGACAGCTTCAATTTCAACTTCTCCAATTTCCAGTAACTCCCTCACTCATTCCCTCACTTTCCCTCATCCTTCTGAATCCCTCCACCACATCCCTAGCCTCTTCCTTCCCTTTCTCCTTTCTGACTTTCATCTGTACTCTCCCCCCTCCCCACCTTCTTATTCAGCTGACTGCCCTTTTCGAAGAATCCCTTATGAAAGGCTCAACCCCGAATCGTGGATTGCCTGTTGCTTTCTATGGATGTTGTGTGACCTGCTGAGTTCCTCCAGCATTTTTGTGTACTGGGCAGGTGATAAATTCTATGGTTTTGTTTCTCTGTTTCCATTCTTGGATGTAAACAAGTGCAGCCTGACCTGTAATCCTCTATTGGTGCCTTTGCAAAATTAAAAAAAAACATTCCAAGAAAAGGTTTTGAGTCACAAAAAAAACAGGAAATTCTGGAAAAACTTACAGCAAGTCACACAGCATCTGCAGAAAGGAAGCACTCAATTTATTTAGAACTGAAATGTTTGTCTTTCCAAAGATGGTGTCTGATATTCTAAGCTTTTATTTTAGATGACCAATTTATCTTTGGACTTCAAGTCTTTAGTTCCTTGTTTTGTGAATAATCAGTAATGGTACACTTTCCAACTTCTGACTCATGAACATCTTTCCTCCATGGGGGTTAATGATTTTGATTTTGTCTCCACTGGCCTCAGTATCAGTAGATGCCCAGCAGCAATTTACAGTGAATGCCATTCTGTTCAATGGTCTTTACTTCCCTCAGTGAAGGGCATTAGATTAATCTATTGTGAGGGATAGAAATTAAAAGGTGGTCAAAACATTGTTAATTAAGTACACAAAATATAGAGCATTCAACACTGCAGCACATTACCAGTCTCTCGGCCCTCAATGTGGTGGTGACGTATATTCCTACCAAAAAAACACAAAGTACTCAACCCTTCCTACCTCATAACCCTCAATTTTTTTTCATCCAAGAGTCTATGAAACTCGAATGTTTCAGCCTCCACCACCATCCCTGGCAAGGCATTCCAGGCACCTATAACTCTCTGTGTAAAAAACTTACCCCTGATGTCTCCCAAAAACTTTCTTCCACTTTGTAGAGATGTCTGATGTTTGCTATTCTTGCCTTGGGAAAAAGGTGCTGGCTGTCCACTTTATCAATGCCTCTTAGAATCTTGTAGACCCCTATTAAGTCCCCTTTCAAGTCTCCACTCCAAAGATAAAAGTCTCAGCTATGCTAACCTTGTCTTATTAGACTTATTTTCCAATACAGGCAACATCCTGGTTAATCTACTCTGCACTCTCTCCATAGCTTTTACATACTTCCGATAATGAGGTGACCAGAACTGAACACAACTGTGGTGGTACACCACTGCCCTATTGCAGGGGGAAACCTCTGTACCTGCAGAACAGCATGGGGACAAGACAACACCTGGCTGGCTGTCAATCAGCCGACCGAATGGACCAAACCCCACCCGGTCAGCTGTCAATCACCCTCCAGGATATAAGCCTGTGCTGGCCCTTTGAGGTCACTCTCTCAGAGCTCGCAGCAAACAGCAGCACATTCTCACAGCTGGCTCAGTGGAGTTTTATGTTGAATAAAGCCTGTTGTACAGTCTTTGTTTTGTGTGTTTGCTTCTGACTTACAGCACACCACAACAATACTCTGTGGTCTTACCAGAGATTTGTAGAGTTGAAACATGATCTCTTGACTCTTGAATTCAATCCACTATTAATGAAGACCATAACTTAATAACTTAAGTTATTAAGACCATAACTTAATAACTTAAGTTATTAAGCCTTCATAAGTACATGCATAATTTATAACCCTACCTTCTAATTACCACAGAAGAAATATCCAACACAAAACCCCTGCCAATTCCATTGTCTTCTCATGAACCAATGAGCAACTCCAACTTTATAAACAGTGAACAAGTGAGGTTCAATTGACCAGCCACACCATTCAATATTGTCCAACTCCTTGCCAAAGTTGGTGATCAGGTTTGGAAATATTTTTTGGCAATCAATGTGCAATTCATGACAATGGCAGAAAGCTTTAACAAGATGACTTGTCCATTTTGATTGCTGCTCCCATTGACTCTCTTGAACAAAGTCTGAAATTCTGACAGTAATACATCATGGAATGGTTCATACAGGGAACATGGTGAGATTTGTAATAAAACAAATCTTGAAGACATTGGCTCAATGTAGCTGATGAAGTTGCCTAGAAGCAGCGAAGGGACAGTGAGAGTCTTAACAAGTTGAAAATAAATATTTCAGGTGCATCTAGTTATGCCAAAGTTCAGCAATGGAAACATGCAAGAAAGCTTGAGTTTCACTGCAACCTGAAAGTAACTAAAGAAAGTCACTAAAAATGTTTTCCACACACTCGTATCAAAAATGACATCATTTATATCTAAATATGATTGTTACATGTAAAGACATTGATAGGTCAAGAATAAATTCAGTACAATGCAAGGTAATGAAGTAATATCCAATGAGATCCATGTACTTACCCTTGATTTGTCCCCCAGTCATTCCTGATGCAGAGGTGTTTATGGACAGGATCTCTTGTATATCCCTCTTGGCATCCACATTCACCTGTTGAAAATAAACTCATATCAGCCTTATTAAAAGCTGCACAGCACAGATTAAAATATGACTTACAATTATTTTTATGGAAATAAGTTAACCTTTCCAGCAGGCATTGTAATTTATTGGTATCTCACTGTTTCAAGCCATGCAATACATTTAAAAAAATCTCCTTATTAATGTACTTTAACTTGAAATCTTCAGAGAGATATTATCTATTTTGAACTGTGCATTTCCTGAATACTGTACTCATCTTTTTTTCAGTTAAAGTTTTACAATGGCTGTTAACACACATGCTGCAGTCACGCAATTGAAGATACTCTGCTATTTTCATTTTTCAAAGCCATTGTTCTTGTAAGGACAAGATAGGGAACTGAGGAGTGCAAGAGAACAGAGCAACCTGAGAATATAGATACATGATTTCCTGAAGGTGGATAGGGTTGTAAGGAGAGCTTTTTGCATATTTGCCTTCATATATCAAAATTTTGAGTACAGGAGTTGGGAAATTAGGAAAAAGTTGTATAAGACATTGGTGAGGCAAAATTTGGAGTATAGTGTGCATTTTGGTTACCTAACTACAGGAAAGATCAATAAGATGAAAAGAGTTGTTATGAGTCCAGAGGATCCCTAAACCCAGCAGAAATAGATATTCACCAAGACAAATGGTTACTTAAACAAAAATTGCTTTTAATTATCTTTAAACATGAAAATAGAATCACACTTTAACTTCTCACTACTAACCTAAATTAGCCCCCTTCCGATTCTAAGTGCACGTGTATATAAGGCGTATGTACTTCAGAAACATTCTTTGATTCACAGTCCATTCTCACTTCTCATTCCTCCAAGTTCACTGGTTGCAGGCAATTCTTATATTGTGCACAGAATTTAACATTTATAAAGTTCACCAGGCTTTGGTGCTTGAAAGGTAAATGGTTACCACTCAGGAAGGTTCTTGTCAGTGTTTAGAGAGAGATTTGTTGTTCCTGGACACAAACTGATCCCTTTTAATCAGCCACATCAGTGTCTTGCTGAAGAAACTTGCCTCATCAGGGTTCTCCAGATGATAACCTCTTTCTTTCAGGTCACCACAGAGTTCCTTTTTGTTTCCCTTACTTCAAGTGAAACATTAGGTAGCCAGTTCTCTCCTCTTGCATGAACCACAAGGGCTTTGACCAGGCTGAACTAAGAAATCACAACCCATCTTCCAAATGGAGTTTTTCCACAAGCTTTCCAGCTTGTCCTGTTCCAGTCCCAGCTGGAACTGAATTCTCTCTCTCTCTCTCTCTCACACACACACACACACACACACACACACACACACACACACACACACACACACACACACACACACACACACACACACACACACAGAAAAAGCCTGTTTGACTCCCTCTACTTGCAAAGCTACATGACCCTCTTAGAGCAGCAAGCTGCCCTTGAGACAGCCTGCGGCTCCAAACTCCTTCTCCGTTCTCTTTCATCTGTTGCTTTTCAAAACAACAATCCATTAGTGAAGTCTCTTGGGCACTCCCTAAAGTTTTTGCAAAGGCTCCCAGGTGCCGCCCTGTCTGGCTTGATCAGAGCTCCAGTATTTTAAATGAGATCTGTTTTGAAGTGTTTGTATGCAACCTGCACTAAAAAACCTGCCAAACTTTATCTCCCAAAATCATATCTATATATAATATTACACAACATAATCTGTCATAGAGTGCAGAGAAGATTTACTAGGATGTTGCTTGGTCTTCAGGAACTGAGTTACAGGAAAAGGTTAAACAGGTTAGGACTTTATTCCCTGGAGCATAGAAGAATGAGGGAAGATTTTTTAAATTATGAGGGGGATAGACAGAGTAAATGTAGATAGACTTTTTCTATTTAGGGTAGTTGAGATACAAACCAGAGAACCAGAGTAAAAGGGGAAAAGTTTAGGGAGAATATATGGGCGAGTATGGAATGAGCTGCCAACTGAGGAGGTGAATGCACAGTCAATTTTAACATTTCGGACAAATTTGGACAGGTACATGGATGGGAGAGGTATGAACCACTCTGCGCTGGGAACGGGTCTAAAGGACTAGGCTAAAACAAGACTAGAAGGGCCAAAGGGGCCCATTTTTGTGCTGTAGTGTTCTATGGTTCTATGATGCTTTTGCAGGAATGGAACTGTTGAACATTTTGATTAAAATGTGTATAGGTAAATTTCAAATGCACTGATGAAACAGGTATTTTCAGATGACACTAGCATATAATATTAGAGCCTACAAAACAATGCGATCTGTACAAAACTTCAATTGTAATAGAACATCACCGTCACCAAGAACCACCTATCTGCACTTGTCAACCAGCCCTTTGTCAGTGAGATGAATAATTGCTACTTGGAGATGACTGAAATGGCATGTCATCTATTCGTAAAATTATGTTTCATCAAGCAACTTTATTACTAACAAGTAAATACCAGACTCCACACAAGCTTTGCTGAGATGAGAATCGAGGTGGCTGATTACAGAATTCAGTGATAGAGCACCCAATCAAATAAAATACAAAACAGAGTTCCAGCACAATGTAACTACTCATCTAATACAACTGGTTGGTTAAATATATGGCAGGAGCAGGACTGAGAGAATAGATTTTTATGTCTTGGTCCCCCAATCTTCAGGATGATATACAGTGATTTTGTTACAGCACATAGAACATTACAGCACAGTTCAGGCATAATGCCATCTGGTCCATGGAAACCAACTTCACAACAATATAATGTCCCTACCGCACACTCATAACCTTCTATTTCCTCTCACATTCATTTGCCTATCCAAGAGTCCATTCAATGTCCCTATTGTACCAGCCTCTATCACCACCCCTGACAATGTATTCTCGGCACCCACCACTCAGTGTACAAAAACTTACCTCTCAAATCTCCCCTAAACTTTCCTCCCCTGACCTTATACAGATGGCCTTTGGTGTTGTTATTGTCACTGCAAGAAAAAAAGTATTTGCTTTCTACATTATCATAATTTGATATACCTCTATAAAGTCTCCGCTCATCCTTTTTCACTCCAAAGAGAAAAGTTTCGGACAACCTTGCTTCACATATGTTCTCCAAAACAGATAACTTCCTGGTAAATCTTATCAGTACCCTCTCCAAAGTATCTACATCCTTCCTGTAATAAGGTGACCAGAACTGAATGCAATTTTTCTAAAGTTTTATGAAGCTATAAGATTACCTCTCATGGTTCCCGAACTCAATCCCCTGACTAAAGAAGGACAATACAACATACACCTTCTTAACCACTCTATCAACTTGTGTGGAGATCTTGTGGATCTGTGGAATTGAACTGCAATTTTTCTCATCCCTCTTCATTGTTAAAAATCCCACTTTTAAACATATTCTCCAAGTTTGACCTTACAAAATACATCACTTCACACTTATTGGACTGAGTTCCATCTGCCAATTCTCCATCCAAATCTGTATCCTCTGTTGCGACCTACAAAAACCTTCTGCACAACCCACAACACCACCACATGTCAAGTCATCTGCAAACTTATTGACCCATTTTTCCATTGCTTCATCCAAGTAATTTGTAAAAATCATGAAGACCAGGTGTCCAAGAATAGATCCCTACAGAATACCACCAGCCACTGACCTCCAGGCAGAATATGTTCCATCTACTACTACCTTCTGTTTTCTACAGATAAAGTTAATTCCATATCCAAGCAGTCAAAGTTCCTTGGATCCCATATCTCATGACGACCAAGTCAAATCCATATACACATTTACCACTTTATCTTCATTATTGTTC
Organism: Narcine bancroftii; assembly: GCF_036971445.1. NCBI lineage: Eukaryota > Metazoa > Chordata > Chondrichthyes > Torpediniformes > Narcinidae > Narcine > Narcine bancroftii. Next base: position 53,435,403 of record NC_091473.1, read on the forward strand.
TCTGTCACATCTTCAGAAAATTACATTAGGCTCATGAAGCACTACCTGCCCCTCACAAGCTGACTACATGCTTACCATGTTTACTTCTTTAAAAAAAATTAAAAACAAAACAAACTAGGCTATAGAAGACTGAGGGGGAAGGTCCATAAAATAACTAATGAATGGAGAAAGTGAATTGTCGCCGTCTATTTCCCAGTTCAGGTGAATCATTAGTTTAATGTGAGTGGGGAGAGATTTAAGAGGAACCCAAAGGGAAATATTTTCAGTCAGAGAGTAGTTTGTATTTCGAACAAGCTGCCAGAGGAACCTATAGATCTGGTACCATTACAATTTATAATTTTCAAATGACACTTGTACAGATATCTGGATAGGAAGGCTTTGGAAGGAAATGGGCCAAATGGAGGCAGATGGGACTCACCCAGAATACAAATTCAATCAACATGCACAGGTTGGGTAGAAGGGCCTGTGATGCATGACTCTGACCTAAACCTGTTTTAATTCAGGTCCCTGTGTGATGTTGAGAGGTGGGACCGGAGTTGAATAATTAAATCAGCAGGTGAATTCAGTGAACAATCTAATACTGTATGGGTAATCTCATTCAAAGGTTTCTGGAGAGAGCTGATTTTAGCTTCCGTGCATTTAATAAATCTTACAAATTTTAAAGTTCCAGCATAGCGACTGCATCCAAAATTTAATTAAATTTCAACACCCAATTAATCTACAACCCCTGGTATGTTTTGAACATTTTGTGGGAGGAAAGCAGAGCCCTCGGGCAAAACCCACATAGATACGGAGAGAACGTACAGACTCCTTACAGGCAGCACAGGATTCAAATCCCAGGGTGATTGCTGGTACTGTAAAGGCATTGCAATAACCTCTATGCCAACCACACATGAGCAAAGGACACAATGATCAAATGAAAATATTGGAATGTTCTACAAAGCAAGAAGGAGGCAAAAATCTGCAACGTTCCTGTATCCAGCCTTTCACTCTCCCATCTGTAGTATCTATTTCCCTCCTGCTCCAAGACTACATTCTCACGAAGATTTTCTACCACTGCCTTACCTTATTCCTTGGGAGACCACAGATACTGAAACCTGGAGAAAAGCACAAACTGGTGGAGGGAGTAAATCGCAGAATTCTGTAAACACCGTGGTTGAAGTCAAAACACAAAATGCTGGATATGCTCAGCAAGTCAAACAGTGTCCTTTATGTAGGAAAGGCAAAGATACATAACCGACGTTAAGAGCTTGAGCCCTTCATAAAATTGCCGGCAAGCGTCTGAACTAACTGGAGGAGGGATATCAGTGGGAAAGAAAAGAATCAAAGTTTCGGGCTTGAGCCCTTCGTTAAATTTCCTGGCAGATGGTCCTTTCCATTCACCTCTCCATACTTGTTATCTCCCGTCTACTCCTTCAGTCCATTTGAAGGATCTTGATCTGAGAGGTCAACTGTCCATTTTGCTCCCCAGATGCTGCTGTACTCACTGCGTTGGTCCAGCAGTTTGTGTTTTTATTGGTCTGGATTTCCCCCCTGTGGTCTCTTTTGTCAATGTAGGCGTTTACATTCTATTTTAATGAAATTGCATTTTTTTTTACAAATTGATAAAGAATGTATACATCCTCAGAATATAAAGTCTGAGCTCCATGATCAAATTGTGACTATAATTAATTCTGTTTAACTGAGAAATCCTGAGATCCTGTTTGCACCTGGCCATCCTTCTTTCTCTTTTGGCTGTGCGAAGACAGTTCCACCTTTCTTGCTACAGTTCTGCTGAGCCAATACCAAGCTGTATTGTAAAAACACAATGTTGGCAAAACTCAGCTGGTCGAACAGTGCAATGATAAAGACACACAGTAATGAATGTTTTGGGCTTGAGCCCTTCATCAATGTCTGAGAAAAATGTAGTCAGGTGCCTGAACAAAATGGTGGGTGGGGGGGGAAGGGCAGTTCCTCTTGAGTATCTATCCCTCACCCCCTCCATTTTATTCAGGTGCCTGCTTACATTTTATTCATAACCTTGAAAATGGCTCAAGACTGAAACATTGGTTATGTACTAATCTTTGCTATGTAAAGTACACTGTTTGATCTTCTGAATTTCTCCAGCAGTGTTTTCACTCCACTCATTGAGTCTGTAGACCTTTGTGTTTTACACCAAGTTGCATAGTGATGGACGCTTAGTTTTACTAAGGAAAAAGCTGCTTTAAAAACAGCAGAGATAAGTGATGAGCAGATCAGATTTAATGTTGTCTCCAATGGAAAACCTTGTACAAGAAGTGAATGATGAGAAGCAAAGGTCTGGACTTTACGATTACAATGGCAGTGAAAATATTGGTGGGTTGAATTTAATGTCCTTAGCACGTATGTCTGCTCACCGCATGTGTCGAGAGAATTCTCATGGGAGATGATCATGCAGCAGAAAAAATCTAAAGAGTAGAGGAGGAGGAGGGATAAGACATAAAATAATTAATGTCTCCACTGACATACCAGTACACAGCCTTGTATTTAATTCAATAGAAATAGAAGATATCGTTTCCTCCTCTAATTACTATATGTAAATTTCCAGTGGTGATAAAACTTAAGTAACAGAAGCAGGCATCGAGCCACATCTATCATCAATGTACAAATAAATCTTCCAAGTGGAAATCGAACATGAAATTAGTCATGAAAATTACTTTCACTGAAATAACTTCTCTTAATTTGAAAGTAAATTTGCCTTTGAATTCCAATTGAAAAATTCCAAGCATTTCAATAAAAATTCAGAGAGCAAAACCTGATCTCTAAATGTACCAGTATGGTTTAGGGTTAACCAGAAAAGCCCCCAATCCATCAGTAGTGATTTAAAGCAGCCATTCTCAACCTTTTTATTGCATATGGTCTCTTAAGGACTCTGCTCAAAGTTTATAGGGCCCCTTCCCTGTGAAGAAGTTAAATTTAGTTTGCTTCTTTTATACTCTTTCCTTTCAAATCTAGTACATTCTCCCTGTGTCTATCTGGGTTTTCCTCAGGAGTCCCAGTTTCCGCCCACCACTCAAAACATACTGGGGTATAGGTTAATTGGTTGTAAATGGGGCGGCATGGACTCAAGGGCCAAAATGGAATGTTACAATGTTGCATGCCGAAACAAAAAGACTACATAAAAAAACATTAAAAATATTATGATTTCAGTCCATGTCCCTCCCCCCCCCCCCCCTTAAATGCACTGAGGCCCCTGGTGTGGGGGAGGTGGGGTGTTCAGCTGCCATTAAGAATAGGTGATTTAAAGTTTCCAGTCGCCACAGTTTTTTGACCAACCTGCCAAATGGTAGTACATTGAATTCATTGTCTTTATCCACACTCCTTGTTACCTACTCAAAGAATTCAGTCAAGTTAGATTGACAGGATCTCTTTTTTTTCCATGGGCAGCATGGTTCAGATGATGATTAGTTACAATGTTATTTTAGTACCAGGGACCCAGGTTCGAATCCACAGCTGTCTATAAGGAGTTTGTATGTTCTCCCTGTTTCTACATGCATTCCTCCGGGTGCTCCAGTTTCCTCCCCATTCCAAAGAAGTATAGGATCAGGAAGTTAATTGGTCAAAGGGGTGTAATTGGGTGGTGTGGGCTCATGGGCTGGAAGGGCCTGTTACTGTTCTGTATCTATAAATTAGACTAAATTAAAACATATGCTTGAGTAAAAACACAAACATCTGGAGATGCCATGATTGAAAACACAATGCTAGAGAAATTCAGCATGTCAAACAGTGCACTTTATATAGCAAAGATAAAGATGCTTAACCAACATTTCAGATTTGAGCCCTCCATCAAGGTATGGGCAAAATACAGGCAGATGCCCCAACAAAATGGTGGGGGAGAGGGGCAAGGGATTGAGCTCTGTCCCACAGGCAGGAGGTAATAGATGGATAAGGTAGGGAGGGCATGTCAGCATACTTGAGGAGGGGGTATGGCTCTGTGAATGGAGAGGGAAGGGTGGAGATCTGGAGGAAAAGAGACAGAGGGATAGGGAAGAGGGGGAGAATGGGGAGTGGGTTATAGAAAATGGAGAAATAAATTTTAATGCCATTCAGTTGGAGAGTGCCTCGACAGAATATTAGGTGTTGTTCCTCTAAATTACATGCAGCCATGGTTTGGCAGTGCATGATACCATGGAAAAACATGTCAATGAGAGAGTGTGGTGCAGAATTGAAATGGTTGACCACTGGAAGATCCCTATCAGTGATATAGATGGAGTAAAGTTGCTCAGCAAAGTGATATGCCAATCTGCATCCAATCTCCCCGATGTAGAGATGGCCACAATGGGAGCACTGGATATGGTAGATGACTCCTGCAAATAAACAAAGTGAAGTGTTGTTTCATTTGGAAGGACTGTTTGGGGCCCTGAATAGTGGTGAAGGAGGTGTGGGCGCAAGTGAGGCACTTCCTACAGTCACAGGGGAAAGTGCAAAGGGGATGATTAGTGGAAAGGGATGAGGGGATGAGAGTCATGGAGGGTGTGGTCCTGATGGAAGGCAGAGAGGGGAGGGGAAAATGTATCTGGTGGTGGGATCATGTTATAGGTGATGGAAATTGTGAAGGATAATGTGTTGGATACAGAGGCTGGTGGGGTGGAAGGTGAGAACAAGGGAAATTTTGTTTTTGTTGCATCTAAGGGCAGAGGGAACCAGGGCAGATGAGATGGAATTGGAGGAGATGTGAGTAAAGGCTAAATTATTGGTGGTAGAGGGGAAGCCATGTTTTTGGAAGATGGAGAACACGTCAGATCATCTTGAGTGAAAGACATAATCTTGGAGCAAATATGACGAAGTCAGAGGAATTGAGAGAAAGGAATTGAATCCTTGCAGGGGACTGGGAGTGCAGAAGTGTAGTCGAGGTAGATGTGGGAGTTGATAGTTTTGTAAAAAATGTCTGTAGAAAGGTTGTCTCTCAAGGAGGATACAGATAGATCAAGAAAGGGGAGAGTGTCACTGGAGATGGACTAAGTGAATTTGTGTTGGGGTGAAAATTAACAGAAAAATGAATAAAGTTAATGAGCTTATCACGAGTGAGGAGTCCTCAATATAGTCATTAATGTAGTGGAGAAAGAGTTGAGGAGCCTGACCTGTGGAGACTTGAAGCATGGATTGCTCCAAATGCAAATAAATAGGTGGGCATAGCTGGGTCTCATGCAGTACCCACGACTACTCCTTTGATTTGGAGAAAGTGGAAGAGACAAAGAAGAAGTTACTGAGGATGAGAACAAATTCTGCCAGGCAGAGTAGGGTGGTGGTGGTGGGGGGGGGGGGGGGGTGGGTGGGTGGGTGGGTGGGGTTTGGGAGGAGGGGACTGCCTAGTTCTCTTGTTAAGAAGGAAACAAAGGGCTTTGAGACCTTCTGTATGGGGGATAGAGGTGTAAAGAGATTGGGGGTCCATAGTAAAGATGAGCAGGTTAAGTTCAGGTAATTGGATGTCATTGAAAAGATGGAGGCCATGCGAGGTATTGTGGAGCTAAGTAGGGAGGGACTGGACCAGGGGAAAAATGTTGAGATAAGAAGCTGCAAGTGCATTGGGGCAAAAGCATGCGAAACAACAGGTCTACCTGGAAATTGGGGTGTGTGTATCTTGGGTAGGAGGTCGACCTGGGCAATGTGGGAATGGGAAACAGAGAGGTTGGAGTCCATGAGAGAGAGATGACCAGGTGATGCTCGGTAAATTTGATTAATCTGTGGTTTTCTTAAAGGAGATTTGTAATGTCCCTTCAAGTGGATTTAAATCAATTACCCTTCAACAAAGGTCAAGTAATTGGCCTTCATTGAGTCAGTTAATCCCTTTCTGCTTATTAAACAAAAATACAAACAAAAGCCCTCCAATGCACTGGCAGTATCTCTGTATTTAAGAAGGATTCAACATCCAGGAATATATTTCACAAAAGGCTGGCTGTTTATGCACATTTGAAAATGCTCAATCCTTTGTACTTCCTCTGTTCCAATATTTATCACATCTAATGATTCACAATCTTCCTCCATAATGACATGCATCACAACAGAACCCTATAAGCCAGCAAATCTGAAATACCAGAGCAATTTTTCTCCACAAAGTTAAAGCAGTGGTGCTCAATCCATCAAGTTTGTTCAGATGCAAAGATAGGTGGGAGCGTGGACTATGAGGAAGATGCAGAGAAGTTTCCAGGGATATAGAAAGGCGAAACAAAATAGGACATGACACTCAGAATATAAATGTGGAAAACTATGATAAATGAAATAAAATGAAATAAAAATGATTTTTAAAAAATAAATAGGAGGTTGGGATGTGTTGGTGTTATGAGACCTGGATGTCCTTGCACACAAATCAAACTTCAGGTACACAAGCATCAAGCAACTGGAAAGATACCTGGCATGTGGGGCTTTATTGCAAGAGGATTTGTGCACAGGTGAATAAAGATCCTGCTCCAATTATATTGCCCCTGATGAGACAGCAGTTGGAATATTGTATAAATGTCAGGTCTCTCCTCCTCAGGATGACAGAGGGAGTCCAGTGCCGGTTCATCCTTTTGAGACTTAACATGGTGGATTTATTACACAAGGAGAGATTACACATGCTCAGCTGACTTTTTCTCAAGTTTAAAAAGGGAGATGATCTAATTGCAATTATGAAAATTCTTTCCAGGGCTTTGATGGGCTGGGGCAATGGATGATGCTTTCTCTAGCTGGGAAGCCTAAAACCAAGGATTGCAGTCTCAGGGTAAGGGATCAGGGAATTCCACACCCACAAGTTGAGGAATCATTCAAATACTCTTCCCAGAAGGACAACACAGGCTCACGTGCTGAACATGCCCAGAGAGATCGATTTTCTTTCAGAAATTAAAGAAATTGAGGATTATATATTTAACAGCTGTCAGCCTCTACTACCCTAACCCTAACTCCACTCTGGACCTCCAAATATTGGTTTGCACTGTTGCAATATCATTTTTTAAACAAAATTCAACTCTGACTGCTTATTTATCCTTTAATATATATCATTATTTGTTTTTCTTATGTGGTAGTTTCATTCATGTACATTGTTTATGAGTGTATTCTATGCCACATCAGTGCATCTGTGCATTGGATTTATGTGTATTACAATAAACTCTCATCATATCATCTGTGAAAGAGGCACTCGAGTAAAAGATCAGCCACAATCACATTGAATGATAGAGGAGGTACAAGGGGCCAAAAGCTTTCAATTTCTATTTTACATGTCCTGGTGTACATTAATATTAAACTGAAGAACTAAACAAAAAATAATTATGAATTACAATCCTCTCCATTGAGAGATCCATGGACGGCAAAGACGTCGCTAATTACAGCACAGTTCTATTGTTCACCAATGAATTAAATTCCTCAAACAAAATGAAAAGAATGTAAAATTAACAATGTAGTGTCTATTAATCATGATGAATAATACCAGTTACATGATAGGATGATTATTTAACATGAGAAACACCTTAACCAATTGCATTGTCTGTTACTCAATAAAACAGAGGTTCTGGTCATTAATGAGCCCATAGCCATGGTTGTTAAACACTGCAATAATTGATGCCTGCCTTCAGAGAGTTATGAGGGATGAAACAACAGTCCCCCTACCAAAAAAGATCAAAGTAGCAAAATAAAATGTTGCATTTTTCTGAAAATATGCTTGAGCACTGAATTTTTGTTCACAACAGAGGGACACAGTCCATCGACCATTCAGTCATAAGAGAGCATGACAGAGATGCATAGTAACTCAATCAGAAGGACACAGCAGAGGCTGCAGATACTGAAACCTGCAGCAAAACACAATCCACTGGAGGAACTCAGCAGGTCAAGCAGCATCAGTGGGAGAAAATGAATGTTCAACATTTTGGACAAGAGCCCCTCTGTCAAGACATTTGAAAATTAAAATTCAGACATACATCACAGTAACAGAACCTTCCAGCCCACGAGCTCACACAGCCCAATTTTTGATGAAACATCATAATTGTACCTGCCTTCTCCTGCAGCCTATTCTATATACCCGTCACACTCTGTGTAAAAAAGGGCACAGCATTCTCCATGATTGATGCATCCCTGCCTTTGAGTTCAAGGTGTGTAGCACCCCAGCTACAAACCTTGACTGTAGAATCTCCTGCCTCCACAACTCACTGCAGCAGCTCATCAAATGTACTTTGACAGCGCTTCTCAGGCTCACGACCTGTGTTGCCAGGAAGTACAAGAGCAGCAATGTCATGAGAACACCATCACTTCCAAATTTCCCACAAATCATATATCATCTTGATTGCTATTTCAAATTAATGTCACTGGGGCAAAGTGCCAGAATTCCCAAATTAGCACCTTTTCGGAGCAACCTTCACAATAATCTGGGAAGGACACTTGGAGTAGCCAGGAACAGGCAGCATCACAAGATAAGAAACTGAAGTTATACTTTCATTACATTTAACCTTAAGCTTCAATTATAGCATTCAGGAGACAGTTAGTGTCTTGGGATTCCTGCATGGTGTTAATCTGTTGAAGTACAGGAAATGTATGTTTCAGCGGTAACACATGGAGGTAAATACAGCCACATGAAGGGGCTCTTATCAATCGGCAACTCTGTTTGGATTTGCTGGTTCATCGCATTGAACTGGAGCAAGGTTTTCCAAGAACAGGCAGAAGGAGAACCTTCTTCTCTCATGAAATGCCCAACAGGAATATTCCTGCTGCGCTGGGAGGATTCTGGTGGAGATCAGTGGGAAGACTATTGGTGGGTGCTAATGCAACTGTAAAGAGATTGGATATCCATATCAAAAATGAGCTGCTCAAGTTCAGGTGATTGGAAGCCATTGAAGAGATGGAGGGCATGTGAGATATTGCAGATGTAGGTAGGAAGGAATTGGACCAATGGGACACCATAGTTGGAGGTTAATGGGGACACCATTGGTGCAGGCCAATGGAGAGAACATTGGTGAGGACAATAGAGAGACCATTGGTGGAGATGATTGGAGAAGTGAGGATTGCCTTAGACACCCCATTTTTCACATTGATGATCATCCTTTATCTTAGAGAATGACAGCACAGATATGAGGGGTACATAATCAACTATCGCTCCTATTTCTCAAAGATTTTTTTTTTTCTGAGCCTTTCCCAATGCAGAGGAAAGAAAAATGCTCTTTGCAGACATTTTAACTTTTTTAGTTTATTTCAATAAATTATTTTTTTGCAATCTTTTTTATATGCTCATTCTTTCAATAATTTTAATGTTATTTTTGTTTGCTCATGGCCACAGAACAGAGACAAGCAACTGGAATTATAATTTCTGGAGTCAGAAAGAGTTACAAATGTTTGAGGAGACCATGTACTGTGATGGGTATCCATTGGGAGAAGAAACAGCACAGACCAAGTCCAGAGAACAGGCAGCTTACCATCAATAGCAGATCTCACCCAAACAATGCATTAGCATTCAAGGCAAATGGCAAATTGAATTATTCATTGCCACAATATAGTGTAAAAACACTTTGTTTGCTTGCTGTCCAAGCAAGTAGCAAGTAGAGCAAGAATGAAACAGTATAACAATAAAACAAAAATATAGAGTACGATGTGACATAAGACAACTGTACATAGTACTGAATGGAATGGAGAAAAACTTAAGCAGTGAAAGGCATTATCTAATACTCTGGTTGAAATGGTTGCCACAAGAGGATACAGGTTTAAGCTGCTGGAGAATATGTACAGAGGAGATGTCAGGGGTACATTTTTTTACACAAAGTGGTGGGTGAGTGGAATGGGCTGCAGTCAACGATGGTAGAGGCAGATATGATTGGGTCATTTATGAGATATTTGGATAGGTACAAGGTGCTTATAAAAATAGAGGGCTATGGGTAAGCCCAGTAATTTATAAGGTAGGGACATGTTCCAGCATAACTTTGTGGGCCGAAGGGCCTGTATTGTGCTGTAGCTTTTCTATGTTTCTAATGGGAGGTCTTTTCAAGAGTCTGTTGCTTAATAGAAGGAAAGAAACTAATTTGGAATCAGCAATGCTTTCACACTCACTGCTTAATTGGTGGGGAGGGGGGAGGGATGGGGAGGAGGAGAATGTGGCCAGGTAGATGGGATATACCCTTCTATACATTAGCTACTTTTCCAAAGCAGCAGGAAGTGAAGATAGAGTTGAACAGGATGCAGTATTTGGTGAATTATTGTGCATACGGGTGCACATATGGAAAATATTACAGTAAAATCTGGAATTTAAGCAACCGGCAGCATCAAGCAACCAGCAAAAAAATTGTGGGAAGTAAATAAAAATATAAAATAAATAAGAATAAAACAATAGGTAAAAAATACATCGAAAATTGTAAAAGTAGATGTTCTCAGAAGTAACTCATTAACTTTTGATGAAGATTGGGGAGCAAATATTTAGCTACTGAAGTTTCCTCCTTATCCCTGCTGAGTAAGACTCACCCTGGTTACGAGGGGTGGGGGGTGGGGGTATTAATTATCTATAATGTTATTGTTCATCTTTCAGGATGCTCCATGGAGGGGGAGGAAGCTGCAGACGCAGTGATGGTTAAATGCTTTCAAATAATGTGACTGAAAATTGAGTTAAATGCTTTAAGTTTTATATATACAGAGTATTCATGCAAGTGAAGTTTGTTCAGTGTAAGTACAGTATAGTAGTTTTGTCTTTTAAACTGTTTATTCTTAATGCAGGTGTGTTAATGTAATGTAGCTTTGCTGGAGTATGCCTCAAACAACCAGAAAATACTCTTATCTGGCATCTACCAATCTACCATACATGCCAGATACCAAGGGTTTTACTGTATCAAGCCTTTAAAACACCAACATTGACCCAGCAGTTTTTAAAATCTGAAGATATTGGTAAATTTGATGTAAGCAACATAGAAGTCCAACTTAATTGTGGAAATTGAATGATTCTACTTCAGCCTGCAGACTATTGGTGAACATCAGGTCAATAAATGTATTTCTTGAGGAAGCACCACTGAATTGAGATGTGCACAGGACTCAAGGCCCAGTGAAATGCAAAGTGGGGGAAAATGAAATAAATGGGAGCATTCAGTGGAGCAGAGAAACCCTGGAGTGTTTGTCCACAGATTATAAAATGAAGTGAAACAGGATGGAAGGTGATGAGATATTCTTCTTTGTTCACCAGGATTTAGCATTCAAGAGCAGGACAGTTAAGCTGGTCTTTCACATAAACACCACTTGAGTGCTGTGAACGATTCTGGTCGTGGCATGACAGGAGAGAATCAATTGCACTGGAGAGAGCATGGAGAAAATTTACAAGGACATTGTCAGGACTGGAGAATTGTTCTGATGAAAGCTTGGGTTATTCAAAGCACAGCAAAACATGAATTAAGAGCAGGAATAAGCCGCACACACCCTTGAACCTCTCTGCAATTCAATGAGATCGTGGATGAATTGAATGAAATCTCAATTTTGTATTCTCAACTGTTCAAAAACTGTGTGAATTCCAAAGATTTGTGACCTTTTGAGGGGGAAAAAAATCATGTAGCCACTGCATTAAATGGGCAAACATCAACCCCTATTGTGTCCAATCACCTTTTTCTTTACATGATGGTATTTTTCAAGGCATTCAAAGCTTTAAGGATCTGTTAATTGATGAGTATTTTGCATCATTTGAGCAGCTTTCTGCTAAATTTAATACCCAAATCTCAATTTAATTTTTTTTTACGGCCAGCATTTTCCTGAATCAAAATTATCTGATTTTCCAAGAAAGTCTGAATCAAATTTTATAGATGATTTTTTTTAGCTTAAGGCCTTCTCACAAAGGTTCAATATTTATTATTTATGAGAAATTGTTATGTTTAAATCAGATTTTGTTTGTTAAAATCATAAATGATTGGGAACAGGATTTAAATGTGACTATATCGAATGTGGATGGGGGCACAGTTCTTACTAATAGATCTTCGTTATGTGCTCGCCATTGTTTATTACAATTTAACGTGGTACATTGAGCACATTTGTCTAAGGCTAAATATGTCTTGCTTTTATTCTGATGTGAGCTCCTGGTGTGACAGGTGTAAGAGCAGAGAAGCATCATTAATTCATATGCTCTGGACTTTTCCTACTGTAGAAAAATATAGGAGAGAGGTTTCCATAATTTGTCAACAAATTTTATGGATTTAACACCGAAACCCTTGGTGGCCCTCTTCGGTACAATGGGAGGGAATGATTCTTCTTTATCTCTGGTTCAGATTCGTTCTTTCTCTTTTGCCTCTCTTAACATACTGAAGAAATATATCTAATTCCCTCTTAAATATATTTAATGAACCTGCCTCTACTGCCCTCTGTGGCAAAACATTCCTCAGATTCACCACCCTCTGGGTAAAGAAATTCCTCCTCATCTCGGTCCTAAAAGGTTTGCCTATTATCCTCAAACCATGGCCCCGGGTTCTGGATCTTCCCATCATTGGAAACATCCCATCTGCATCCACTCTGTCCAGTCCTGCCAGAATTTTATAGGTCTCTATGAGATCCCTTCTCAATCTTCTAAACTCCAGCGAGTACAATCCCAATTTGCATAATCTTTCCTCATAAGTCATTCCTGCCATTCCAGGTATCAGCCTGGTGAATTGCCTCTGCACTCCATCCATTGCAAGAACATCCTTCCTTAGATAAGGTGACCAAAACTGCACACAATACTCCAGGTGTGGTCTCACCAAGGCCCTGGACAGCTGCAATAAGGTATCCTTGTTCCTATACTCAAACCCTCTTGATTTGAAGGCCAACATACCATTTGCCTTTTTAACCACCTGCTGTACCTGCATGCTCACCTTCAGAGACTGATGTACAAGTACCCCTAGGTCTCTCTGCACTTCCCCATCTCTTAATCTATTGCCATTCAAATAGTAATCTGCCCTCCGGTTTGTATTACCAAAGTAGATAACCTCACATTTATCCACATTGTAGTGCATTTGCCATGTATCTGCCCAGTCCCTCAATTTATCCAAATCACACTGGAGCTTCCCGACCCCCTATTCCATGATGAGGCATGCGCTTTTACTTAAATGGAAGGATGCTGCCCCACCTACTCATAATCAGTGGTTGTGTGACATCACGTCCTGTTGAATATGGAAAAGATTAATTATTCAATTAATAATTTAGATTTAAAATTTCAGAAGTTATGGCGGTCATATGTCTGGGTAAGGGTAAGGAAAGGGTTTTGAATTTTTGCTCCTTTTCCATTTTTTTCTTTCTTTTTTGTATTTATTATAGTTTTTTCCTATATATCATTTAGAATATGAATTATGGATATGATTAACAATTCATGAACGCTTTTGTCATGCTGAGTGTCTTATTACGTTTGTGTAACTGTCCATATCATCTTCTTGCATTGTACCTTTTTTGTGTAAGTTCTTTATTAGAATCAATAAATATGTTTTTAAAAGAAATGGTCAAACATATTTACAAACTATTTCCCTGAGTTCTAAATTCTCCCACACTCTTAACACTTAACTTTTCAATGGCCCTCCGAATTTTACACACTTCAGTGAAGTCTCCCCTCACTAAATCCACCAAGTTCCAGTGTAATGAAGCTGAATTTTTCCCTAGAAGACAGGTGTCAGTCAGGTAACCATTCTCTGAACTGTCTCCAGTAAAATTACCTTCTTCTTTAAATAAAAATACAGTATTTATTGTGCACAGTACTCCAGATGTGGTCTCATTGTTACGTAGCCTGCAGTTTCCTCGGAGGAAAAGAGTGAGGAACACAGGCTAACAGGTGGAGGAGACAGGTGAGTAATGAAGAAGAGAAAGCAATTGAAAAATGATACGGAGAAGACAAGTGAGCTAAGAAAAATAGCTCTAAAAGAAGGGAGGAAAGTAGCTGGGGAGCAGGAAGAAATGAGATGGAGGGATGAGGGAAAGAGAGAGAAAGAGAAATATATTGACTAGATAGAAACTGCCGAGACAAAATATAAGGCAAGGTTCCTCAAATTTGAGGATGATCTCCAATTTTTCCATATATGAGACCATGGAGAGATATGTCAGTGTGGCAATGGGATGGATAACTGAAGTAGTTGGTCACTGGGAAATCCTTGCTGCTGAAATGGTCAGAGTTAAGGAGCTCAATGAAGCAATGTCCCAGTCTATGTCCAGTCTCCCCTGTGTAATGGAGAGAGAGGGGTATTCCAGATGTAGGTAGGAAGGACCAAAGCGAATTAAATGGAGTCAAGGTACAATGACACCAGTTCAGAGGGGCAAGAGCTTTTGGAGGCAATGGTTCTACTGGGACAGTTGTGACTTTTGGATCTTTGGAAAAAGGTAGAACCGGGCAGTGCAATGTTGGAAAAAAATAAGGTTAGAGGCCGTGGGAGGGGGATGACTAGAAGTGATGAGCTCACTGATGATGTGGGAGGTGGTGGCTGGATGTTCCTTGGTGGGGTCCTGCTTAAGGGATCTACAAGAGGATGTATCTGGGAAATGTCATCTGGCCTCAGCATGGTAGAGGTCAGTGTGCCAGGCCACAGCAGAAATACAGAGATTCAGTTTGTAGGGAGCAAAGGTAGCATAATTTTACTGGTGTGAGATTCATTCAAGCATCTGATCATGGGAGGAAAGAAACTGTCTTTCAATCTGGTAGAGTGCAATCACACACTTGTGAATGGAGGGAGGGGGAAGAGACTGCTGCTATGACATCATCCACCCACTTCTTTTAATCTTATTCTAAGTCATGCTGTCTTCATCACATTCCCTCAAACTTGACCTTAGAATTTACCACTCACTTGCATGCTTTGGGGAATTATTTTTAACAGGATCTAATTAAACTTTCAATCTGCAGGTTTTTGCAATGTGGGAGGAAACTGGAGCACTCAGAGGAAACCCACATGGTCGCAGTGGGAACATTCAGTTTCCACACAGAGAGCATCGGAGGTCAGGATTGAGTTTGGGTGGCTGGAGCTGTGTGGCGGTGACTCCACTATCAGTGCCACTACACATTTCTTCCAGCGCAGATATGCTAGGAGTCTCATTTATGTTGAAAAGACCAACTTCTGCATAAATGCCGTGTGCTATTGAAGGGCCATCTGGGTCTGAAAAAGTATCCCAAGGGCCATTGACCATCTGCTACTTGCAGTTACGCACTAACCTGCAATCCCAAGCTTCCTGACCATTAACACATCCAGAAACACAGAGAAACCAGATGAAAAATAATAATTTTGATCTGAATTTCTAACTTTCCTCTGAACTTCTTTTGTCAATGTAACAAACTCACCAAGCCTTTGTGAAACACCAAAGTCTGGAGACACTGTGATTGTAGCAAAAACATAATGCTAGAGGAATACAGCCAGCTTTACAATGTCTATAGGAGGTAAATCAACATTTTGGGCCTGAACCATTCATCAAGGTATGAGCAAAAATCAGACAGGCTCCTGAATAAAAAGGCTGAGGGGAAGGGAAGAAAGGAGGAGACACACAGACCAACAGACAAAAGGTGATTATTGGATATGGATCGTTAGACAGGAGAGGAAAGGTAGGAATTAATCAGGGAAGGGAGTGGCTCTATGAATGCAGAGCTGGGGGAAAGGAGATAAAGGGAAATGGAGAGAGAGAGAGAGAAAACTGGAGGAAAGGAGAAATAGGAATAGGCAAGTGTAGAGATGGAGGGTGGGGGCTAGTGGAAACTGGAGAAATTGATGTTAATATCATCCGGTTGGAGGGTGCCCAGATGGAACATAAGGTATTATTCCTCCAATTTGTGAGTGGTCTCAGTGTGGCAGTGCCTGACACCATGGACAGACATGTCGGAATGGGAATGGAGCAGGGAATTAAAATACAATCACCCATAATGCTTGGGATAAAGATATTTTTTTCCCTTATTTGCCCCTATGCTCCACAGTTTTAGATTTGTAGTTAAACAATTCACATGTAATTAAAGTGCACATTCCAGATTTTATTCAAAGTTATTAGTATACATTTTGGTTTGATAATGTAGAAATTACAGCACTTTTATACAAAGCCTCTTTATTTCAGGGCACCATTATGTTTGGGACATATGACTACACAGGTTTTTGTGAGTACTCAGGATTGTTTAATTGCTTAATTGGTGCAGGTATACGAGAGCTGGGCTTGCTTCAAAGCTTTTGATCATCTTTGGAGTCTGTAGTTGACATTTTACAATCCAAGGACCAGAGTTGTGTTATGAAAGTCAAAGGAGCCAATATAAGCCTCTGTGTTTCTGTTCATGAAGTTTTCTGTGGACAGTAGTCATTGACACATCCACACCTGCCTCCTGTGGAGTGTCAGACATAGGTTTGGGGAGATTATAATTCTTCTGGCATCAGCAGTTAAATTCTGCCTTGGAATACCAGTCCCTTTGTGATCACTGAGCTCACCTATACACTCTTCTTCATGATGTTTCAAACAGTTGATTTATTGTTTTATTCTTGTTTTTCAACTTTCATAAACACAACTCTGGTCCTCGTGTTGAAAAATGACAACTACAATCTCCAAAGGTGATCAAAACCTTTGACACAAGCCTAGCTCCTTTTGACCTGCACTAATGAAGCAATTAAACATTCCTATGTGCTCAAAAACACATGTGAAGTCAAATTTTCCAAACATTAAGGTACCCTGAAATGAGGGACAATGTCTAAAAAGTGCCATAATTTCTACATTGTCAAATCAAAATGTATACAAATAACCTTGAATAAAATCTAGAATGTGCACTTTAATTACATGAATTGTTCAATTACAAATATAAAACTGTAGAATACAGGGGCAAATAAATGAAAAAAGTGTCTTTCTCCCAAGCATTAAGGAGGGCATTATAAGTTACCAATGGGAGATTCATGTTATTTCAGCGGAAAGCGCTAAGGTGCTGAACAAAGTGACCTCCCACTTTGCACCCAGTCTCTCTGATGACTTCACAGGTGTTTGTGACCACAATGGGAGCCCCAGATGCAGTAGATGAGTGCTGCAGGCAAGTGAAGTGTTGCTTCACTTGGAAAGACTGTTTGAAGCCCTGAATGGTGGTGAGAGAGAAGGTGTTGGCACAAGTGTTACATTTGCTGTGGTCACAGGGGTAGGTGCCAAGGTGGTGATTGGAGGAAAGGAGGAATAGACAAGAGAGTCACAAGGGAAGTGGTCATTGCATAAGGCGGAGGGAGGAGGAGAGGGGAAAATTGTCAAGTGGTGGTATCTATGAGATCCCCTCCCCCATTCTTTTGAATTCCAAGCAGTACAGTCTAAGACCTCTCAAATGTTTCTCATATGCTAATCTATTCATTTAAAGAATAATTCTTGGGAATCTTCTCTGAATCTTCTCCAATGCCAGGACATTCTTTCTTAAATAAGAAGCTCAAAACTTTACTCCATACTCCAAGTGAAGCCTCACCAGTGCCTTATAAAGCCTCAACATCATATCCCTGCCCTTATACACTATTCATGTGAACATGAACATTGCATTTGCCTTCTTCACCACTGACTTAACCTGGAGGTTAACATTTAGGGTATACTGCACGAAGACTCCCAAGTCTCTTCACACCTCTGAATTTTCTCCCCATCCAAATAATAGTCTGCCCTTTTATTCCTTCGACCAAAGTGCATGACCGTACTCTTACTAACATTATATTTGTCACTTCTTCGCCCAATCTTTTAATCTGTGTGCCTCTCTGCAGCCTATCTTTTTCCTCCTCACTATCTGCCCCACTACCCACCTTTGTATCGTCTGCAACTTAGTCACAAAGCCATTTATTCTGCCATCCAAATCATTAACATAGAACATACTCGGGTGTAGGTTAATGGGATGTAATTTGGGCAGCACGGACTCGTAGGGCTGAATTGGCCTGTTACCGTGCTGTATGTCTACTTTAATTTGAAAATTTAAAATATAAAAAGAAATGACCCCCAACAACAACCCATATAACCATATAACCACTTACAGCACAGAACAGGCCAGTTCGGCCCTACTAGTCCATGCCGTAGCAAATCCCCACCCTCCTAGTCCCACTGACCAGCACCCGGTCCATACCCCTCTAGTCCCCTCCTATCCATGTAATGATCCAGTCTTTCCTTAAATGTAACCAATGATCCCGCCTCGACCACGTCTGCTGGAAGCTCATTCCACATCCCCACCACCCTCTGCGTAAAGAAATTTCCCCTCATGTTCCCCTTATAATTTTCCCCCTTCAATCTTAAACCATGTCCTCTAGTTTGAATCTCCCCCTTCCTTAATTGAAAAGGCCTATCCACATTTACTCTGTCTGTCCCTTTTAAAATCTTAAACACCTCTATCAAGTCCCCTCTCAATCTTCTACGCTCCAGAGAAAAAAGCCCCAGCCTGCACAACCTTTCCCTGTAACTCAGACCCTGAAATCCTGTCAACATTCTCGTGAACCTTCTCTGCACTCTCTCTATTTTGTTTATATCTTTCCTATAATTTGGTGACCAAAACTGTACACAGTACTCCAAATTTGGCCTCACCAATGCCTTGTACAATTTCATCATAACCTCCCTACTCTTGAATTCAATACTCCGATTTATGAAGGCCAACATTCCAAATGCCTTCTTCACCACACCATCTACCTGAGTATCAGCCTTGAGGGTACTGTTTACCATAACTCCTAAATCCCTTTGTTGCTCTGCACTCCTCAATTGTCTACCATTCAATGTAAATGACCTATTTAAATTTGCCTTTCCTAACCAACTGCCAACCACTCCTTTTCTCCCACTCTCTGTTTCCTGCTGATCAGCCAATGCTATACCCTTACTAGTATCTTTCCTGTGATTCCGCGAGCTCTCATCTTGTTAAGCAGTGTCACGTGTGGCACCTTGTCAAAGGCTTTTTGAAAATCCACATGAAGAACATCCATTGCATCTTCTTTGTCTCACCTGCTTGTGGTTTCCTCAAAAAATTGAGTTTTACCAGCATCACCTAAAACAGATGATCAGGCCAGTTACTTAATTGCCATTTGTGGAAATCTGCAGCCTGTAATTTGGCTGAAGCATTCCTCGCTTTGCAATAGTGAACATACGTTGAAATGCTTCACTACTTGTAGAGTGTATTGTATTATCCTAAGGTTTTTAAGGAGCTGCAGTTCTCTCTTTCAACTGAAACTAATTGCCTCTAATTGCCACTTACTGCTATTTCTTGTATCCTGTCTTTCTTTGTTGCAGGCTGCAGAGAATTGTACGGAGGAATCCATTGAGATCATTATCTTTGAGCAGGGTCTGTGAAAGAGCTATTCAATTAGTTCCATTTCCTTGGTCTCACCCCAGACCATTGCATTTTTTTTTTCCCTTTTCTTCTGAAGGATGCAGTTGACAGCATCAACCAACTGCTCAGACATAGCTATTGTAAGGTAAAAACATCATGAGTTGGGACCGGAGAAGGAGTCACCCAGTACTAAGGAGTAACAGGATGCAGGTGTGACCTTGTACGCTCAAGATAAGTGTGGCAATAACAAGATGATGTGCAGCAGACTAACAGAGAAGGGTAGCAACAGCTTATTCATTGGACAATGTAATGGTATGATAATTTACTAAGTGCGTGTCCTGAGGTATAAAAAAAGCACCACTTGCTGATATCGGAAGAATGCGCCTTCTCCAACTAACACTGTTAGTTGCAAGCGTTACAATCCGGTAATAAAGAACCTTGATTTCGACTCAGTCTGGTGTCTGACTCACTCATTCTCGAACAAAGCAGACCTAACACTGTGCAGATCCCCACTACTCTGCATTTTATCCCCTATGGGATCTTTTTACCACAAAGCTTATATCTGTATCTTCTAATGACTGACATTTCTGCATCCACCTTCCTTCTTGCTCCACTTCATTCGCTCACATCTGAACTTTAAACATCTCCAACTACCAGATGCTGGATTTCCACCAATCTCCTTGAATCAACTTCAGGTGCCCCACTTCCCATAAAAGCCATTAGCATTTCTCACTGTGACTAATCTTCTCGAACATCATTTTGTTTCCATTCCTTTTATCCGAGAGAGTTGATTGATTGAGGAAAAAAATGGTTTAAGGTTCAAAGTTTACATTTATTGTCAGAGTACATACATGACATCTCATACAACCCTGAGATTCTTTTTCCTGCGGGCCAGACACAATTTCAAGTTATCGATAGTGAAAAACACTGTACTCAAGAAAATAAATGCAAACAAAGAATGCAGAGTAACCATCTGCACAATACAGAAAAGCAACTTTAAATGATAAATAATGTGAAATGTAAGAGTTCTTAATTGAGTCTCATTGACTTTTTTGCTTTGGAGTTTGATGATGGAGGGGTTGCATCAGTTCCTAAACCTGGTGTTATGAGTTTTGTGGTGCCTACACCTCTTTCCTGATAGCAGCAGTGAGAAAACAGACCATGCTGTTGGTGGGGTGGATTCTTGATGATGGCTGCTGTTCTCTGATGCAGTGTTGCATGTCGATTTTCTTGACGGTGGGGAGAATTTTGCTGTGATATACTGGGCTGCGTGCACTACTGTTTGCATGGAGTTTTCACTCGTGACCCCATACCAAGCCACGATGCAGCTGGTTAGCTCATTTTATACTGCACGTCCACCAAAGTTCTTGAAAATTTCCAAACCAAACCTTTGGAAACTCCCGAGAAAGTAGAGGCCCTAATGTACTTCCTTTATCATGACATTTGTGTGTTGGGTCAAGGACAGATCCTCCAAGACAGTGATTCCCAAGGACTTAAGTTTGCTCATCCTCTCCACTTCTGATTCTCCCAATGAACACTGGATCATACAACTCCAGTGGTTTGCTCTTTCTGAAGTTAATAAACAGCTCCTTGGTTTTGGTGGCATTGAGTGTGAGGTTGTTGTTGATGCACCATTCAGCCAAGTTTTCAATCTCTCTCATTGCCCCCTTTTATACAACCCACCACTGTGACATCATCAGCAAATTGGTAGCTGGTGTTGTTGTTGTACCAAGCAACGCATCCATAGGTGTAAGGCAAGTAGAGCAGGGGGCTAAGAACACAGCCCTGTGGTGCTCCAGTACTGATGGATATTGTGGAGGAGATCTTCTTACAAATCTTCATTGATTGTAGTCTGGAGATGAGGAAATCCAGGATCAAATTACACAGTAGGGTATTGGAGTTTGCTGATCAGTTTTGAGGGGATGATCGTGTTGAATTCTGAACTGTAGTCAATAAAGAGCACCCTGATGTATGCATCTTTGCTCACCATGTGTTCCAGGGCTATCTGATCCAAGGCACTATCTGGTCTGGATCTGATTTAACATTAGCTAACATCATACAGGGCCCCCATCACCCTGATTATAACCACTTTCACTGCTATCTTTGGGAAGAAATTATAAAAGCCTAAAGTCCAGTTCAAGAACAAGTTTTATCCAATATCTGTCAGGCTCATGACCTTGCCATACTAAACTAAGCACAACTACACTGGGGCCTCCACAAGATCTGTTGACAGTACTGAATGCCACTCTTTCCTTGCACGGACTGCAGCAGTGAATATTTATTTACCCATTATTTCATAGTTATTGCCTCATTATCTGTTTTGGCATATTTTGATAATTTTTGGCATATTTTGATAATTTTTAAAACAAGATTGCAGTTTGTGTATCTTATATTTCAGTGTGGCTTCAGAAAGTACGAATTTCAATATCTGTACACTGTACTCATGCACTTGACAATAAGCTCATTATCATGACGGGTAAATTGATGGACTACCAGACTTCAGGAATAGATGGCATTGTAAATTTCTCCTTCCTAACATCTGTGTCCACTGTGAATGGACAGAATGTTTATGCAGCTGCCTGGCACAGTGAACTTATAATATTTGTGCAAACTCTCATCTCATCATCTCAAATCTCCTCACACTTTGAGCATGAAAACATGATCCCTGACTGATTTTCACCACCACTGCTGAAACCATTCTTCCATGTTATCCCCAGTAACTATTCATGCCAATATTTTTCTTTGCAAATATCAAGGCATTTTGCTGGCCTTCAGCTTTATCAAGTAATGACATACTATGTTGACATTCCTTCATCAAATATAAAACATTGCTTCTTGGCTAAGAATGTTGATTTCTCCTCTGTGCTAATCTGGACAATAAAAATAATTCTGCCCTAACTACTTCTGTATTTCAACAGAAGCAAAAAAATTAACGGTTTGGGGCACACATTAAACACCACCTGTTAGCTTTAGGTTTTCAAATCAACAGTCAGTTTTAATGTACACACCTTGGCCCTGACACAACTCGCTGAAGACTTTTAAAAAAAATTAAGCTTTGGGACAAATATTGAGAACATGGAGCATTTTTAGGTCATTTGGCCTCTATATTGTTCTGACCACTGTAAACAAACTCCACAACAATCTTATTTTTTCCCTGCCTCACACCCATAATCCTCTATTTTTCTATCAGAGAGCCTCTTCAATGTCCCAAATGCACTAGCCTCCACCACCACTCTTGGAAACACATTTCAGGCACCCACCACTCTTTGTGTAAAAACAATTACCTCTGACATCTCCCTTAAACTTTCCATCCTTCACATTAAATAGATGTCCTCAGGTATTTGTGACTGTCATCCCATATAAAAGGGTGCTGGCAGTCCACCCTATCTAAGCTCTTCATAATCTTATCATCTATTGAGTAACCTTTATCACTGCAAAGAGAAAAGCCCTAACTCTGTCAACCTTGCTTCAATAAAACATGTTCTCCAATCCAGGCCCTATCTCTACACCCACTCTCATGCATCTACATACTCCAAGTATGGTCCGTTGCTTCAAGTGCTGGTGGCCACGTTATAGGAATCTATATAATCTATAAACAAAATGTCTTTGATTTGACAAATTTCATTTCTTTGAGAGAAGACCTGTTTATGGTGAAGAAAAAGTATCTATTTACTGTATATATTGTTATTTTTATTTCTTTCAGGACCCCCCCCCCACCCGCCCCACCACGCCAAAGTACTTTGTAGCCTTTAATGTGCATTTGAAGTGTAATCTATTGTGGTACATTTGAGACGCCACTGCTCATAACAAAATTGCATTTAGTTCATCAGTACCCAGGAGTTACAAAGTTAATTCAAGGTGCAATTATGAGTCATCGGAGGTTTTTAAGAAGAGTGAGATATATTAATTTTTAATTATATTATTGTTTGTTCAGTAGATAGAAAATAATTTGATGCATGGGATTCCCATTTACTCAGCTGATGTTTTTATTTGTTCACAACCATTGGCTACTTTTTGTCAAGGGTTCAAATTTATTTAGACATTAAGACTGCCTGCGGGGGGCATGGCAAGATGGCGTAGAAGAAAGACGTGTATTCCACCTTTCCCCAGCTCGATTACTAAATACCCGGTTTTAAAAAAAAACATAAAAATGGTTAAGAACAATATTTACAGTTATTTAAATAACAGTGATTTATTATGGCAACTAATGTGAAAAAATCTAAAACTCAACTTCATAAAAACTTACCATACAAATGTGTGGAAGAACTGAGGCCTACCTGCATAGCTGAATCCACCGAATCGTCATTGGGAGCCTCCAAGCCTCAGAGGACTCCAGTCTGTTCGAGTTTGACCTCGGCGCCGATCCTGCATCCGCAAGATGGTACCAACACTTTGGTGAATTCGCTGTTGCCGACCCGCGTTCACGTGAAGCAGTGCACGCAAGTGGCATGGGTGACAAGGGGACCCGCGAACCTGCAACCTTGCTGGGTGGCCCGGGGACGCGCAGTGTAGCATCGGAGGATGCTCCTACACATTTGGCGGCTTTGCCTGGCTTGCGTGGAGCATCCTGGGTCTGAGAATCACTAGACAAAGTATGGGCTGTGGGGGGGGGCCCGAACGCTGACGTCCCAAAGAGGTCGAGGTGCTGGCGTCGGGTGTCTAGACCCACAGCTGTTCAGCTAAAGATTTACGATGACTGAGGAAGAAGAGGAATTTACCTTATTGGAACTTGCCTAGGAGGAGGAGCCTGTAGTTAAAGAAGGTAGACCTCAAAAAGTGGTGGTGGAATCTGGAATGGATTCAGTGTTCATTGTTTTTGAAGGGATTGCTTGTCAAATGGACAATATGTCAAAACAAATATCAATTCAGATGAACCAAGGATTTATGGAGATGAAAATAAAAATGAATACATTGTGTAGTGAAATGTCAACTATGAAACAGGAAATGACTGTAGTTAAGAGTGATATTAATAGATGTATAAAACCAGTCGATACTGTGCAAGATAATTTTAAGAAAATTGAAACAGCCTTTTCTGACTGTCAAAATCAGGTGGAACGTAATAGAAAAAAATTGAAAAAAGTGGAAGATTCTTTTGTAGATTGGGGGATTCAAAGAAGAGACTTATTGAAGAATATTGATTCGTTGGAAAATCAAAGCCGAAGGAATAATGTGAAAATAGTTGGTCTTCCTGAAGATATTGAAGGTTCAAATCCTATAAAATATTTTAAGTATTGGATAAGAGAGGTGCTGTGTAAAGAGCTTTTTCCAGAAGGTTTGGAATTGGATCGGGCCCATAGTGCTCAGAGAAGAAAACCACTTCCAGGACAAACACCGAGGGAGGGCTTGGTTCATTGTTTAAAATACCAATTCAGAGAAATGATTTTACGTATGGCGGTACAGAAAGCACAGCAGAGTCAGTCTCCATTAATGGTTCAAAATAACAGTGTGTTTTTTTATGCCAATTTGAGCCAAGAGTTTATTAGAAGATGATGAGAATTTAATACGGCTAAAGATGTTTTGTGGCGAAAGGGCTATAGGTTTGCTTTTCGTTATCCTGCAATTTTGAAGGTTTTTTTATGGAAACTTTCAATCTCAAATCTTTGAGAATGATCATGATGCTTTGGTTTTTGCTAATTATTTGCCAGAACTGTGAAGAATTGGACGTTCTCCTCCATTGACTCCTAAGAGGAGGGTAAATGGAAATGGAAATGGGTATGGAAAGAATGGAGAGAAAGAAGAGTTGACACAAAATCTTCTTGATGTTGAAGATCTGGAGCAGTCGTTGGGTTTGGAATCATTGGGTTGAATATATGGACTAAACCTGATTGTGTTTAATTAAATAATAAATATGTATCTGGCTGGGGGGGGGGTTGGATGACACTGAAAACTTTGATAATCATCTGCCCCTAGTGGGTTCACCACACCCAGCTTTTTAGGGTATTACTATCTTTGGGTGTTTTTTTTATTGTTTCTTTTTTGAGGGGGGGATTTTGTTCCCCTTTTTAATGAAGAATTATAAAGGGGAGCATTATTTTATAGTGTGTAAATATATTAGTAATTAAAAAGATGTCTAAATTGAATTTTGCAACTTTTAATGTTCAGGCATTAAATAATCCAATTAAGAGAAAGAGAATATTGGGTTATATTAAAGAAAAAGAAAATTGACATCGCTTTTTTACAAAAAACACATTGAACTGAAAAAGAATTTTTGAAATTGAAAAGAGATTGGGTTGGTCATGTTTTTTCTTCTTCTTTTAATTCTAAGGCAAGAGGAGTAGCGATTTTGATTCATAAAAATTTACCACTTGAATTGGAATCTTCAGAGGGGTATGCTGGCAAAGTTTTAAGAGTGAACTGTAAAATTTTTGCTGAATCTTGGACTTTGCTGAATGTTAATGCCCCTAATATACATGAGTGGTTTATTTCAGAAGCTTTTTTAATGTAACTCAAGCTAATGAAATGTCTTAGTTGGTGGTGACTTTAATTGTGTTCAGGACCCCTTATTGGACAGAAATCTAAAAATTATAAGGAAATCAAAGATGGCAACACAAATTAATGTATTAATGAAAGATTTAAATTTGGTAGATACTTGGAGAAAAGTTAATCCTACAGAGAAAGATTCTTCACAACATGATTCATTTTCTGGAATTGATTTATTTTTGGTATCAGCACATTTACAAAGTAGAGTATTGTGAGCTGAATATAAAAGTAGAGTTATATTAAATCATTCATTATTACTTTTTCCTTGTGAAATTTTGGATGTAGTATGTCCGTCTTTTAGATGGAGGTTTAACGCAATATTGTTGAAAAAAACAGAGTTTGTTACTTTTGTTAAAGAGTATATCTCTTTATTTTTGACCAAGAATGTTAATTCTGTGGATAGTCATTTTGTAATATGGGACACTTTAAAAGCTTATTTGAGGGGGAATATTATTAGTTATTCTACAGAAGTTAAGAAACAATATATGGCAGAAAGTTTAGAGTTAGAAAATCAGTTTGCTGTGTTAGAGAAAGATGTAACAGATGATACAAAAAAGCTGCATTAGTGAGGTTGAAATTATGTTATAATACTTTACAAACTTATCAGTTTGAGCGCTTAATTAATGGATCTAAACAACGTTATTATGAGCTGGGGGAAAGAGCTCATAAAGTACTTGCTTGGCAATTGAAAGCTGAACAGGCATCTCAGACTATTAATGCTGTTAAGAAAAATTCAACAATTACATACACCTCAGGAAATTAATGACCAGTTTTATTCATTTTATCTAAAATTATTTACTTCTGAGCAGAAACAGGATAATGTTTCTATTGAGTCTTATTTATCTAAATTAAAGTTACCGGTATTAGATGGGAATGATGTTCAGGAATTGGAATCTCCATTTATGTATTTTGAAATTAAGGAAGCTATTCACGAAATGCCTAATGGAAAGTCCCCAGGGGATTTTACAACCTTTTTTATGATGATTTCTCTAATGTATTTGGAGAAGTGTTGAATCAAGTTACTGAAGATCAGAAGTTACCAGAATCATGTTCAAGTGCTTTAATAACTGTTATAAAAAAAAATTGAGATCCATTAAAAGTATCTTCATATAGACCTACCTATCTCTTTAGTAAATGTAGATTATAAAATTATAGTGAAAGTATTAGCTAATAGACTTGCTAAATATTTACCCAAATTGGTAGATTTTGATCAAATAGGTTTTATTAAGAATAGAAATGCATCAGACGATATATTTTGATTAATTACTTTGGTCAACGCATACCAAAAGCAACCTAACCACCCTAATGGTTGCATTAGATGAATAAAAAAGCTTTTGATAGGGTTGAGTGGGATTTTTTATTTAAAGTGTTAGAAAAATTTAAATTAGGCCCTTTTTTATTAGTTGTGTTAAGGCTTTATATACGAACCCGATTGCTAGGGTGGTGACAAATGGACAGATTTCTTTACCATTAAATTGACTCATTCAACTTGGCAGGGCTGCCCATTGTCACCAGCCTTATTTGCATTGGGTATTGAACAGTTAGCTCAGGCTATTAGACAAAATGAAGAAATTAGAGGGATGAGGGTTAAGAATGAAGAATATAAAATTAACTTATTTGCGGATGATGTGTTGATATACTTGACAAAACCGGAATGATCGTTGAAACAATTCCAAGAGTGTTTGTCGAAATTTGAAGAATTATCGGCATATAAAGTTAATTGTAATAAAAGTGAAATTTTACTATTTGGAGTAGGAGATTTTTCTGAATTTATAACTATTACAAAATTAAGGTGGACAAGTAAAATTAAATATTTAGGTGTGTTTATGGATACTAATTATCAATAATTATATCAATTAAACTATGTGCCTATATTAAGATGGATTAAAGCAGCTTTGATTAAGTGGAAAGATCTTCCATTAACTTTGATTGGTCAGGTTAATTGTATTAAAATGATTATTTTTCCTCGAATCAATATTTATTTCAGTCAATACCTTGTTTACTTCCAAAGGGTTTATTTCAAGATTTGAATAAAGCAGTGTGTGAGTTTTTATGGAAAGATAAAGTCTATGGTGTTGCATAGACTTACATGGAAGTATGCATTGGGCGGACTACAGTTACTACATTTTCAAAATTATTATGAAGTGGCCCAGTTGAAGTTTGTTACTAGATTGATGGATTTAGATCAGCCTCCTAGCTGGGCTAAAGTGGAGATGGCATGTATTTCTAGGGTTGAGATACATGAATTTATATTTCATTGGAACTTGATTTTATTATAGGAATATGATATGCCGATATTGAAACATTTGTAAAATATTTGGATTTTTAAAAAAAACAGGGTGTTAGGTTCGAAAGATAAATGATCAATTTTAACTCCATTGTATAATAATCAGCTTATTCTTTTTTCGATGTTTAATAATCATTTAAAGATTTGGGACTCTAAAGGTATAAAGACAATACAGGATTGTTTTGAAGAGGGGTAATTTCTTTCTTTTAATCAATTGAGAGAAAGATTTGATATACCTGTAAATTCTTTGTTTGTGTATTATCAACTTACAGCTTTGATAAAAGATAATTATGGTAGAGAGATGACTTTACCTACTTTGTTGAGATTTGAATCTTTGATTTCCTCTATACTGAAAAAGGGTTATATTTCAGTTATGTATAATTTATTACAAGATAGTATGGATAAGTCAGATTGGGAGAAATCTAAACATAAATGGGAGAGTGATTTAGTATTTATTTTTCCTGAAGATGATTGGGTGACTATGTGTCAGGATAATGTAATTAAATTGACTAATGTAAGATATGGAATGGTTAATTATCATTTTTTTCATCAATTATATTTGACCACAGAAAGGCTAAAAAAAAATGGGTTTAGTAATTTAGATTCTTGTTTTAGATGTGGCTCATGTATTGGAACTTTTTTACATGCCATTTAGACTTGTGTTAAAGTTCAATAATTTTGGCAAGGAATTAAAGTAGTTTTGGAAAAATTATATAACTTAATATTACCATTAGATCCAACAATTTTTTTTGCTGGGAAATTTGTATTCGTTAAGGGGAATGGGATTGGATAAAATTCAAATTGCTTTTGTATGTTTGGTGTTATCAGTAGCGCGTAAATGTGTTGCTTGTACTTGGAAAGATGATACTGAGATTAATATATTACATTGGCACAATGAATTGAAAGTATGTACTGTCATGGAAAAAATTACCTATAATTTACATGATAATTATTCTTCTTTTGTTAGTAAATGGTCTCCGTATTTGAAATATATGCACTTAGATATACTTTGAAATGTTATTAACATTTATAACATTTTCTTTTTATATATATATCTATCTATATCTACATATAGATAGATATATATCTATATATATATTTATATATATATATATATATATATATATATATAGATATATAATCTATATTTTGCTTCCCTTAAAGGAGCTGGCTGAAGGGGTGGGAGGGTGGGGTGGGTTGTTGTTTTTTGTGTTTTTGTTTGGAATTTTTTTAATATATATCTTTGTAAAATCATTTTTTGGTTATTATTATACTGTATGTTATGTTTTTTTCTATTGCTTAAATAAAGTTTGAAAAAAAAAAGACTGCCTGCTATGTGTAAACTGTGCTTATTCAGAGAAGCAAGGGAAGGTCAATAACTGGAGAGACATCCATTATTTAGTATGCATGCATTCACATTTACTCAGCCGAGAGTTACCATTTTTTCCAACACTTGTTGTTGAACCCTCTCAGTCAACAGCCTGATGGAATAATTTGTTTGAACTATTATCCATTTGATTAATACAATATCATGAAAGGATTAACTGAATTCTTGGGCAAGTATAAACTCAGACTTGAACTGAATCCATTCTTGCTTTCTTTCTTTAGATGATTGACTAAAACACTTATCTTTATTAATGCTAATCCTACCTTCAAACAAAATACTTATTTGCAGCATATTCCCTGGAGCAAATTGCTTTGAGTAAGACTGTATAAACAGTTGTATTTGAACTGCAGCTTTCCCGTCAATGTTTATTCGGCTTCAATGATGTGCAGTTCCTTGCCCCACACACACGCACGCACGGACGGACCAAAGGGGAATCATTTTGGTTTGCATCAAAGTAATTGATAGTGCAAGATCGTAACTGATTTTCGGTCAATTCAGATGGCAGAAAAGCCAAAAGATACAGAGAAACAGATGCTGGAGATCTGAAACAAAGCAAAAACTGCCAGAAATACTCAGCCAGTCCAGCAGCATCTGTGAATTGAGAAATAGATTTACCATACTCCAACAAATTTTTGGCCTTTTATCAAAGCATGACAAAGTGATGAAAGAATCATCGTTGCTTTTGATTCTTTCATTTTTTTCCATTTCTGTTTTTGAATCCGTCTTGGCTGTTTTACTTCTTTCAGTGAACATTTTGCTGAATAATCCTCTTACTTTTTCTTTCATTCCATTTTTTTCTCTGCGCATTAACTTATTTATTAAACATAATCTTTTAAAAATGAATTGAATATGTACTGAAAAAAAATCTGGGCTGCCAGAAAAGTGCAGAGGAAATAGGATAGTAGAATAGTCAGCAGAATGGCCCAAAAAGCTTCTTCATCAGGTATGTTAGTTAATGAGCCTGAAATCATCAGTATTAAGGATAATTATCACTCTTAATTTGGCAAGGGATATGTCACCAGGAAAAGTACCATTCACTCACATCTATGCGCATTTGTGTGGATGTCTAAATGGGAAATGTAGCACAAGTGAAACAGTTTTTAACACAGTTGGTACATTGCTACAGTGAGTGCCAGGACAGTTGCTCCTTTGTACCCATTAAGGAGAAATTAAAGGATGAATTTTCAACCCTTCTATGTTAAAAGCTGGATATAAGCTTATGAAAATATTAAAAACAACTAAGGTGTGTGAAATGCTTAGTGTTCAGTCAGCAGCTGTGAAGAATTTCAGGTCATTGGACCCTTCAAACGTTTCCTGCACCTTGCATTTATTGCAGCTGATTAAGCTCTTTTGAAGTGAGGTGATTTTTTGTGATGTAGCAACAAATCAGACCAATACCTGGCTCGTGTGAATTCTATCATTTTCTTGACAGTGAGACTTATGTCACTCACAAATATTTGGTATTTTAGTTCAGAAATCCTGAAGTTTGTATGAAAGCAGTTGATATTGAAAGTTATTGAAGAGTAGATATTAAAAAAAAATACTTGACTATTTCATCCCTTTTCCAATTACATGCCCACCTTGAGACTTTCTCCTTATGGAAAACGTTGTGAGCTTTGAAAGGACTTGGGGCTGCATCTCTGTCTCTATCCCCAAATTCCTGTAACAGCCTTGCTATCTCAACACTCAAGAGGAATCTGGACATTACTTCATGAGCCAAAGTGAAGAAGGCTAATGAGTGCAATTAGTGCAGAAAGGTATAATGGTCAGCCTGGCTCATTTCAATGCTGCACAATTCTATCTGACATGTTCCATGTGTGCACACAATCAACGTTTTTCATAAAGAACAATATAATACAGGAATACTCTTGCATAGCACAGTTAATACTCAGTGTTATGGAAAACTGCACTGTTCAAAGCATTATTACAATGTCTTTCTTTGGCTTGGCTTCGCGGACGAAGATTTATGGAGGGGGTAAAAAGTCCACGTCAGCTGCAGGCTCGTTTGTGGCTGACCAGTCCGATGCGGGACAGGCAGACACGATTGCAGCGGTTGCAAGGGAAAATTGGTTGGTTGGGGTTGGGTGTTGGGTTTTTCCTCCTTTGCCTTTTGTCAGTGAGATGGGCTCTGCGGTCTTCTTCAAAGGAGGCTGCTGCCCGCCAAACTGTGAGGCGCCAAGATGCACGGTTTGAGGCGTTATCAGCCCACTGGCGGTGGTCAATGTGGCAGGCACCAAGAGATTTCTTTAGGCAGTCCTTGTACCTTTTCTTTGGTGCACCTCTGTCACGGTGGCCAGTGGAGAGCTCGCCATATAATACGATCTTGGGAAGGCGATGGTCCTCCATTCTGGAGACGTGACCCATCCAGCGCAGCTGGATCTTCAGCAGCGTGGACTCGATGCTGTCGACCTCTGCCATCTCGAGTACCTCGACGTTAGGGGTGTGAGCGCTCCAATGGATGTTGAGGATGGAGCGGAGACAACGCTGGTGGAAGCGTTCTAGGAGCCGTAGGTGGTGCCGGTAGAGGACCCATGATTCGGAGCCGAACAGGAGTGTGGGTATGACAACGGCTCTGTATACGCTTATCTTTGTGAGGTTTTTCAGTTGGTTGTTTTTCCAGACTCTTTTGTGTAGTCTTCCAAAGGCGCTATTTGCCTTGGCGAGTCTGTTGTCTATCTCATTGTCGATCCTTGCATCTGATGAAATGGTGCAGCCGAGATAGGTAAACTGGTTGACCGTTTTGAGTTTTGTGTGCCCGATGGAGATGTGGGGGGGCTGGTAGTCATGGTGGGGAGCTGGCTGATGGAGGACCTCAGTTTTCTTCAGGCTGACTTCCAGGCCAAACATTTTGGCAGTTTCCGCAAAGCAGGACGTCAAGCGCTGAAGAGCTGGCTCTGAATGGGCAACTAAAGCGGCATCATCTGCAAAGAGTAGTTCACGGACAAGTTTCTCTTGTGTCTTGGTGTGAGCTTGCAGGCGCCTCAGATTGAAGAGACTGCCATCCGTGCGGTACCGGATGTAAACAGCGTCTTCATTGTTGGGGTCTTTCATGGCTTGGTTCAGCATCATGCTGAAGAAGATTGAAAAGAGGGTTGGTGCGAGAACACATCCTTGCTTCACGCCATTGTTAATGGAGAAGGGTTCAGAGAGCTCATTGCTGTATCTGACCCGACCTTGTTGGTTTTCGTGCAGTTGGATAATCATGTTGAGGAACTTTGGGGGACATCCGATGCGCTCTAGTATTTGCCAAAGCCCTTTCCTGCTCACGGTGTCGAAGGCTTTGGTGAGGTCAACAAAGGTGATGTAGAGTCCTTTGTTTTGTTCTCTACACTTTTCTTGGAGCTGTCTGAGGGCAAAGACCATGTCAGTGGTTCCTCTGTTAGCGCGAAAGCCGCACTGTGATTCTGGGAGAATATTCTCAGCGACACTAGTTATTATTCTATTTAGTAGAATCCTAGCGAAGATTTTGCCTGCAATGCTCTCCATTATTACAATGTACTTTAATATAATATGGCCTAATCCAATAATTATTTATTCTTTTACCTCATGCAAAAATGGACATAAAACATTTAAAAGGGAAATATGAAACTTAAAAATGACATCTATATTGCCAATAAATGAACATTGTTTATTTAAGAAAATAGTTGTCTAATGTAGTTTGCAATTTCTTCGTCTTCTTTTTATCAACATGCATATCAAATAACATTTTGCAACTCTTGCCGAACTCTAATGCTTCGGTTCTTTATTCCCGAAGGTAATTGAAAGCACCATTGATTTTTCCAATAAATATTGATGATTCCTCCATTCAGTCAGAAAGCTTGCTGCTGCATCACAAGCAGCACTCATAGATTCGCCAGTAAAGCAAACATTATGGAACCCCCACACATTTTTTGAAGTTGTAAAATCAACCATGACTTGCTGAAAAAGTGTCCCCTTATTTTTTTCTGTTTTCTTCATTTTCTTTTAATGTCCAATAGAGGCTTGCTGCTTTAGCTTGAATTGTCATTTGACTTAATGGAATTCTTTTCTGGTTGCAATCTTCAATCCATATTATGAAAAGGTGTTCCATATTTTCCATTGCAGAATTTCAATGTCTAACAATCACTTTAATTGTATAAGATACAGTTGCCATTCCATGTTCTTTAGTTTTATCTCTATTCTTGATTAGAGTTTGAACCAACAATTCATTTATGCCTTTGTCCTACGACTATTTTAGCAAATGATGGGCCATCTTCATGTTGCTCAAAAATTTCCAGTTTCTTTTCCAGTGTCAGCCACTTGCATTTATTACATGTATCGTCTTCACCTCATTTCCTTTTTACGCTCATATTGTTTGTAAGGGTGCACTTTTATACAACACAATTAAAATATTGCCATGACATCCCCACTCAGAGTCTTGAGCGATACGAAAACTAGTTAAGCAATAATGAAATTGAATGAACACAGCCGAGTGGCAAGCATTGTTGCTGAGATGTTAAATTATTGTGTCACTGTTGTTGACCCAATATTAATAAAATTTAACAATTTTTGGTTATTAAAATTATAAATCGCATTCTATCAAAACCTGTGCTGTTCAAAACTGCGTTATACAAGGTATCCCTGCACTACAGGACAAAAACTATGATTTCACCTATCCCATTAACTGCACCGGCATTATCACCCTCCATACCCCTCTCACCCATCCAATCTTCTCTTAAATGTTGATATTGAAGCTGGATTAACCACATGCTGGCAGCTCGTTCCACACTCTCACCTCCCTCTGAGTGAAGAAGTTCCCTAAAATGTTCCCCTGAAACATTTCACCCTTCACTTATATCCTCTAATTAGCATATAACCACATAACCATATAACCATTTACGGAGCGGAAACAGGCCATGTTGGCCTTTCGAGTCCGCACCTTTTCTCACTAAACCTCAGTGGGAAATGCCTGCTTGCATTTACTCTAATTTGTTTGAATATATAAAAAATTTAGACCATACATGTAGTCAAATACAAAATTTAAAAATACAAATACATGAGTAGATAAACTTATGCTGCATGATGGTTGTAGCCCAAACCCTCAACCTCCCCACCCACCCAAAAGTCCCCGAAAAAAAAGTGCGCGAGAAGAGAAAAAGAAAGAAAGATAGAGTGGAAAAATAAGAAAGGTTGCTGGAAATATCCATTCACTCCACAAATTTCAATTTGTTATTTAACTACTCTTCTTCTTTGGAGAAGGTTAACATGGACTCGAGAATTGGAAGAAACTCAACTAAAGATTTACACCTGAGATCTGTAAATGTGGTCTCTATATCTGCAGAACTATGTCATGCTTATTTCTTAGGTTGTAAATCATTTTCCCAAGAGGAACACAGCTATGCATCCCTGCATTCCAGCGTGCCATACCTAGATGGGAGTCAGACTTCCAAATAACTGCAATACACTTCCTAGGCACTGCCAATGCAATTTTAACAAATTCAACTTGATATTTAGATCATTTCAATGTTGGTCTTATCCCCATTATACTTCCCAGTAAAAACAATTCTGGGTTTTGTGGAAATGGAATTCCAAGAATCTGTTCAAAATTTTCCTCAATCCACCCAAAAAGGTCTCACTTTGGAACACGACCAAGTCTTGTGAAAGAAAGTTCCCATCTAAAACATTTATCTCAGTGGTTCTCAACTTTTTTCTTTCCACTCACATACCACTTTAAGCATTCCCTATGCCATAGGTGCTCTGAGGGAAGGAAAGGTTCAGAATTTCTGCTCTCGACCTAATTGTTACTGAAATATTTGGCTTGAGAAAAATTGTCATTGTGTCCGGTACGCAATTAGGCAGGCGAACTGGCCCCGCTTGTCACGCATGAGGTGGGGCAGCCAGCCAAAATGGCACCATTGGGGGTTTCCTCCCGACCTCGGCACCAGGCTCAGAAGCCCGTGTTTGGGGACCCACGTGATGCCACAGTGATGTCGGGGCCCCCCAGTGCAGTTCTCAGCCAGATCCGGGCTGGGAGTATAAGACCAGCCAGGCAGCCTGCAATAAATCAGTTTTTGCTCACTGAACTCAACCTGTCTGGTTGTGCGATTTTTCAGTTAGCAGTGTAGCCACCGCTACAATTGGCCCATTTCATATGGAGTTATGAAACAGTGCACATAACGAGACAATTAGGTATGATTAAAACAGTGGTTTTCAAACTGTTTCTTTCCAATCACATACCACCTTAAACAATCCTTTACTAATCACAGAACACCTATGGCAAAGGGAATACTTAAAGTGGTATGTGCGTGGAAATAAAAAGGTTGATAAGCACTGATTTATCTGATAAGTCTGACTTCAATTTATTTAATTTCTGTGGCGTGAGATATAACTGATGCAAAAAATTATACTAACCTATACTTTACATTTACTGTATTTGTCATACTGTCCTTGCATAAATCAGACCAGTTTGCTCCAATATTTCACATTTAAGTCTGATTCTCATCTCTGTCTAGACTAATGAACCCCCTGTTTAGGCGTTTCCATTTGAAGTGAGAAATACGTTGCCGAAGTAAATTTCTTAGTGTTTCCCTTTTGAATCGGAGTCTCCACATCAGTACACTTAGATAAAAACATTGATGGTCCAATTTTTTCCCCCTGTGTATGCTCTTAAATGAAAATAGCAGAAGATTATGTTATTAAAGATTCCATATTTATTTTTTTATTGTTCAAATGACACAAGTTGCTCCTGCTCATTGCAATCCTCAATATATCTGATCCCTTTATGAGTCTCTAAAATTTTATTACCCATTGTAAAAGGGATAAGCCTGTTTTGAATCAGATGTGCTTTAGGAGATAGACCCCCAATGTTCCAATCTCATAATTTATCTAATACCAAATATTAATTATATGTTTTAACAAGGGGGCTTCATTCTCACCAGATATTAATTTTGCTTCCCATGTATATATTTTTTTTGCTATCCTCTCTCCTACTTTCTCTAGTTCTATTTTCAACCATGCAGGTTTGTCTCCTTCTTCAAAAATGGAAGTAATAAATCTCATCTGGGCCACTCAGTAATACATTTTAAAATTTGGGAGCTGTAAACCTCCCAAATCATATTTTTCTAAGGAGATTCTGGAAGTCTTAGCCTTGAAAAAAAAATTTTCTGACATATTTATTTAACTCCTGAAAAAACCTATTAGTTAATGGAATGGGTAATGCTTGAAATATATTCATTTTGACACAATGAACTCTTCTAACTAATGTTATTAGTTAAGGAAAGACGAGTAATTTAATTTATATGAATTCCTTTAAATTGTTACCTGTACGAAATCTTAAATAATTTAACCCATTTAATAGCCACTTAAATTGGGTGTCTCTTTGACACCGAGTATAATCCCCTTCAGTAATTGGCATAATTTCACTCTTATTCCAATTTATTTTGTAACCCAATACTTTCCCATAATCTTCCAGTTTCAAGTACAGTTTCTGTAACAAAGTTACTGACTCTGTCAAATATATTAATTTATATTGTATTCCTCCTGGTTGACCCTGAATCCCTTAATGTCTTGATCTCACGGAATTGCTTCTGCAAGTGGTTCTATAGCTAGAATGAAAAGAACCAGAGATAGCGGACATAATTGTCTACTAAATCTTGTCAACTGTAATGGAGCAGACTTGATCATTTGTCCCTACTTTGGCTTTATGATCATTGTACAGTGCCTTAATCCAATTTATAAAAAATTGCCCTAATCCAAATCTTTCCAGTACTGTAAATAAAAAGTCCCACTCCAGTCTATCAATCACTTTTTCTGCATCCAAGTCCACAGCTACACTCAGATCATCTCTCTTTTGTGCCAGATGAATTATACAAAGCAATCTACTTGCATTATTGGCATATTGTCTCTTTTTCACAAAGCCTGTTTGGTCCATAATTATTAATTTTGGCAAAAATTTCACTAATCTATTTGCCGAGACTTTGGCAATGATCTTATAATCTGAATTTAACTGTGAGATAGGTCTATAAGATGACGGTTTTAATGGATCTCTATCTTTTGTTGGTATTACTGTAATTATCGCCATTGAGAATGATTCTGGGAGGGTATGTGTTCCCGATGCCTGATCTAACACCTCCATAAAAAGAGGAATCAGCAAACTTTAAATTCTTTATAAAATTCAGGGTGAACCATCCTCTCCCAGAAATTTATTGATTTGCAAAAAACCCACCACCTCCTTCACCTCCATATGAGTAAAGGATGCATTAAGTTCTACTTGCTTTTCGAAAGCTAACCTTGGAAGCCTAATTTGTGAGAGAAACTCTTCTATCTTATCAATGTCTCCTTGAGATTCTGATTGGTATGTCTTGGAGCAAAATTGCCTAAAAGCCTCAGTCATTTCTTGAGGCTTGTAACTGGTTATATTCATGGTCTGTTTTTATTGCATTGATCATTCTTGAGACCTGTTCTGCTTTCAACGGCCAAGAAAGCACTTTATGAGCTCTTTCACCTAGTTCATAATACCTCTGTTTAGTTTTTGTTATTGCTTTTTCTGTTCTATATGTTCGTAATGTGTTAAATTGAAGTTTTTTGTTCATTAATAAACTGTTTATGCTCCTCTTCAGAACCCATCCATTGAAGGTCATTGTCCAATTAAGGTGTTTCACTTTCCAGTTGCTCCACCCCTCTGGTAAATTTCTTTCTGATCTTTATAGCTTATGAGTTATCCTCTTAAATATACTTTCAAAGCGTCCCATATAATACTTTGATCAGTTGGTGAATTGCAGTTGGTCTTACAATATATTTGAATTTGTCTCCTAATAAAATCACAAAAGTCTGATCTTCTCATCATCAAAGAATTAAGACATCATCTATAGACCAATTTTTCTTTATCTAACATCATGGTAGTCAATATAAGAGGTGAGTAATCTGATAATATTCTTGCTTTATATTCAGAATCCATGATCCATAATTGGGCTGATAACAAAAATAAATCTATCTCTTTCTCTTGGATGATCGTCTCCAGACATCCATTAAGTTCATCTCTCTCATTATTCTCAAAACAGCTTTTGCCTATCACTGCTCTTGTTCACCTACCTAGAATTGGGTCCAGGCAAAAACTGAAATCTCCACCCACTGAAATATTTTCATAGGCATCTGTGAAATTAAGAAATATTTCATGGATGAATTTCTCATCACCAACATTTGGTGCACATAGATTCATAAGGGACCAGAGTTTAGAATATATTTGACAGTGCTCTATTACATACCTACTTGCTGCATTAAGATCACCACTGCTCTTGTTTTTGAATTGAACAATGAGGCAAATACATGGTCACCCCAGTCCATTTTTAGTTTTTGATGCTCTTTTTCAATTAAACAAGTTTCTTGTAGGAATGCTGGACAATTCCCACTTTTTAAAACACTTTCATCACTGTCCCATTCAAACCATTAACATTAAAACTTATAAACTTGACTGTATTATTCATCTCTATAAAAGCTCATTATACTCTCTTTATACTCCCCTATTCCCTTCTCTCCACATGCCTTCTCCAAAAAGTTCCTTATTCTTTTTTTTCTGTGGTGAGGCGCATACCCCCAGCAAGCCAAGTAGGATAAGAAAAAAATATAGTTAA
Source organism: Narcine bancroftii (assembly GCF_036971445.1). Lineage (NCBI taxonomy): Eukaryota > Metazoa > Chordata > Chondrichthyes > Torpediniformes > Narcinidae > Narcine > Narcine bancroftii. The sequence goes on from NC_091473.1 coordinate 53,474,306, forward strand.
AATAAATTTAACATAATATTTAATGTGTCCATAATAATTAGGCAAGCTTCCCCTACTAGCATTGTTAATATAGGATACAGCCCTACCCTCCTCCATTTTATATGTTGTGGCAAATGTCACACATATGATAGGGATCAGGTTCCCATCAACCCCGATCCTCCAGAAAATTCTCCATATGATAATTATTCCATCTTTTCATAGAAAAGTAATATCTAAATAAAACATAAAAATATAAAGTTGTTATGAATTAATCACTCCACCGGTCTAACATTCTGCAATATTTTCACAAACTCTGCTGGAAGTTTAAAGTCTGAAAAACATATTATTTTCACCACTGGACAGAATGATTTTCAAAATTGCTGGATGACTTCACACAAACTTGTAACCCTTCTGCCAGAGAGATTTTTGTACTGGATTGAATTCTCATCTTCACTTCAACAGAATCACACTTATATCTGGATAAAAGAATACTCTATTTCCTTCATATTCCAGTGAGCCTCCTCTCTCTATTGCTCCTTTCACTGCTGCAGCCGGTATCTTTTCCCTGACTTGATGCCTTCAGCATTTAATCAATAGAGAACATGGTTTTTGATCTGGTTCTGGTCGCGGTATAAGGAATCTATGTGGCCTTTCAATTTCAGTTTTTTGTCCAACCTTTTCTGCTCCCAGAATTCTGGGTATCCATTCTTGGAAGAAATGAATAGGATATGGACCCTCTGTACCTTCTTTAAGTCCAACAATTTTGACAGTATTCCTTCCACTAAAATTTTCTAGCGTATCCAATTTTTCCCACATTTTCTTCCTTTCAGTGGCCCACACATCTGTTTCATATTCTACTTTTTTCATTCTTTCTTTACATCTTCCATTCTATCTTCTATCGTCTTAACTCTTTCATTCAAGTTACCCATGGCAATGTGCACGTTGTTCACAACTTTACGATACTTGTTCATTTATTTATTTGAAATACTTCGTTCTCTCAATTCTCTCATTACTTCTTCAAGGGTACACGTAGTGCTCTCTGAGCCTTTTGGCTGTTTGCCTTAATCAAACAGCAGGGCTTTCTTCTCCCTCTGCACCGTTATCATGCTCCAGTGAGTCTGTTATGACTTCATCACCTCCTCCATGTCCTTTTGCAGTGGTTGGAATCTGCTTGTACGAGCAAAAGCACTAAATGTGGCAGCAGTTGATGGACATGTACCTCCAGTCACCCCCCCAATAGGTGAGTTACTCATGTGAGGGGCAGATCAAAGTCCAGCCTCAAGCTTCTTCTGGCTGGCAGGCCTCTGGTCCCAATCTCCTTCAACTGCTTGTTGGACTCCGGTAAACCCTATAACATGTTTGTTCCTCTTTGGTGACATTCTTGAAATATTTAAGATTTTTTCCTTAAGGTATTTTAAAACTTCACTTATTAACTCTTTTTAATCACTTTCCTGGGAGGCTTGGGTTCTTGCCTCCCCATCCTGCCACATCATGCAACCTCCCCTCATAATTTTTTATACCTCCAACAAATCTCTCCTCATTCTCTAACACTCCAGAGAATAATGTATTAACCTAACTCAGCTTCTCAACTCCTAGCAACATCTGTGTAAATTTCCTCTGGACTCTTTCAATCTTACTGTTATTGTTCTTGTAGGTGCGTGACCAAAACTGCACACAGCACTCCAAATTTGGCCTCACCAATGACTTACATGATTTAACCACAACATCCCAACTCCTGTATTCAATATTTTGATTTATGAAGGCAAATGTCCCAGAAGATCTTTTTGTGACCCAATCTATCTGTGATGCCTCATTCAGGGAATTATGTACAGTGTATCTGCATTCCCATATCCACACTCTCAGTGTCCCATCATTTACCATACAAGTCCTACTCTGGTTTGTCCTACACTTGTCCATATTAAATTCCCTCTGCCAATTTTTCAGTCCATTTTTCCAGCTGATCCAGATCCTGCTGCAAACTTTGAAAGCCTTCCTCGCTGTCCACTACATCTCCAAACTTGCTCATCCAAATTGATGTGGATGACAAACAACAAAGGACCCAGCACTGATCCCTGAAGCACACCATAAGTTGCATGAGTCAAATCAGAGAGGAGAGCTTTCATTTCCGCTCTTTGGCTTTCCTCACAAAGCTAATGTCTTAAGGCTTCTTCAGGTGCATTCTCCACTAAGAAAGCATCTGCAGAAGCGGAAGCGGCCCTTTGAATTGCCGTTCAGGTGGCAGCGCTAAAAGGACAGCACTGGCCTCCTGAAGGGACAGCTGCACCTGATGTGCCTCTGAGCGCACTCCAGCTCCTGTCCCTTCGTGATGACTGGCTGTCAGAGCTGGGACAGCTGGTGTGGGCTATCAGCGCGGGGATGTCCCCACAGTGATACCGCTGCCCCGCTCTCTCCCAACAGCCTGATATGAGAGTCCCCACACTGACAGCCTGTGCCGGCTGCCCCACAGTGTGGGGAATAATATCGGGCTGTTGGGAGAGAGCGGGACAGCAGGGAGGGGAGCTATAAAGCACTCGCCATCTGACTGTCATCCCCTTAGCAGCCACTTTCAGGCAGCTGCATTCATGTGTCGGGGTGGGGGGACCACTGTGCTGTGGCGATTATCCCTCCCAGAGGAGGGTTATAAAGTTCGCCTCTCAGGCGCCTCCTGCGCTTTCAAGTGGCCTCCTGACAGCCGCATATTGGAATAATATTGTAATATGCGGCTTTACAATCAGGGATTTTGGCCACTTTTATCCTACAACCCCGGCTCATTTTGAAGAGTGGGAGGAAACCGGAGCATTCAGAGGAAACCCATACAGACAAGGGTAAAATGAACAAACTCCTTATAGACAGCGGTAGATTTGAATCCCAGTCACTGGAGGTGTAACAGTATTGAACTAAGTGACATCCTAACAGTGTTGCCCTCCCTTCTCCACCATCTCTGTAGCCACATGTTATACTGCATTATCCTCCTATTTCACAACTGAATAGCACATGGCACAGGTGGCAATCCTGAGATCACAACCTGGAGGTCTTGTCCTTCAGCTTAGCACCTAACTCCCTGAACTCACTTTGCAGTTTTCATCACCCTTCCAACCAAATCATTGATCCCTACATGGACTACAACATCTGGCTGTTTACCCACCCTCTTGAGAATGCCTTGAACTTGGTCTGAGACCTGGGAGCCAAATACCTTCTGGGTATGTCATCCACAGAGCCTCTTATCTGTTCCCCTAACAGTTGAATGCCCTAGCAGTACAGCTCACCTCTTCTCCCCCTTTCCCTTTTGAGCCACAGGACTAGATTTTGTGTGAGAGATTGACTCCCATGGCCTGTCCCTCGTAAGTCATCTCCCTCAACAGCATTCAAATAAGTACAAGTGTTATTGAGGGGAATGGCCAAAGGGGTATCCTTCAGTAACTTCCTGTTCCCTTTCCCCTCTCCTAACAGTCGTCCAGCCACCTTCCTCCTACCTCTTAGGTGTGACTGACTCTGTGTAACTCCTGTCCATCAGCCTTCAGTCTCCTGAATGATCCAGTGTTCATCCAACTTCAGTTCTCTAATGCGGTTTGAAAGGAGTTGCGGTTGTATACCCTTCTTACACGTGTAGTCCTCAGGAACGCTGGTGGTTTCCCTGATTTCCAACATCATACAAGAAGAGCAGAGCACTGCCCTCGCTGCCATTCCCACTGTCCACTGTGGCCAACTGGAAAAGGACATCACCTACTCTTACATGTACCTTCTTACTGAAGCATTTTTTTTCCTTTAAGGCTGTTTTCACTACCAATAGCTACACCAGTTCCTCAGCCTCTGTTTGCCAAAGGCTCTTAGTCCACACTCCTACAATGGGCCACTCATAAATAGGGCATCCCTTAGTGGTCCCTCCACTTGAGTTGCCCTACCTTTTATTGGCTGCTGAGTTACTCTTCTGTAATTTCCAAGCACTCGCTGAGTCTCAGACCTGTGCTATGTTTAAATATAAAGGTAACTCAAACAAAGGTCCAAACACTCACCGTTTCAGTGATTTCCTGTCACTAGTCCCTTTCTCACTTTCATCCCAGTAAATCAGTTATTCAGTGCCCTGAGTTAGGAATGGGCCTTTCACACTAGACCACTTCTAACCGGGACACTGAACACTTTCACACTTGCAAGGGTTTATCCCCGGCATTTGGTCTGTTCTACCTTTAATAGGAAGTGCCTGCAATGCAATTGCCCATTTCACCCTTGCATGATCTCAACGCCGGCATTTACAGACGCTGGGGATTGTACTAGGGGTCAAGGCCAGCAATCCCCGGTGTAAGATGACGTCATCTGACGCCGGTGATGAGAAGATTTTGCTTTCACACTTGCCACTTTAAAGGTCGGTTGCCATTCTATTCCTGAGATCTCTGGGAAGTATGAAAGGGGCGACTGAAGAATACACACACACTGACAATGTTTAAGATCCATTTGAAAATGCAATTAAATTTTAAGTATATCAGATGTAAGAACAAATGTAACAGATATGCTTGAGAATATAACATTGTCGTTACCAATGCCTCGCATCCATTAAACTGGCTCTGTTCTGCTTTTTAATTGTTATACTAAATTATGATCTGACTCAAGTTGGCTTGCACTGATCTGACCCAGCTTGTTAATAATGTCTTTAATTTACTTTTTCCAAGTTGTGAAGCGCTTTGAAATAAGAATTAAGACTAAGAAAGCAGCTTATTGATTTTTTTTGAGAGTAGAACATGTATTACCCAATTTGTGAAAGATGGCACCATTGCATCATGAGTTGTGTGTTTTAGCAACCATCTGCCTGCAGCAAATATCCGTGGGTCCACGCTGTGATCCACAGTTATGGATTGATGCATTGAAGGTTCAGCTTGGCTAACTCAGTGGTTACTGAGACAGAAGATTGTCAAGATTGTTACTGAGAATGTCTGATACAAGTAAAAATGCTGGAGATACTCAGTATTCATTTATTTTCTGCTTTCACACTTGGACTTCTTCCCTGCTGATCTTTGTGCAGTCAGTAAAGAACATGGTGAAAGGTTTCACCTGGACATTGCAACCATGGGAAAGTGGTATCAGGGCAAATGGAATCCATCAACGCTGGCCGACTATTGATGGACACTGACATGAGAGGCATCAGATGCTGAGTACAAACCAAAATCAGCAGCAAAACATTTCTTGGTCCATTAAACTAATGCAATGTGTCAGCGTCATAATGCAATTAAAATGCTAAATTCAAAAATAGTTAATTTCATGGTTCTCTAACTTCATATGTGATACATAAAATCCAAAATTATCTTTGTGTTCATCTTAAAGTTGTCTATCATAATCCCCAATTTTGTTTTCAGGAAGAAAACCTTTTGAAAATAAAATTGTTATCCAATGTCATCTGCGCTTCAAGCGTTGCGCACATGATTCACATGCTTCATCCCAGATGTGGAGAATAACTTTCCAACATTTGGATTTAATTTCTCTACTCGTCTTCTATCAGTTCCATTTTCTTCACTTTCTAACAAGCCAAGAATTGCTGGAGGAACTCAACAGGCAAGACAGCATCCAGGAGTAGAAATGGTCAGTCAGTGTTCCAGGTGTAAGACTTGATAAGGATTCACACTCATAACATTGAGAATCTTCAGGAAGGTTTCAGACCTGAAAAATTGAATGACCTATGGTGGTTGTTTGACCTGCTGAGTTTCTTCAGCAATTCTTGATTTGATCAAGATTCCAGCATCTGCAGCTTTTGTGTTTTGTTTTCCATTCTCCACACTGCCATCAGATTTTACCACGAAGGCTAAATTACTGCAGTTAATTAAGCAATCAGGTCTCACATCTTTGAGAGGCAGGAGAAACCCAATCAGGTCACAGGAAGAACATTCAAACTCGACACAGACAGCACCGAAGGGTAGCATTGAATCCGGGTCTTTGAAGACATGAAGCAGCAGCTATGGGAATCTAATTAAACTCGAATGGAAACAGAGCAACTGAGCAATTGTCAGGATAAAGTTGAAGTCAGTGATATAACATGCCAGAAAATAAATGAGTATTTTGCCTTAAAGTGCTTCAGTCAAGTCGATCAAATGGACTATGAAGTTAGAAATGTTATGATTGGTATAATATAAAATATATTAATCAGTTTCCTAGACGTTTGTTTATAACTAGACATTTGAGGAAGTTAGAGCAGAAGTATTTATACATATTGAATAATGATTTGGAAGCACTGCCTGAAGATTGGCAGCTAACTAACATAATCCCTTCATTTCAGAAGCAAGATAAAATGCAAGGAGGAAAAAAATGTCGCTCTGTCAGTTTAACCGCAGTGGGAAGATATGCAATCATATTCCAACTGAAGGAAAAAGTCAAGAACTCCAAACCAAGCGAATCAATAATCAGCAAGGGGTTTAAAAAGGAGTTGGCTTATTTGATAACTTTCACTGAATTCTGTTAAGAAATAATTGGGTGTGCCATCAAACACAATGTATCAGATGTCATTTATTTAGATTCCCAAATGGTGCTTGGGAGACAGAAACATAAATAACACCCTTCCTGAGATGAATAAACCAAGAATTGGGGGAGGTTGGCACAACTAAGTTCCCAAAATGAAAGGGGAGACATGGGGGTGAAAGGCAGAAAATTGCTGACTTTGGAAAATTGGATCCTGCAAAGACTGTTAATTTAATAGGTTAGAAAGTAAAATCAAAATGGATTTCAAAATGTGTGCAATATGTGCACACACACCTCTTCCCCACCCCCACAGGAGGAAAGAGTAGTTTCCAGTCTGCTCTTGGCTTCATATTAAAAGTCTCATCACTGTTTTAAAATCCTTTCAAAGCCTTATGTGTTCAATCTTTGTCCCTTCCTCCTATCACATAACTCTCCAATCCCTCTCCATTTCTCCAATCCCTCTCCATTCCTCCAGAGTATCATTGTGTGTGCTCCAATTTTCATTTGATAATTCCATCACTCCCCATCACCTGTCTCTAGTTGCCCACTTGATGTGCTGGGTGGGCCACATCATTTGTGTTCCCAACACAAGCTACTCCATGTTCTTCCACAGACACTGTGACTGAGCAGAAAGAGGAAGAGGCTCAAAGATGAGCCTTCTTGAATAAATGTAACATTTTTGTTGACTCCTTGGAATTCCTGATGCACAACTGAATTGGAAAGGAAGTGTTGAGAAATTTGGAAGGCACTTTATCAATTGCAGAAGGAACACACAGCCTCACAAATCACCCATGTGCTTACATTTTTGGCCACCAGAAACTCACCTGCAGTAGAGTCTTCACTTCCTCATCTCCCCCCTCAAGACCCACAATACAAGAGAGGCAGTCAGTCATCTTGATTCTTGAGGAAATGCCTGATATGATTTATTTGACCAAGCTTTTGGACACCCTATTATCACATGTTTCTTTGTTAACACTCCAGTGAAGCCCTTTTGGATGCTGATTTGTGGGAGGATTGGTGTCGAATGTCAATCTAGGCTATGGAGGTGAGATCTCAATCAGTAGTTTACTCCTCCTGAAGAATGAAAGACTCGGACTTTTCTTTACCCAATTCCCTTTATTTGATACACAGGCCTATGGTAGGTCCATCACCTCAGTAGTGGTTCGAGGAGCTCCCTGAACATACATGGGTCATACAATGCATGGGTTTAAATTCTCCAACGCTATCTGACATTAACCAATCTCAAAACAGTCACCTCCAAGGAGGCAATCATTATGGAACATTAAGCAATGCAATGTTCGTTTATATGATGCACTATATTGTGGACCAATCACACATACATGTCCTCTCCCCTCCGCAATTTTTACAGTTTTGGTTCCCATAATTCTTATAAGTCACTTGATTCCACAGAAAAATGAGACTGTTGGAAATTTATCAGCCAGGCTGTTGTTATCATGCAATTCACACTGTCCTTGGTCAGAATTTCAACACACATCTTAGTCCCCTTCACTCCCTTTAGTTATGTGCCACCATCCCAGCATAAGCATTAACCAAGATATATTTATGCATTAATATTTTTGTTAATGATTTATTTCATGTAAACTAGAAAGACACTTACTTCTACAGTTGGCATAATTATATAATGCTCTTCAATTTCTTCCTTTTATTTGCTGGATCTGGAATTTTTTTTTTCCATTTGTTCCCCCAATCTCCCCACCTTTGCTATTGACATTTTTATTCTTCAACGCTTCCCCAAATGCACAGTGTGCTGATCAATTCATTAATTACATGGGTGGTGTGATTTGAGCTCCATTATCTTGGTGGTATGTTTACTAAGTGTTGCAAAAAGCCTCAACACAGTAAAAAGAATGCTGCTGAGTTTAATTTTGCCCAAGCTGTTTTACAAAAAATCACTTGAGCTGTCCCACCCAATGGCAATCCATTTGCTGCCAAGTCTTCATTTTTTTTTCCATGGAAATAATCTTGAGAGAACAAAAATGTGCCAACTTCTAAATTGCTTCTATAACTTGAATGTGGACTGGCAGTTATGAAAACCAAATGATCCTTGACAATAGTTAATGGATGTGAAAAGGGAAAGAATGCTGTTTGAATATGACGGAGTCAAATGGATCCAAATGGAACAATCGATTCTGGTGTTCTGGCAAGTCACCCAATTGAATCTAACCACAAGGTTTTTTAACACAAGAATTAAATTGTGAATATTTATAGCACAATAATTAAACTGTGTTTGTGCATATTTATGATCAATCTAGCTTTTCGTATTTTTAAAAATTGAATTAAATATACAGTAAAATCCCTAGTATCTGGCATCTAAGGAGATAGGTAAATGCTGGATAAGTGAATCTTCTAGTTGGTTCAGATTGCATGTTGCATGATTGGCAAAATAACGGCGAGGTGCCCCAATTTTAAACCTTTGCAATTTTTACATATATTTTTTCTGCAATTTTTTTTTCTTGTTACTTCATGTTTGAATTCCGGATAACAGGGGTTTTACTATGCTGTTGTAAATGTTTTTTTAGTTATTTTGTATTTTCTTTTGCAAATAACCTGTTTGGCTGCAGCCAGTAAGAATTTTAGTGCATGTATGCATTATACTATGTATATGACAATAAATTATTGATCATTATGATTAAAATGATGGACCACCAGGAAGGAGGAATATTGTCAATTTTGTAAATTTATACATTTTAAATTAAACATTTTAAGATAAACATTGTAAATTTCTCCTTCTGAACATCAATTCCACTGTGGAAGGACTGGCCCATAAACTGGTTGTACAACATCCTGGCACATTTATAATTACAAAATCCAAGCTTCAAAATCACTTCACTATGACCCACCAAGATAGAGAAGCAGAGTAAGGCCATTTGACCCATCAAGACAGAGAAGCAGAGCTGCGCTATTCAACCCATCAAGTCTATTCCTCCATTTGAACCCTGGCAGATTACAGAACATAAGTGGCAACACAGTCAGGATGAAAGCCACTGAGAGTCCCCAACTTTGACTGGAGATCCTAAGAATTCTTATGTAATTTGGTGATAAATAGACCAGGAAGTCTTCTGGGTTAAAATCTGGCATATTTTTCTCCATGCTGAACATGACGTACGATTAATTACATAAAGATTGAAGTTGCCATGAATGAAGGCTTCTAAGAGATGGACAGCATCCCTGTGTTGGTCGCTCACACTGACCCGGACTTGAATTGGGGGCAGGCTTGTGGCATGACAGCCTTTCTGGGGAAGAAAGGGGAAGGATTCACGAGCCGGCCAGTGAAAGCAGGGTCAACCAGGAAAGGTCATGACTTTTACATATGGCAAATATATGCAATAGTGGTTTCACCACAGAACAATAGCTAAGAAGAGCAAGGACACGAAATGTATTTTGGTTGTAGGAGATCACAATGCCTACAGATGAGAAGGCTGGCTAACATCATCACTGACAGTGTAAGGTAAAAAAAAATCTATGATGTTGGTCTGGAGCAACACACAAAGTGCTAGAAGAAATAAGTGGGTGAGGCAGGATCCATGGAAAGTAATACTTGGTGATATTTCAGTCCAAAAACTCTTCAGAGCAAAAGTGTCAGACTGGATCTATGCTGAGCAAGTAAACCAAAACCTTGAATATTCTCAACAGCCAAGAAAACACAGCTCTCCGGGACAGTGAATTTCAGAGGGTAAATAAATTCTCAACCTTATCCTACCCTGCATCCTGAGGCTGTGCCTTGCTAAGTTCTGCATCCTTAAGCCAAGTGAGTTGACACAGTATGCACTCTGTCAAACTCCTCTCTTTCTGCTGAACTAGGGAACCTGGGTCAGTCTTCTTCAGTATTTATTAAGAGTCGCGATTTGTTGTCCTGGGAAACATATTGTATTCTTTCGATGCATTGCCAAAACATGTATATCCTTTGCAAAATAGGGGGACCAAAACTGTGCCCGATTCTCCTGGTGTGTTCTAATCAGAGTCCTCTTCTTGTTTATCAGCTCTTTCTGATTCTTTAGTCCATTTTCCACTGGCGTACCAGTTAATTGGCCATGCAGTATCCCAGGATGGGAAGCTGCTTGTGCTGTTTCCACTGGGCCACCATTAATCAGGACACTGACTGCTTTTCCACTGAACACACTCATTCCCAGGGATCGGAGAGTCTACCTTCGAATGGAATGGAATAGATGGAAATTGTCCTCTTTCCATTAATCAGCATGCCACTGTCAGCTGATGCTGGGGATATGAGTAGATGTAGAGGCCGTCAATCCCCGATGTCATTTGATGCCAGTGTGATTACTGTTTTCCTTTTCCACTGGACCCTTAACCAGTTAATTTCCCATTAATTCCTGGGACAAGGCGCTAGTGGAAAAGGGGCTTAGATATCAATCCCTTGAAATTGATGGGCCAAGAGTCCCCCTTCTTTACCAAGAAAAAAATATATGGGAAATTGGGGACAAGCAAATGTATTTCTTCCAACTTTTTTTATCGACCTGAATATTTTTTGATTGAATGACAACATCCAAACCACACTGAACTATGAAAATGTAATTGTAACAGTATGAGAGTTTGTTGTAATACATCTTTGTACAATGTACAGATATGGCAAAATTCTTACTTGCTGTAGCCACAACAGGAAAGTAAGGTCCCCAAACAAGAGCATAAGTTAAATACCCACTATTCACAGTTTTAATTAGTGCAAAGTAGAAACTGATAGTGCAATAGTGCAGATAGATCATTTGTAGGTGTAGTTTAGAGTTAGGGTAGTTAAGAGAAAGTCAAGAACCTGATAGAAAAACACTGTTCTTGAATGTAAATGTTTCAAACTTCAGAATTCTGAAGGTAGCAGTGACAAATGGACAAATTAGGCCAAGAGGCTTGCTCTGGTTGTAAAATTCCTTGATGTTAAATATTGAAGCCTTGGACAAGACATCTCCTTGAGATTAGTGGGAGATCCTCCTGCACAGGACCCACCAATAATCACCACAGAAGCTAAGAATGACTGACCACCTGCAGAATTAAATGGAAAGCTAGCTTGGACAACTTGATGATTCCTTGCAGGCTTATAAGGGTTTCTTCCTACTACTTAAGGTACATTCAATTGAATGGGATTTAGAGATTGAAAATCATGGAGCACAACCTTCACAATGCAGTTCTGGCTGTCACTATGTTCTGCTGACTGTATGGAGATGGGTAGGCATTAGATGCACATGCATGAAGTCCTTCACCAATAGAGCATCCTTTACCTCTGGAAGCAATCAATAAAATGTGGACTCACAATCACACACTACATTGGAACCAATTTAGCACCCAATTCCCTCCCCAAGAACTGGATCCTGTGGTCCTGATATTTATTTGTCTTGCAGGAAGATTGAACTTTGTCCGGGCACCCCAGTTTGGGAGATGGAGCACAGCCAAAGAAGAAGTACAATGAATGAATGTAGACTGGCCTTGGAGACATGATATAATTCTTTTTTTCCAAACAAAGTCTGTCTTCCTTCTTGAATCTGTTCCAATTCAATCACTAAACAGGGCCTGCCAGTGACCACAGTTGAGACCATCATGATGACATTGCCTGCCAGCTTCTAATTGCCAGCATTTCTTTCTTACATTATGAAGACATAACATATTACCCATGTTCAAAATCAGTACATCTCATTCCAATCAGCCTTTATACTAACACTACCATGCAAAAATCACACAACATTAAAAAATGAGAATGGAAGCTAGGTTATAAAATGTAACTTGGCCCATCACAGCTCAACAGTTTCTGGCTGAGCGCGAGATGAATGGTCAACTGGCCAAATCCCACTGAAAGGTCTCAATGTGCTAGTGATGCCAGTTTTTGCATTCTATACTGCTTTTGCATTCTACACATGTAAATATTACAGGGAAACCAGGCTTAACTTCACAGAGAACACAATAAGCTCTGATTAACATGAATCCATGGGCATTATTTCTCTCTCTTCAAAATAAATCATATTTAGAAATAAAGATTAAGAAATTGAGAATTTCTTGCGTTTCAGCTGATTGTAAAATTATGCTAGGTTCAGGTCTGACTTCATAAGTCTGGATGTTGGCAGCTAAAAGCTGAGCCAGAGATTGTACCTACCAGATTAGACTCTGTTCATGGGGATGGGCGGACATATGAATTGCCCGTGTAAGCAGGCAGATGATACATTCATGTACTTACCTTGAGTCAGGAAGAGGGCAACTCTCAGTAACTGCTGATTGGTTCTGTGTTGGACTTTTGCAAACATCTGAAGAGATGAAACCAAATTCCATTGGAGGAATTTAAATTGAGTTCACTAATGAATTCAGAAAGAGTGGGAAAACATATTAAGGATGGCCGTGTACCTGTTACATCAGCCTCAGAAGCCATCTTATTTATATTAGTAATAGAGCATCCAATATGACACTGCATGTGACTCCATAGATACGTCAATGCAGAAAACTTTTAAATACTCTGCATTTCCCTACTGGGGAGAATAAAAACTGCAGGAGTAGTATTGGTGATTGAAGTTCAGAGTGGAGAGTGAGACAAAGAGCATGTTTCAGAGCTGTATCTTTCTATGATTCCAATTTCCATTCATTTGGAAAATTAAAAAAAAACTATTGGACATGCTATCAGTCACCCACAAAAAAATGATATTCAGATAAAGCCACCCTTGTGGAAGTCTAGGTGTACGTGGTACATTGGATGAGCAGTCCCACACATTAGTCCTCAAAGCCCTCCCAGAAATGTGCACTTCAGTTTCAATATCAGGTACCCAGTCACAATACCACATTGGGTTGAGTCTGATCTGACAGAGGATTGATCCTAGTGTGGCTCCCAACTCAGGGAAGTGGATGGAGGTAAGTACGATTGAGGACTTCAAAAGAGACACATAAAGAAAGCAATGGAGGAACTGTAATGGAGGATTAAAACCATGTACCCAGATGCTTTTTGCTTATGTGGAACTGACGACACTGGGTCCACACGCAGGTCACCTTACTTTCAGAACTAGCAGATGTAATTAAATTCAGCCATGGGGACTTATCTGAAGATACACTTTGAAATGGAATTCCACTGTGAGGCCCAGGGAAAGCAGTTGTCAAATGCAACACTCTGAAATTGACGAATTGGTCACAACCTGTCTTGCTCGAGAAGTTTTAATAAGTCTTTGTATCTACGAGATAAACCAGGAAATCATAACATCCTGGTTCCATAATAATTAATCTTCTAAATTGTAGAATATAATGTTCAATTTTGATTTTGACTGACAAATATTAGAAGGAGTAGGCGCATGATTAATTGTTTTTGGGGTATATAAGCCTGTGGTCCTGCTGCTGAAGTTTAGACTCTCCGAGGGGTGGGAACACCCCTTGTCAAGAAGGAAGAACAGCCAGAATCCGAGCAACGTCCCGGTCGGGGGAGGTGGAGAAGCTGCTACCAGCGCCCTGACAACCTACTACAAGTGTGCAGTCGTTGCCTCGCTTCAGCAGTTGGGACCAGTCCAAGCGTTGATAAGTATAGTTGGGAAGGGCTTGCATATTGTAGTGTGAAATCAGCTTTTGAATTAGTAATAAACATTTGTATAAACTGAACTGCTCTCGGTGTGTGTGTCTAGTTTCTTTCGGTAGCTCAAACACTGTGACCAATCTAAAATGAACAAAATGAGAGGTATAAGTTTACCCAAGACAGGAACTCAGTGGGTCAGGCAGCATCCATGGAACTAAAAACAACTCCAAAAGAGATCCAACAGGTCAAGTGAATCCACCTGCATTAGTCTCCACAAACAATCTGCTGGTGGTGCTCAGGGTGTGAAAACAAGAATGGTCAGTTTCAGGTTGGAACCCTTTGTCAAATCTTAGTTTTATACATGCTCAGTGAAAATGCAGTGTACATTGTAATGACACAACCTCTGAAGGTGCAATGTAAACCTACTTCTGCAATCACCAGTGGATGACACTGGCTATTGCAATATCATCTAAAATCCCAGAAGCAGTATCTATGTGAGCTGCCTATCACACCACACCAATGAGCATGAGTGGGATCTTCATGATAGTACATAGAGGAATCTGGAGTAAAATAAGACTGTAAGTCATAAGAGCATAAATAGACTATTCAGCCCATTGAGTCTACCCCACCATTCAATCATGAGCTGATCCATTCTCCCACACATTCCCACTGCCCATATCATTTGATAGCTTGGCTAATCAAGAATTTATCAATCTCTGCCTTAAATACATCAAAGACTCTCGTAAACTTCTACAGGTGCACCGTGGAGAGCATTCTGGCTTTTTGTATCACTGTCTGGTATGGAGGCGCCAAATCTCAGGACAAGAATAAATTCCAGAGGGTTGTTAACTCAGCCTGCACATCACAGGCATCAGACTTCACTCCAGTGAGGACGTCTACATGAGGCAGTATATTAAAAAAGCAGCCTCTATCGTCAAAATTCCCATCACCCAGGCCATGCATTCTTCAGTCTGCGACCATCAGGAAGGAGGTACAGGGGCAGCTTCTTCCCCGCTGCCATCAGATTCCTGAATAATCAATGAACTAAAGACACTGCCTTACTTTTCGTGCACTGCTATTTTAATTTTTTAATGTATATTATTGTTGTAAGATGGTTCATAATATGAATGTTTTCACTGTGAAGCTGCCACAAAACACCAAATGTTGTGACTTATTGAAGACAATAAATTTTGATGCTGATTCTGACCCAATGACTTGGCCTCTACAACAGCCTGTGGCATTAAATGCCATAGATTCACTACCCTCCAGCTAAAGAAATTCCTCCACATTTCTGTTCTAAGGGGACACAATTCAATCCTGAAGATGTGCCCTCTTGTCCTAGACTTACCTACCAAGGGAAACAACGTTTCTACATCTACTCTGTTCTGCCTTTCAACATTCAAAATGTTTTAATGAAATTCCCCCCCACCCCCCCATTCTCCTAAATTCAACAAAGTACAGGCCAAGAGCTGGCAAACCTTCCTCATCTGATAACCCTTTTATTCCTGGCCTTATAAAACATCAGCATCACATCCCTGCTCTTATATTCTATTCCTCATGAAATGAATGCCAGCATTACATTTCCCTTTTTCGCCATCAATTCAACCTGCAAGGTTATCTTCAGGCTCTCCAGCATGAAGATCCCCCATGTCCCTTTATATCTGAGTATTTTCTCCCCATTTAGAAAATAGTCTGCTCATTTATTTTTTTCGA
Organism: Narcine bancroftii; assembly: GCF_036971445.1. NCBI lineage: Eukaryota > Metazoa > Chordata > Chondrichthyes > Torpediniformes > Narcinidae > Narcine > Narcine bancroftii. Next base: position 53,489,937 of record NC_091473.1, read on the forward strand.
AACAAGTGCATGACCATACGCTTTCTGACATTATATTTCATTTGCCACTTCTCTCACCATTCTCTTAATTAAGTATTTCTGCATCCTCCATTTCCTCAATGCTACTTGCTCCTTCACCTATCTTCATATCATCTGCAAACTTGGGTACAAAGCCTTTCATTTCATAACCTGCATCATTAATATGCAACCTAAAACGTTGCAGCCCCAACACTGAACCCTGTGGAAGATCATGAGCAAATGGCATCCAAACAGAATATGATCCTTGTATTCCGATTCATTTTTTCCTATGTCCCTAATTTTTGCTCTTGTTTTATTTTTATCAAAGATTGGATTGTCATCGACCCTTTGAGTATTGAAGCAACAACTTCAAAGTAGTAAATCTGTGCTATTCCATCAAGCACCATTTGTAATTATCCCATTTTATTCTCCATCTGTTCCCACAGACTATCCCCCACTCAATGGACAGATTATAGTGGGCCAATTATCCTTTAAATTCATGAATTTGGGCTGTGGGAGGAGACAAGACATCTGGAGTAAACCAAGTGTCAGAGGAAGAACATCCAAATTCCAAATATACAGTACATGAGGTAAGGGTTGAGCCCAGACCATTGCAAATGTGAGAACAGCAAATGAACGAGATGTGAGACTGTGTCAAGTACCAAAACTTATGATTTAATTTCTTCGCACTGGTTTCTTTGCTGAACCCAAACTTTATACCTCCTTTGCTTTGTTCTTCCCAATGTTTGGTCATTTAGTGATTTATTTGGTGCCACAACATTGAAAGTTTACGTTGGTGTGAACTTGTAAAGGGGTGGCACAGTTGGCATAGTGGTTAGTGCAATGCCTTTGCAGTGCCAGCAATCAGAACTTGTGTTCAAATCTCGCTCTGTCTGTAAGGAGCTTGTACGTTCTCCCCGAGTCTGCATGGGTTTTCACCAGGGGCTCTGGTTTACTCCCTCCATTTGAAATGTACTTGGGGTGTAGTTTAATTGAGTGTAAATTGGGTGGCGCAGATTCATGGGCCAAAATGGCCTGTTACTATGCAGCCTGTCTAAATTTAAAAATTTTTAATTTAAAAACTTTGTATTGGCAATGACTTGAACATAAACTTTTCTTGGCTTTGGACTGCACCATGAGATTAGAAACTAAAATTCATTTTCTGGAATTCAGAATCAGATATATTGTGAACAAATCATTCTTAAAATAATTAACATAATATGGACAGCCTGATCTTAATGTTCATCTGACTCTAATTACCCTTGAACTATGAGCTGGATTACATAAACTGGATGTGTACAGCCAAATGAATTGCTATCCTGAAGGGCAATAGTGATCCAAGTAGATTTTAATAACAACCCAACTGTCACTTGAATTTAAATTCTCTAGATCACATCGTACTCAGATCTATGGATCAATGGACCAAACCCTCTACCATTTATCTGGCAGTAATTTAACCACTATGCAGAAAGAACAGAGCGTGTTGTGGGTGTGTAAATTCTTCATGATTGCTGCTGCTCTCTGATGGCAGCATTCCCTGTAGATGATCTTACTAGAGGGGAGGGTTTTGCCTGTGATGTCCAGGACTATATCCACTATCGTTTGCAAGGTTTTCTGCTCAGGGGTATTGATGTCCCCATATCAGTCCACAATGTAGCTAGTCAGCACATTTTCCACCAAACATCTGGAGAAATTTGTTAGAGTTTCCAATGTTAAACCAAACCTCTGCAAACTTCTGAGGAAGTAGAGGCACTGATGTCATTTTTTATGATGTCATTAGTATGTTGGGTCCAGGAGAGATCCTCCAAGTTAGTGACTTCCAAGAACTTAAATTTGCTTATACTCTCGACCTTTGATCCCCCAATCATTACTGGATCATACACCTCCAGTGGTTTTCCCTACCTGAAATCAATAATATTTTCCTTGATTTGCGTGATATTGAGTGCAAGATTGTTGATGGTGCACCATTCAGCCAAGCTTTCAATCCCTCTACCTTATGCTGACTCAACACCCCTTTTTATACAACCAATAACCATGGTTTCATCAGCAAATTTGTGAATGGTGTTGTCACACCAAGCCACAGAGCCATAGCGAATAGAGCAGGAGGCTAAGAAGGCAATCCTGTGGTGCTCCAGTACTAATGGAGTTTGTGGAGGAAATATTCTAATCAATCCTCACTGATGGTGGTCTGGAGGTAAGGAAACTGAGGATCCAGTTACACAATGTTGTATTGAGTTCCAGGTCTTAGAGTTTGCAGATCAATTTTGAGGGGATGATGGTGTTAAACGCTGAACTGTAGATGAGAAAGGGCATCCAGATGTATGTATCTTTGCTATCCACGTGTTCCAGGGCTTTGTGTAGAGCTAGTGAGATGAAATACAGCAGAGGCCAGTTGTATCTCTGGAATAATGTAATTCCTTCAGTGATCAACAAAATATATGCACATCAAATACAAAGGATTTTATTGTTTTTCAATTAATTTGAAACCAAAAGACTTTTTCAGTGTTAGAATAATGATATGCAAGCTTGCGACTAATAGCTGTGAAACATTCATTCTTCTGCGTCAGACATCAAGAGAAATCATCTCATCTTTACATGCACAGGTAAAGAAAAACACGCAAACTATTCTCTCTGCTCACTTAATGACCAAATGCATGAGAGTATTGTGACTAAAATCAGTAATGGGAAATTAGTCCTGTGCTCTTGTCAGAGTTAATTTCTGAATCATCCGAAACATCGCAGAGACAGAGAAATATTTATTATTATTATTTTTTATTATTATTTCACAATTTATATATTTTTTAAACCCCAGCTTATCTAATTAGGTGAATTTTAAAAAAAACTTCTGATTTCCAAGGTGATCTGGCCCATTGGATTCAAATTGGCTCATTGGAAGGAGGCAGAATATAGCAGTGGAGAGGTGTTTTATATGATTGGAGACTGGGGTTGTTATATGTGGATTGTGGAGTCACACGTGGCCTCCTTGCCTGTCTGGAATATTATATATTGCAGGTGGTCACGTGTCCTCCCTGTCTGAAACTTACTCAGAAGTCACATCACCTGTCAATCAAGGTTGGACTCCGGCCACCTATTAGTGGACATTTTGTCGTTGGCTCATTTAAATTACTAAGGGTCATTAATAGGCTAGGGGCCCAGATCAGGAGTATATACAACATCAACACATAGCTCTTTGCCTTATGGTCCAAGCCCCCGGACATCTCTCCACACCAGATCACTACTGTGGATGTCGCTGGAAGTGTCATGGGTAAGATGTCCACTACGCTTAAGCTGAGACATAGTACTGCAATAGATCAGTGCTTGCAGAGTCTTGCACCCCAGTTGGTACAGGGAACTGGGAGTGTGTGTGAAAGTTCCTGTCTGTAGAGTATGTACTCATATGTGTGTGTAAAGTATAGGCTGCCATTGGTTTTGGAGTCCAACCTGGGTCTGATGTGAATATCTATATAGTTGTTTAGTATAGTAATTGGGTATCATTTGACATTCTCCCCTGTTTGTTCATTAAAGTTAACTGTGCTTGTAACTTGCGTCCAGACTCGTCTCTCTGTGAACACAATGAACCTGATACTATTCCAAACACAACAGGTGTCCACTGATGTGCTGCAGGAATTGGTTCTGCAGCGATCCATACTAACAATTTAAATGGCAATATAATTAACTTGATTAATAAATTTGCAGACAACACCAAAAGTGGTGGTATAGTGGGCAGTAATGAAGGGTATCTAAGTTTGTAACAGGACCTAATGGGGCCAAGGAATGGCAAATGGAATCTTTACTCTGACAAGTGTGATGTGGGTCACTTTGTTAAGTTAAACTTGAGCACCACTTACACTGTGAATGGTAGGGGTCTGGCGAGTGCTGGACAGCAGAGTCACCTAGAGGGACAGGCATAGCTCCTTGAAGTGGCAAGTCATGTGGGTAAGGTGATGAACATGGTGATGGTAGACTGGCCTTCATTGTAAGGGGTATGGAGAACGAAAGTTAGGACCTCGAGATTCAGTTGGACAAGGCTAAGAGTATTGTGTGCAGTTCTGGTTGCCCAGATACAGGAGGTCATCAATATATTGGAAGGGGTGCAGAGGAGATTCACCAGGATGTTGCAGGAAGAGTTGGAGCAGGGAACTAACCACACATCCATGAAAGTGCCACTGTATATTTTTAAAATATATCCACAGCCGCACCAGCTTCGGTGATATAATTATCAGCACAGAACTCTTCAAAATTATCTGTTTAACTGCTGGAACTAGTGCTTTCCATGTACACCTCTAATTCTGTCTCAAAATGTACAAGATATCACTTTGTAGTGCATACTTCAAACATCATAGCAACAACCTGTTTCAGAATGTCAGAATTGTAAGATGATGTTGGCACACAAATTCCTTCATTTTGCTTGATTTGCTTTTCTCCATTCCTTGAATTTTAACTATGATTCTGTCTCAACCTTCTGTCACTCTCTCCTCAAGTCTTGACTGAATGAAGATCATTCATGCACTGGTTCTTCTATCTGTTAATAATTCAGCAGCGATGTGGCTTGTTGTTGAATAGAAAAAGCAACATGTCTTCTGATCATTACCTCATTGTTCATCCTGATCTTTCTGATTTTGTTTGATCACTAGAACCTATTGGATTATCCGAATTGATTACAACACCATGTGAGACTGATGAAGAAAGCATGTGTGTGATACCATTGTGTTTCTTGGAGTATTAAAGTAGAAAGGAACACATCTAAGGGCTATTATCTGAAACCAATCCATCTGGTGAAAAAGACATGAGTAAAAGGGATCTTAATTATTTTATAGTTGCCCTTTGATAATGCAGGACTCCATGCCTCTCATCTCAATCAGTTTGAGTGATGACCATTCATAATTGATGACTCTGCATCTCAGATTAATTAAACTGTAATCCTTGCTCATCTTTCCTTGGTCATTCTGTATGGGTGTCTTCATTGATTTGGCCCTGAGCATTTAACAGTGCACTTGTCTTAAGGATTAAGGATTTTTTTACCTTCATCCAGACAATGAGTGTCAGGCAATCGCATTCATGCACATTACTTTTATGAGAAAGCTCTGGGTGAAATACTTCCAATGACTTTCGTCCAGTAGCACTAACTTTTTTCTATGATGAAATGCTTGGAGAGCCTGGTCATGGCCAGAATTAACATGTACCTAAGCAAAGATCTGGACCCAATGCAATTCGCCTTTCATCATAATCGCTCCATAGAAGATGCAATATCACAGGCTCTCCACTTAGCTCTGGATCACCTCAAAAACAGCAATTCATACATACGGCTGCTCTTCTTAAACTACAGCACAGACTTCAATACCATTATTCCTTCAGCACTGGTCAAGAAGCTACAAACTCTAGGTCTCTGTACTTCCCTCTGCAACTGGATCCTTGATTTTCTCATCAGTACGAATTTGAAACAATGTCTCCTCCTCACTGATTATCAACACAGGTGCACCCCAAGGATGTGTGCTTAGCCCACTGCTCTACTCATTATACACCCATGACTGTGTGGCCAGAGACAATTCCAATGCCATCTACAAGTTTGCTGATGACACCACAGTTGTCGGCAGAGTCACAAACGGCAATGAGGAAGTGTACAGGAGGGAGAAAGATCAGCTCGTTGAATTATGTAATGACAACAACTTTGAGCTCAACATCAGCAAAACAAAGGAGATGATTATGAACTTCAGAAGGAAGTCAGAGGAACGTGACCCAGTCCTCATCGAGAGGACCAAGAACTTCAAATTCCTGGCTGTCAATCTCTCCAAGGATCTGTCCTGGAGCCTCCATGTTGTTGCGATCATAAGGCTCACAAGCAGCTATACTTTGTGAGGTATCTGAGGAAATTTATTATGCCAAAGATTTTCATAAACTTCTATAGGTGTACTATGGAGAGCATTCTGGCTGGCTGCATCATTGCCTGGTATGGAGGCACCAACTCTCAGGACAGGAATAAACTCCAGAGAATTGTTAACTCGGCCTGCACATTATAGGCCCCAGACTTCACTTCATTGAGGACATGTTTTACTTCATTGATAGCCAGATGTGCAATTTTGATTAAATGGAAAAACAATACTCCACCTACACACACACACACACACACACACACACACACACACACACACACACACACACACACACACACACACACACACAAATGGTTTAATGATATCATATCTAGGAAGCCTCAAAATACATCCAAAATTGTTTAACAATAATACTTTAACTTGATAATAGGAAAAAAAGAGTACTCAAAGATATTTCATATTCTCTTTCATTCTTGGAAAAGAAATAAAATAACCCGCCTCATAACAATCTTCTACCAATTCAATTCCTTTTTGCTCCCATAACTTCAAAAGTTGATTATTAACTGTAAATAGAAAAGGCTTATTTTGCAACAAGGGTGTTTTAGCTGAAATTTTCGCTTGGGTATCTATCATTTCATTCTTGTTAGTCCATAATTCCATCTAGTGCTTTAAGACAGGTAAATTATAATTAGTTAATAACTGAGAATTCCATCAATAAATAAGTTGATCCATCCTCTTTTAACCTATCTGAGATAGTTCAACATTAGTCTATATCAGAGGGTTGTCCACTTGAAACATCCTATTAATGAATTTCAACTGAGCTGATTCATAATAATTTTGAAAATTAGGAAGTTGCAATCCTCCTAATGCATATTTCCAAGATTACTTCTGAAATGATACCCTTGCCATTTTATCTTTCCACAAAAATTTTCTAACCAAAGTAATCAAATCTTTTAAAGATTTTTGAGGGATCTTACATGGAATAGATTGATATAGATATTGATTTTGGGGAAAAATATTCATTTTAATACAATTAACCCATCTTATCAATGTTATAGGTAAATCCTTCCACCGATTCAAATCACATTTAATCGTAATCAATAAGGGTAAATAATTCAATGCAAATAAATGATTATAGTTACTATCAATAATAATACCCAAATATTTAATATGATCAGATCATTTAAACTTCACAACCTGTCTACAAAACAAGTAGTCCACTTCAGCTAAAGGCATAATTTTACTTTTTCCCCAATTTACATTAATATCCTGATAATGCACCATATTGTTTCAATTGTTTATGCAAAATCTCCAGAGATTGCAAAGGATGTGTTAAATATATCAAGACATGATCCACTAACATGTTTCTTATATTCAGAATTCACCTTAACACCTTTAATGGCACTATTCTGCCTAATCATCTGTGCTAAAGATTCAATGACCAGAGGACAGCCCTGTCTGATCAATCTCGATAATGTAAAAGACAATGACATCTGTCTATTTGTCACTACTGATGGTGGAAGGAAAGGTTTTAGATCTGATATGTGCTTTATTGCAGAACAAAATGCCTAAACCAGATGTTGATAAAACTAGAGTGAAATGGGAAAAAGATTTTGAAATATCTATTTCTCAAGATGATTGGATGTCTATATATATAAGGCTAGTATGACTAAAATTGTAAATGTAAGGTATAAATTGGTTCATTATAATTTTATTCATCAATTATACCTGACACCAGAGAAATTAATGAAATTTAAATATGTTTCTTCTGATTTATGTTTTAGATGTCATAAGGCAGTGTGTACTTTTTTACATTTGGTTTGGTTATGTGAGATAGTTAAACCATTTTGGAATTAAATTAATAAATTTTTGGAGGTTATGTTTCAATTTGAAATTTCACTTGGCCCTAAGGTTTTTTAATTGGGTTATATCAAAACATTGAGTTTTGAATTAAAATTAGATAAATTTCAAATTGCTTTTTTTAAGACTAGCTTTAGCAGTGACTAGGAAATGTCGTGCAGTTACATGTAAAAATGAGACCAAATTGAATATCCAACGATGGCATGTGGAGATGAGATTATGTATTCCTTTGGAGAAAATAACATGTAATTTACAAAATAATTACTCCTTTTTTATTAAAACTTGGAGCCCATACATGGAATAGATGCAAATAAATTGTTAATATTTTCTTTCCCATATATTGGTGGTGCTGTCCCAATCCATGGCAAATAACTGAATGCTATTTGTTATGAGTGCAGAGTACCCCAAAACCCAGCAGCAATACATATTCACCAAGACAAATGGTTACTGAAGCAAAATTGGAATTAAATAATCTTTGATCATGAAAAGAATCACTCTTTAACTTATCACTATTGACTTAATTAACCTAACAACTCCCTTCTAATTCTAAGCGCATGTGTATGTAACGTGTGTGTAAGTTCACAAAAGTTCTTCGATTCACAGTCCGATCTCACTTCTCATTCCTCCAAGTTCATTGGTTGCAGGCAATTCTTATACTGTGCACAGAATTTAGCATTTATAAAGTTTACCAGGCTTTGGTGCTTGAAAGGTAAATGGTTACTGCTCAGGAATGTTCTTGTTATTTTCAGAGAGAGATTTGTTGTACGCTAGACACCCAGCCACTTCAGCAAAGAAACTTGCCCCACCAGAATTTTCCAGATGATAACCTCTTTCTTTCAGATCACCACAGAGTTCCTTATTGTTTCTCTTATTCCAAGTGAAACATTATACAACCAGTCCTCTCATCTTGCATGAACCATAAGGGCTTTGATCAGGCTGAACGAAGAACTCACAACCCATCTTCCAAATGGGGTTTTTCCGCAAGCTTGCCAGCTTGTCCTGTTCCAGTCCCAGCTGCTGTTGCTGACTGTATCACTGTAGATCTGATCTCTGCCTCTCTCTCTCTTTCTGAGAAAAAGCCTGTTAGATTCTCTCTGCTTGAAAAACCACATGACCCTCTTAGAACAGCAAGTTCTCTTCCAGAAAGAATGCAGCTCCAACAATCTCTTTCATCTGTTGCCTTTTTGTAAACAACAATCCATTAGTGATGTCTCCTGGGCACTCTCCAAAGCGTTTGCATAGACTGTTGGCCCTGAGATGTCTAGCATGAGCAGAGCTCCAGTAAATTAAATAAAATCTGTTTTAAAGTGTTTGTATGCGACCTACACTAAAAACACTTGCCACATTTTAGTCCCCAAAAGCATATCTATATTCTGTCACATATTGTTTTCGTAGATCTCCTCTTCTTTTCTTTTGTGGTAGTTTATAGGGGGGTGGGGTTGGGAGTGGGGGCTTTTATGGGATAAAATATTATGTATTGGATTGTATGATTCATTATTATTTATAAATAAAATTTTCAAAAAAAATGTTATCATGTCTTATTGAAGTCTAGAGAAAATTAGATATACTATTAAAGATTCAAATATTAACTTCTAAAAGAAATGAGGCTCATTTATGGACCATTATCATCATCTTCAGAGTTAGGGTTTTTCAATGCTTTGGTTCTGTTCTGTCTGGTTCCAGGTTGGTGTCACTTGATTCCCATGTACCTTGCTTTAGTGGTCGGGGTTTTGATTGATAAGGTTTTCTTTGCTTCTTTTTGATTTTGCTAATATAATAGATAACTTTTGTTCAACTATGAATAATGTAAACATTGATAAAAATATTGTAAATGGAGAAAAGGAAAGAGAATTGTAAACATTTTTTGTAAAAAGATATTTTTAACTTTATCGAAAAGAATTTATAATTTCATCTTTTCCTTTTTTAGTCTTTATACTTGTTTTTTTTTGTTATGCATTGATATATTATTACTAATATCTCTGAATTTTTGAATTGTGTTCATATTTGAAAAAAAATCCATTTATTTTAATTATATTGCACATGGTATAATTGTATTGTTCAATTGTTTATACTTTAAATATTATTAAAATAGAATGTAGGTGGAAACTGGAGTACATGAAGGAAACCCAGAGTTACAGGGAGAACGTATAAACTCCTTATTGATAGCGGTGGATTCAAACATGGTTCAATATCTTCATCACTGAATCCAGGAAATTATTTCCTACTCTTCAATGTGAAGACAATGATTTCAATCTTTATATCTGAATTTTCAAATAGCAACCTTCACCACATTTCTGCTGCACCATTAATTTTGAAATTGTACAATCTCCTCGACATCATATTCACTCATAGACATATGAGGGTCTGCCTACATATTTTAAAATTTAAATTTACTTTTAAAAAATTTAGACATACAGCATGGTAACCAGGCCCTTCCGGCCCACAAGCCCACGCCACCAATTAGACCCACTTGGCCAACAATCCCTGTAGATTTTTGGTGGATGGGAGAACATACAAACTCCTTATAGACTACACCAGATTTGAACCTGGTCCACTGGCACTGTAGCAGTGCTGCCCTAACCATGCTAACTATATGGCAACTGTGCCACCCTACACTAACCATACAACCCATATTCTTGATGTAGCCATTGTTGGTAGTGCTGGATTAGGACCAAAAATTTCTAAAGTTTTATTGAATGTGACTTTGTGTAACATCTACCAAAAATTATATTGTCAAAAGCTTCTTAATCCATAAACACTTCCTCAGAGTGTTTTCTTAATGTGAGTATATTTCTTGTCAATGCCCGAGATGCAAACACAATGGGCTTTCTTGATCATCATTCATCACATGAATCCAGAATTTGATGCTTCATGTGCAAGTGTCAATGTATAATTTGTACCATAATTAACGTACAAATATTCACTTCCCAGACCTTCCTTACATTATACACAAATCATTTGGTGCTCTTTGCCTCATTTCTATTTTTTGTCTATTTTGGTCATTGATGTGATGGCATCAGTGCTGGACAATGAGCGTCACTTGCAGAACTTATTTGGATATCCAGCCATTTATATAACAAGCTGCTGATGGTCAAATTTATGTTTTGTCTATTTAACCATGCTGCTTTTTTAAAATTCCTATTCTGCTTTCCATTTTGATGTGGATCTGATTCTTGTATTGTACACATTCCTTTAAGACAATCTCTTTTATAGCACTGAAACAGGTGCTTTTGGCCCATGAGCCCTTGTCACCCAATTACACCCAACTGATCTATAACCCCCAGTATGTTTTGAATGATGGGAGGAAACTGGAGCCCAAAGGGAAAAACCATACAGACATGTGGAGAATGTACAAACTCCTTACAGACAGTGTGGGATTGTTGACTCTATAACAGCATTGTGCTTACTGCTACATTAACTGTGCTGTTTTTCACTGCAAACATACCCTCCATATTCTTATAAAAATGATGTCAAACTCAGCATGTCATGCAGCATCCATAGGATATAAAGGGTAGTTCCATGTTTCAGGCCTGAACTTCTTGTTTATCCCTATGCTTTTGCAATTACTTTGATTTGCTGCCTTAGATTTAGGCTCACATTTGAACATGGGATAGGTGCAGCATTTTACTATTCTGATGACCGCTATTCTGATGACCGTGAACAGCAGTTCACTCCAGCATCGCTGCTTAATCTTCTGTTCTGCAACACGAGTAATCACCGATATTCAATGCCTATAAATTACCAGGCATTTTGACACCACATTGCACAGAATTTGTGTTTTTCAGTGCCAATTACACAAATGTCACAATTTTCCACTCAAGCTCAAATGTAAGGTTCTTACATCCAATACCAGTTTTTAATTTAAAAAAAATTTTCACACTGTGAACCATATCAACCAAAATATGTACAAACGTTTCTCATTAAATTTACAGTGACCTTTTCTCCCCCTTTCCCTCCCTCCCCTCTACCCACCCCCCAAAATCCATTAGTATTCAACATATACGATACAATAAAACCAAAAAACAATATCTTCACACAAAGGAAAATAAACAAGAAAAATGTGTTGTCTATTTATTACACATTGAATCTAGTCATTTTGTCATCTTATCATTTTAGGGGATGGAGGTCCTAGGCATGCTGTTCCATGTATGGTTCCCAAATTTGTTCAAACATTGTGACTTTGTTTTTTAAATTATCTGTTATTTTTTTCCAATGGAATACATTTATTCATTTCCATGTACCATTGCTGTATACTCATGCTCTCTCCCATTTTCCAAGTTGACATTATACATTTTTTTGCTACTGCTAAGACTATCATAATGAATTTTTTTGTGCTTTGTGCAATTTAAAGCCTAATTTATGTTATTTCAAATAATTATCTCTGGTTATTTTGTAATTTTATTTAGTATCTGATGTAGTTCTTCCCAAAACCTTCGCACATGTCCAAGTTGCATGTAATGTTGTTCCCATTTCCTTCCTAAAGTGAATGTTGAGTCCCATTTTTTTAATATTTGAGGAGTAATATATACCTTGTGTAACTAATTATACTGTATCATACATAACCTTGTGTTTATTGTATTCTTCATAATTCCAGAACATAATTTTTTCCATACTTCATTTTTTATCTTTATGTTTAAATCCTTTTCCCACTTCAGCTTAGGTTTATAGTTCATTTCATTATTCTCCTTATCTTGCAGCTTAATATACATGTTCGTTATAAACCTTTTAATTATCATTGTGTCTGCAGTCACATATTCAAAGTTGCTTCCTTCAGGTAATCTCAAGTTGTTTCCCAATTTATCCTTTAAATAAGCTTTCAGTTGATGATATGCAAGCATTGTACCATATTTGTACTTCAAATGATCAAATGTTAATAAATTATTTCCCAAAAAACAATTTTCTATTCTTTTGATTAATTTTTTCTCCCATTCCCCAAAGGAAAGGTTATCTATTGTAAAAGGAATTAGCGGATTTTGCATCAGTAATAATTTTGGTATTTGGTAATTCATTTTTTTTTCTTTCTAAGTGGATCTTCTTCCATGTATTAAGTAAATGATGCAATACTGGTGAGTTTTTATATTGCACCAGTTTATCATCCTACTGATAAAGTATATGTTCCAGAATCTTCTCACCTATTTTTCTAGTTCTATCTTAGTCCAGTCTGGTTTTCCCTTGTCTGGTAAAAATCTGATAAATACCTTAATTAGGCAGCTCTATAATAATTTCTAAAATTTGGTAACTGCAAACCACCTTGATTATACCTCTCTGTTCATTTATTTAACACTACCCTTAGTTTCTTCCCTTTCCACAAGAATTTCCTTATTGTTCTCTTTAGTTTATTTAAAAAAAAATTCTGTTAAGGGAATTGGTAACATTTGAAATAAGTATTGTATCCTTGGGAACACGTTCATTTTAATGCAGTTTACCCTCCCTATCACCATTAGCGGTAATTTTTTCCAATGTTCTAAGTCTTCCTGCAATTTCTTTATTAGTGGCCGATAATTTAGTTTGTACAAGTGGCTTAAATTATTATCTAACCTGATCCCTAGATATCAGATTGGTTGTGCTTGCCATTTAAATGGTGATTCTTTTTAAAATTCTATATAATCTGCGTTACTCATTGGCATCAGTTCACTTTTATTTGCATTGATCTTGTACCCCGATATTTCTCCATATTCCTTCAATTTCTTATGTAGTTCTTTTTTTGATATTTCTAGTTCTATTAAGTATACTATAATGTCATCGGCAAATAAGGTAATTTTATACTACTTCTCCTTTATTTTTATCCCTTTTATTTTATTTTCTATTCTTATCAGTTCTGCCAAAGGTTCTATTACTAAGGCGAACAATGAGGGGGGATAGTGGACATCCCTGTCTAGTTGACCTACTTAATTTAAATTGATTCGATACATATCCATATACTGCCACTTTCGTCAATGGACCATTATACAATGCTTTAATCCAATTTATATATTTTTCTGGTCGACTGAACTTCTGTAATACATTAAATAAGTAGTTCCACTCTACTCTGTCAAAAGCTTTTTCTGTGTATAAAGCAACAGCCACTGTTTTCTTATGTTCTTGAACTGCATAAGATTAATAAATTTACAGACATTGTCCGCTGCTTGTCTTTTCTTAATAAATCCAGTTTGATCTTGTTTTACTATTTTTGGTACACAATTGGCCAATCTGTTTGCTAATAATTTTGCTATTATCTTATAATCTGAGTTAAGTAGAGATATTAGTCTATATGATGCTGGTGTTAATGAATTTTTCCCATCTTTGGTATTACTGTAATTATTATTGTCTTACATGAATCTGGCAAGTCTTGTATTTCTTCTACTTGGTTCATTACTTCCAGGAGAGGAGGAATTAATAACTCTTTAAATGTTTTATAAAATTCTATTGGAAATCCATCCTCTCCTGGTGTTTTATTGTTTGTCAGCTTTTTTAATATATCTTGTACTTCCTCTATTTCAAATGGTTTTATTAGTTTGTTTTGTTCCTCTTGCAATTTCAGCAGTTCAATTTTAGCTAAAAATTCCTCTATTTTGTCCACTTTTCCCTCATTCTCAGTTTGGAATAATTGTTCATAAAATTCCTTAAAATTTTAATTAATCTCTGTTGGGTTATATGTAATTTGTTTGTCCCTTTTCCTTCATGCCAATACCGTTTTTTTGCTTGTTCTGTTTTAAGTTTCCAAGCTATATTTTATGGTTTTTTTCTCCCATTTTGTGACACTTTTGCTTTGTTTTCATTATGTTCTTCTCCATCTTATACGTTTGTAATGTTTTGTATGTTTTTTTGTCCGCCAATTCTTCCCTTTTCGTTATATCATCCCTTCTTACAAGTTCCTTTTCTGTACTTACTATCACCCTTTCCAATTGCTCTTTTTCCTGATTGTAGTCCTTTTTTCATCTTAGTTACATAACTTGTTATCTGCCCTCTAATGAAGGCTTTATTGTGTCCCATAATATAAATTTATCTTTCACTGATCCTGTGTTTATTTCAAAATATGTTTTAATTTGTTCAATAAAATCCATAAATTCCTGCCTTTTAAGTAACATGGAGTTTAACCTCCATCTATATGTGCTTGGTGGGATGTCCCCTAGTCCTATTGCTAATAATAGAGGTGAATGATCTGATAGTCGTCTATCTTTATACTCAATTTTCCTAACTCTCCCTTGAATATGGGCCGACAACAAAAACATATCAATCCTTGAGTAAGTTTTGTTCCTACTCAAATAATATGAATATTCTTTCTCTCTTGGGTGTTGCCTCCTCCATATATCCATAAGTTTCATTTCCTTCATTGATTTATCCATAAATTTAGCTACTTTATTCTTATTACTTGTCTTTTGTCCAGTTTTATACAACATTGGGTCCAAATTAAGGTTAAAATCTCCTCCTATTGATATATTTCCTTTTGTGTCTGCAATCTTCAAACAAAATCCTGCATAAATGTTTTATATTCCTCGTTAGGCGTATATATATATATTGAACAAATTCCAAAATTCTGAGTATATCTGACATTTTATCATTACATACCTCCCTGCCAAATCTAATATTTCCTCCTCCCTTTTGATTGGCACATTTTTGTTAAATAGTATGGCTACACCTCAAGCTTTTGAATTATAAGATGCTGCCACTACGTGTCCTACCCAGTCTCTCTTTAATTTGTTATGTTCTGCTTCAGTTAGATGTGTTTCCTGCAGAAATGTTATATCTATTTTTTTCTTCTTCAATAAATTTAGTAGCCTCTTCCTTTTAATTTGGTTATGTATTCCATTAATGTTTATAGTCAAATAGTTCAACATGGCCATCTTAAATCTTGCTTACATTTCTTTTCCACCTCTTCACCACCTCCATCCCCTTTTCACCATTTTCATCTCTTAGTTTTCTCTTATTAAACTTAATGCATGACAACACATTTAAGACATAAAGTACCCCCGCAGTTCCCACACCCACTAATACTTTAAGCCCAAAAGTTCCCTACCTCTCTGAGTTGCCCCATATCCCTTGCCGGGCAACCACAACTCCCCTTTTCATTTGGATTGCGATCTTACTCGCAGTGTCAACTGATTTTGCAGTGATGGTTCTTCCCTTTCCCCCCCAGTCCTCCCCAGAAAACATTTTTTTAAAAACACATACAACAAAGCTCTCTCTTTTTTCCCACCCTTACTTCCTTCCTTCTCTTCTATTTTCCCTCTTTAGTTCTTTACATATACATTGTTTCTACATCTTTATATATACTTTACTGCCATTCTTCATTCTTATTACACTTCTTCATCTCTTCTTCTGTCCTGCAAACATTTTGCGAACTCTAGCACTGGATCCGAGAACAGTCTATTTTGCTCCCCGGGTATAAATATTTTAAACACAGCTGGATGTCGAACATGAATTTGTAACCTTTTTCCCATAAAATCATTTTTGCTGTTTTAAACTCCTTCCTCCTCTTTAAGAGTTCAAAACTTATGTCTGGGTAAAAAATATTATCTTCTCTAACTTTATTCCTTGCCTGTTCTAGTATGTTTTCTCTTGTCGTATATCTCAAAAATTTTACTAAGATGGATCTTGGTTTTTGATGTACCTGTGGTTTCGGAGCTAGTGCTCTGTGAGCCCTTTCTATTTCCATTTCTTCCTGTATTTCTGACATTCCTAGGACCTTCGAGATCCATCCTTTTATAAATTCTTTCATGTCTGTGCTTCCTTCACCCTCCTTCAGGGCCACTATTTTAATGTTGTTTCATCTGCTATAATTTTCCAACATATCAATTTTCTGAGATAACAACTCTTGCATCTCTTTAATTTTTTGTCACTTTCTTCCAAATTTTATCTTAAGTCATTTATTTCCATTTCTACAGCTGTTTCCCACTCTTCCACATTCTCTACCCTTTTCCCTATTTCTGTCATTACCAGTTCTAGCCTTTGCATTTTATTTTCTGTTCTTTTCATTTTCCTTTCAATTGCATTAAATTCTAATGATAACCATTCTTTTAATGATCTCATTTGTTCTTCAAAAAAAACTTTATCTATATTATGTCTATCAGTTTTTCCTTCTGTTTCTCTTTGTCCATCAGCTTTACCTTCTATTTCTCTGTGAAGATCTTGGCCTTCTTCCTCTTCTTCTGTGTCTGTACCTGTGTTTGTGTCTTCTTCTTCTCTTCTTTGCACCTGTGTCTCTTCTGTTTTTCTGTGGATCTGCTTGCATCTCTTTGTCGGGCCTCTTGTTGCTGGGCCTCTTGTTGCTGGTCCTCCTCTCTTGGGGTACTCCTCTGTTGTGCCTCCTGCCATTGCTCTTCTTGCTGGTCGTCTCTCCGTCTCTCTCTCTCTCATGTCGATCCCTTCTCTGCTGCCTTTCTCATCCTCCAGCTGAGCACCCTGGTGTCGGGCATCCCTCAGCTGTTCGTGCTGCAGCTGTCCGCTCCTCTGCTGAGCCCCCCTCCCATTGGTGTCCTCTTTTTCCCTTATTTCCATTGGTTGTGCACTTTTGTTTGGTTCCGAGAGCCATTTTTTAAGTCCACCGGCAGGTGAGTCATGACTCCACAGGGCAGGCACTGACCTCGGGGGTCAGGCCCTCTTCGCCACCACAGTATCCTGTTCCTTCATGCAGGTAAGGCCTTCTTCTTTCTGCTTCGGTGATTTTTCTACTTCTTTTATTCCATTTGTTTTTATTTTCTCCTTCTTGGATGCCATCCTCTTTCTCTTCTCTGTAATTTTATCCTCTCTTTCTTATATTTTATTTTTGTTGTGCTTTGTCTTTTTTTTTAACTTTTTTCCTGTTTTCTTGGAGAGGGCTGGTTTTCGCGACCGGCCACTACTCCATCATGTGACACCTTCTTACATCCAATACCTTGACCAATTCTGCTCTTTGATTCAAGTACAGATGAAATTTCTCTCACAGAGCACAGTCTAAGCTGTCAAAGGAGACAGGCCTTTCATCAAAATGATACACACTGATTTCAGCAAATTTCTTGCTGTCCTTAGCAGTTTAGGAGTGATGCATTCTTCCACTTGTTAAAATACCTGCTTTCCATGGCATTCAAAGTTTTAATTTTGGAAGTAATTTTAGTTATGAGAATGGGTCCCTTGTGCTTCTTCAAGCATGGTAACAGACCACTGCAGCCCATGAGCCCACGTCCCCCAAATACAACAATTAATCAATAATCCCCATGTTTTTGGAGGACAAGAGGAAACCAGAGCAGCTGGAAGGGACCCACACAGACAAAGGGAAAACATATAATCTCCTCACATATGGTGCTTGATTTGAACCCAGGTCATTGGCACTGTAATAACGTTGGAATAATAACCGCTATGCTTACCATGCCACCAATCCAATTTTTGCAGAGTAAAAATCTTTAATGAACTGAATGGGTCACATATTAAAGCCTCCAATATAATCTGTTTGTGTCTTATTGTGTTTATTACAAAAACTACTACACACTGCTGTCACAGCTCCAATTTTTTAAAAATTCAATTACTGTTTCTTGCTTACGAGGGACTTAAACTGATCCTGGTCCTCGGTTTCCAGATCCATCACGTGAAATATTCACTCGCATTTGTCAATGGTCAGTAAGACTATTGCATTTATCTTTGATCCTTATCATAAATTTGCATTTTCATGTACATGTTCCTTACTTCTGACCAAGACAATAAAGACTTTACGAAACAAAGCAACATGGAGCAGATGTGTAAATTATGGTTTTTTTTAATTTAGAATTACAGCACAGTAAAATGTCCTTCCAGCTCACTGGGCCCATGTCTCACATACACCAATTAACCTACAATCCCTATGTGTTTTTGGATGGTGGGAGAAAACTGGAGCACCTGGAGGAAACTTGTGTAGACACAGGAAAAACGTACTAACTGCTGACAGACAGCACCCAGTTCAAACCTGGGTTGCTGGCACTATAATAGCATTGAGCTAACCATATTCAACTAACTTCCTGCTACTGTGAAAATTATGTCGTCCACTAACTACTTCAAAAGTGCAAATAACATGCATGAAACATTTCCATTGACTGCAACATTCTTCACCAAGATCCTGTAAAATGATTGGGAAAACTTGATGGATACTAGGTGTAAGAGCCGAAGGTTCGTTGTTTACCAAGGTCTGTTTAGCTGCAGGCATTGGCAGTGTCCCAGGGTCCTGAGGCTGTGTGAATTCTGTTTGTTCTGTGGAGGTGGACATGCTTTGGAGATGTGTGCACAGTTGGAAAAGAGGCAACACAGGGAGAAAATTGCTTTCTGAAAAGAAAATGGAGTATGTTTTGTCTGTCTGTGTAAAGGCCACATCAGTCAAAGTTGGAGGAAGTGATTCAGCTGCAACATATGTGGTTTTAAAGCATCCAAGAAAGCTGCACGTCCACCAAAGAAAGAAGGGAATGGAAAAGAGCAAGTGGAAAAGGAGCAAGCAGAAAGAAAGGAGCAACTGAAAACAGTGCTGTCACCTATGTTCTCACAAGTGGTCTTACTGGGGCCAGTGAGGATATCTGCAAACTCTCACTTGTGCCTGTATAAGCAATGGCCAGGAAGGAGAATGCAACAGTGCATACTTGTGCTTTTCTTGACCCAGGTTGCATTGCATCATTTTGCCCAGTGGGGCTAATAAGTAAGCTTAATCTTCAGGGAAGAAGGTTAAGGTTTCTATTGAGAACTATGGGTCAAAGGAAGGTCTTTGAAACCAGCATTGTTTCAGGCCTAGAGGTCGATGGACTGGACAGCTGTGATTTTTGTGATCTTCCAGGCATATACACTCAGAAAACTATATCTGTGCACAAAGGAAACATCCTATATCAGGACAATGGGTATAGGTGGTCTCATCTGAGGAATATTCATCTACCTGAAATTGGCTCTGAGTTAGAGTTGCTCAGATGTACCAAAGATTCTGGAACCACTAGATGTAATACAGCATGTAGGAGAAGGATCTTACACTATCAAAACCATGCTTGGTTGGATGATTAATGGACCATTAGAAGGAAAAAATGATTATGCTCAGGAACCATCAGTGCCAGTTTTCAACAGGAGATCAGTTGTGAAACTTGATGAGCAGTTCAGGACTGGCTTTCCTGAGTGCCTCCATGACAACCTTCAAGAGAAGACAAACAGTTCTTGCATTTAGTCTCAATATCTCCCAAAAGCCCAAAATCCCCGTGAATAAGATTTAAAGGAAAGACCCATGAAGGTGTTGGATAATCACTTGGACACAAGGTCTGATCAGGAAGTTCCAACAACTAGAAGCATTATGGATCTTGAAGCTGGATCTGTTCTTCCTCATCCTAATCACGAACTGGTGGATGTGGGTTCCTTAATTCCTGACGCATAATCTATTCTCAATGATCCAACAGCCGGTTTTGCATCTATTGTTCCTGCTGAAGGTACTATTTTTGAAGTTTTAAAATACAACCAGAAAGACATGGATGCTGCTATTCAAGCTGTAAAACAAGAGCATGCTGTCCAGGAAGGTATAACTTTGGAATGGAAACAGAAGCATGAGGAAAACCTTGCACAAAGGGCAGAGGTGAAAAAGGTTGTTGATGAATTTGATAAAATTGGTTTTCCTTTGACAAAAGGAATGAAGAGGGCAAGGCAGAGCTAGAGAAAGTAACAAAAGAGAAACAGCAAGTCTTAAAGGAGATTAATTCAATTGAAATATAATTTTGCTGAGTTGTTCAAACGATTTGAGAAACAAAAAGTACAGGAATGGATGTGTTGGATTCAGGATCTTCATAAGCCTGGAAGACTTCAAGGTTGATGGATGCTTCAAACCCACCAACTTTGGAACCGTGACATCTGCTCAGCTGCATCATTTGTGCTGATGCGTGCAAAGGCGGTTACAGAACTGTTGGTTACCTGTTACTGGATAATAACCATGGTCAGAAAATGAGGAAACATTAGAAGAATTACCCAGATCCAATCCAAATTGTCAATGTTGCAAAAAAATGACCTGCAAGAACTAATGAAAACTACAAAGTGATCTTTCTCCAGGGAGGTGGAACTGGACAGTTCAGTGCTAAACCTTGAAACCTTATTGGATAATAAGAACGGCAGAGTGCAAATTATGTGGCTACTGGAGCCTAGTCTGCCAATGCAGCCAAAAAGCAGAGATATATGGAAAAGTGAATATTGTGTACCACAAGCTTGATGCTTACAGAATTATTCCTGATCCAAGCAAATGGAACTTGAACCCGAATGCCTCTCATTTTTTACTATTGTGCCAATGAGACTGTTCATGCTGTGGAATCCCCCTTATCCCAGACATAAAGGGAATTGTACTGGTCTGTGACAAGTCCTCAAGTTTTCGAAAGCGAATGGAGACAGCATTCTTGAAATAGTTTCCTGACAAAGCTGCTAAAAATGTCATTATATCATTAAAGGGCCACAGAAGTGTCGGTAGAATTCAAATTTCCTTATTTAATGCTGTGACAGTGGAAGAAACCCAAAACCCAAAAACTGACCGACTTAATTTTTGTTGTATTTTGGACCTTACTCCTTGCCCACTAGACAGACTACAGACTTCACTGGTCCAGATTGGTGGTAAAGATCACTCTTTTCAAGGGTATGTGCTAGTAACTTCTGGCCTATGAGGAATGAAGATCTACATAATTTTGGAATTTATTGCATTTAATTGGTATTTATAATTGTGTAATTATTATTTGAGGCAATAATAACTAGAAGCCAGGGTAAGAACCAAAGGCTAGTTGCTTACAGTTGTCAGTTTGGCTGTGGGTGTCAGCGATGTCCAGAGGTTTTGCGGTGTGCATGCACTATTCACTGGGGGTTGGTGTATGCATAGGGTTTTCATGCAGTTGGCTGTTAGTTAGGCTGCGTTGACTGTAACAGCAGAATTGATGGTGGGTGAGTGAGGCTCTGATATTTTGTGTTGACCTTTACTGAGGGAATCGAACGTCATGCTACCGAAGATGCAGGTCATTGGATGTTATACATTTACCGTTACTATTTTTAAGAACATTACCACAGACATTACAAGTCCTTTTGTGTTCATTAATCAACTGTTTTAAAACTCATCTGGACTTCATCGTGAATTCTACAAACACAGCTTAGCCTCCAAGGATCTTTTTAAAACTGTTTATTAATTAATACAAAAGGACTCATAACATCTGTGGTAATGTTCTTAAACTTGGTAACAGTAACGGTAAATGACTGATATTTAACAAAATGTCCTTTTCGTAACATAACTTTCGATTCCCTTGATAACAGTAAACAGAAAATATCAGAGCTTCACTCACCCACTGTGTATTCTACCATTACAGTTAACGCAGGCTAACTAACAGCAAACCACCCAAAATCTCCGCGCATTCATCAACGTCCAGTGAATAGTGCAAGTGCATTGGAACAATAAGAACTTGTGCAGATTCCAGACCCCAGGATGCCACCGACACCCACTGCCAAAACAACAATGGTAAATGAGCCTTTGGTTCACCCTTTGCTCTATCACAGTCTAGATTGCCTTTTGATATAGTTACCAATGCTTCTTGTGACAGCAATGTCATCTATTCTTCAAGAGACACAAACAACTTGGGACATTGATGAGTCAACTGATACATACAGTTTGGATAGTGCTGGCTGCATGGAGCAATCACATACAACCCAATTTTAACATGTAATCATTAGGCTGCGCACTGTAATCCTGCATCTTGTTTATATACAACTTTATAACAGACAAAAGAAATAGACATTCAGATTTTCACATTGAAAATCCAGGAAGGACCTAGAAGCAAAGTGATAAATCCTGTAGCTCAATTTCCTGATAGTTCTGAGAATATTGCTGTTCTAATGTTGAAAAAAAAACTGATGTAATCGAAAACCTGTGTGGCCTAGATGCTTGACAAATTTGATTTTCTTGCTGTTTCTTCATGTATTGATTTTTCTTTGTAAATCAAAGAACTTTTGAGTCACTTCACATTGCACATCTTTCCTTGCTGGAGAGATAGTTGATTTTTAATCCCCAGTAAGGCAAAAAGACTCACCAGATAGGTTTTCAAAACCAACCAGGGACAAACACAGGATTTTGCATAAGAGGGGTTCGAGCTGATGCAGTGGAAAACTGGTCAGATGCAACTGAAAAGCTCAATCATTTTGTGTGTAGCCACTTCTGCAAAGCTATGATCAAGTCCAAAGAAAACAAAACAATCTGACTCATTCCTGAAAGGATCTGCATCATTAGTCTTAGACTTTGTCATTGATCAAACTACAAGATAAATTATTTATTTCTCTGCAATGTTTAACTAGCTGGAGCTGTCAGTACATCATGACACTTTTCCACTGATGAATTTATAAAAAGTGCAAAGCTAATACTGCAATGAAGATATTTCTGGATATCAGACTAAATGAAGGGCAAGAGTGTACTGTGTCTAGAATATCCCACAGTGATTACCATGAGGTATTTCTCCACATTGTAAATGCAAGGAGAAAAAAAATACGCACAAGTTAACACCCTTGACAGTGAAGTGAGGATGTCAAAGAACAAAGTGTCTGTAGAACGCGTCGAAAGAACCAAAGACTTGTTGATCCAAACCAAAGTTTTTATTAACTAAAAGACTGGAGCATAATCACAAGTAGGTTGACCAGTCCAGAATGACCTGGTCTGGCTAGGAACAACCCTTTAAGACCTGCCAGTAGGTGTGGCTACATTCTCAGCCAATCACAGTCATCCTACACTACAATCTGTACATGTACACATTGGTGATAGAATCTGTACTATCACATTCACCCCTTCTTTGAGAACTGTCCCCGGGGTGGATGGAGGTTAGGGGCTGTACCAGTCAGGGGGTCTGACCATCTGGCATGACCACCGTGACGCCGGGATTGGGGTCGCCAGAGTCATGTTGACGGCAGGTCCGTAGAGTGTGGCCACTGCTTCGCTCAATTCCCCAACGGTGTTGTCGACAGTCTGGCCTGAGCTGGTGGGGTGGTGCTGGTCCCTCTGTTCAAGTGCATGACCTGGGGGAGAAGGAATAGGAGGAGGTTGGGTTAAAGGCACTGCTGTGCCTGATCCGGCTTGGGCTATGTCCCTTACCGAGACTGTGTCCTCCCGCCAGTCCAGATACTCAACGTAGGCATAATGCGGGTTCGCATGGAACAGAGTCACTCGGTCAACAAAGAGGTCATTCTTTGAGTACTGGATGTGCCATCATAAGAGGACCGGACTGGGAACCGTGAGCCACGCTGGTATGGTCGTTCCTGATTCGGATTTCCTCAGGAAAGAGAACATCTTTTCATGGGGGGTGGCACTGGTCACGGTGCATAGGAGGGAGAGGATGGAGTGTAGGGCACTAGTGAGCACATCCTGCCAGC
This sequence comes from Narcine bancroftii, assembly GCF_036971445.1. Taxonomy (NCBI): domain Eukaryota; kingdom Metazoa; phylum Chordata; class Chondrichthyes; order Torpediniformes; family Narcinidae; genus Narcine; species Narcine bancroftii. The sequence continues at coordinate 53,513,942 of NC_091473.1, forward strand.
GAGAGGTGGGGTGACCTTTGGACTGGAGGGCAAGCATAACCACTTTCCAGATGGTGGCATTCTCTCTTTCAACTTGCCCATTACTGCATGGGTTATAGCTGGTGGTCCTGTTTGAAGCAATACCACGTTCCAGAAGGTACTGTCCCAGCTCTGCGCTCATAAATGAGGACCCCCTGTCACTGTGAATGTAAATAGGGTACCCAAAGATGCTGTGCAGGGCCTCTATAACTGAGGAGGCAGTCATTTCCGAGTAGGGCACAGCGAACGGGAAGCGGGAGTACTCGTCGATGGCCGTAAGGATGTAGGTGTTACGGTTGGTCGACAGTAGGGGCCCCTTGAAGACTACGCTGAGATGTTCAAAGGGGCAGGTGGCTTTGATGATGTGGACATTCTCCAGATGGAAGAAGTGGGGCTTGCACTCAGCGCACACTTGGCAGGCTCGGGTCATGGAGCGAATCTCCTCGACCGTGTAGGGCAGGTTGCGAGTTTTGACAAAGTGCGTGAACCTAGTGACCCCTGGATGACAGAGCTCCTCATGGAGTCTCTGCAGCCTGTCCAGTTGTATGTTGGCACAAGTCCCCCTGGAGAGCGCATCTGGCGGGTCGTTGAGTTTACCAGGCCGATACAGTAATTAAAGGTGGAGAACTCGATTCTCCACCTGGTGATTTTGTAATTCTTGATCTTACCTCGCTGCGTATTGCTAAACATGAAGGAGACCGCGCTGGTCGGTCAGCAGCGTAAAGCGCCTGCAGTAAGGTAGTGTCTCCAATGACGTACTGCTTCGACTATGGACTAGGCCTCCTTCTCGACAGAGGAGTGTCAGCCCTCAGGACCCTGGAGGGTTCTGGAGAAGAAGGCTACTGGCCAGCAAGCCTGGTTCAAAATGGCTGCCAGTGCAAAGTCGGATGCATCACTCTTGACTTGGGACGGGATGGACTCGTCGATGGTGTGCAGCGTTGCAGCAGCGATGTCCGATTTGATGCGGTCGAAGACCACTCTGGCTTCAGTTGACAGGGAGAAGGAGGTGGTCTTGATGAGTGGCCATGCCTTGTCAGCATAGTATGGAACCCATTTGACTTAGTAAGAGAAAAAGCCCAGGCAGCATCTGAGTCTTCTGGGTGTGGGGGAGTGGGGGGTGGCGGCAAGTTCATGAGGGGATGCATGAGGTCAGGGGCCGGCATGACCACCCCGTTCTCCACCACACAACCCAGAATTGCGAGCCGAGTGGTCCGGAAGACACAATTATCAAAATTGTAGGTCATGTTCAGCCGAATTACAGTCTGACAAAAATTCTCAAGGTTGGCATCGTGATCCTCCATGTCATGGCCGCAGATGGTGACATTGTCCAGATATGGGAAAGTAGCAGTCACCCCGTTCTGGTCCACCATCCGATCCATTTCCCGCTGGAAGACCACGACACCATTTGTGACCCCAAAGGGTACCCTGAGGAATTGATACAGCCGCCCATTCACTTCGAAGGCCATGAAAGGTCAGTTTTCTCAGAGGATCGGGAGGTGATTATAGGCCGAATGTGTGGAAAATACACGGTATTGGGTGATCAGATTCACCACATCCGTGATCCGTGGAAGGGGGTATGCATCCAGAAGCATGAAGCGGTTGATTGTCTGGCTGTAGTCAACCACCATCCGCAGCTTCTCCCCGATTTTAACAACCACCACCTGGGCCCTCCATGGACTCGAGCTAGGTTCGATAATGCCCTCATCCAGCAGTCTGCGCACCTCGCTTGTGATGAATTTCCTGTGTTCATAACTATAATGCCGGCTTTTGGTGGCCACAGGCTTCAAGCCTGTTCACCGGTTGCTCATAGAGCCCTTTCAGCACCTTCATGGCTGCGGCGTAAGTGGTCGCGTCCTGGACACTCTGGTAGACTCTCGGAAACACCATAGTCATCAATATTAGTAGTCGACGGCAATCCTCTATCACGGCAGGGTCAGAGAGCTGTAAGTATGTTTCGAAGCATCTCACCCAGTGCTTAAAGTTATTTGAGGCTGTAGCTGACTGTGGGTCGACGTCGAGGCATTTCAGCCGTAACATGCGCTCCATCCCCTCAAAACCTTTTAGTTAATAAAATTGTAGAGAGCATCAAAAGAACCAAAGACTTGTTGATCCAAACCAAGGCTTCTATTAACTAAAAGACTGGAGCATATCACAAGTAGGTCGACCAGTCCAGAATGACCTGGTCTGGCTCAGAGCTATCCTTTAAGACCTGCCAGTAGGTGTGGCTACACTCCCAGTCAATCACAATCATCCTATACTATAATCTGTACATCTACACATTGGTGATAGAATCTGTACTATCACAGGGTCTTCCATTCATTAATGTAGCAACCATGATGACACGTGTTGACCATAGAACTAGGTATAGTGCAAATAATGCAAAGTTAATTGGGGATCTAATTCCTCAACAGATGTAACTAACACCAATAACTATGTGGGATAGCTTCCAGAAAACAGAAATACAGATGACCAAATCTTTAAGAATTTTTTGCCTTTCAGACTTAATAAGATAACTGTTATATTTTCTCCATGTCATCTCATTGAAAGGCAAGCACTGCTCAATCATGATTCCAGTTTTAAGACCACACTACTCAGAATATGAATCATGCTTTGATTTTATCAACAATGAGGTATTCTTGTGAATTCATGGTACAAAGAGTCTTCCTCAAATTACTATTATTTCTAATTACATTATGTGCCTAAATGATTGCCCTTTACTTCAAAGGACAGATTCTTCTTTCCACACTTCCAAAAAAATCTATTCAGCAAATTAAACACAAAATGGATAGATAAAAGATTTATACAAAGTAGATGCTGGATCATCTATTCATTATTGTATGATCAAAATCAGGCTTGAAAGTCACCTCATCTAAATTATAACATAACATAACAATTACAGCACGGAAACAGGCCATTAGGCCCTTCTAGTCCGCACCGAACCAAACACACCTCTCTAGTCCCACCTCCCTGCACAATGCCCATAACCCTCAATCTTCTTCTCATCCATATACCTGTCCAACCTTTTCTTAAATAATACAATTGACTCCGCCGCCACTATTTCTCCCGGAAGCTCATTCCACACGGCTACCACTCTCTGAGTAAAGAAGTTCCCCCTCATGTTACCTCTAAACCCCTTAATTCTTAACTCATGTCCTCTTGTTTTAATCTTTCCTCCTCTTAACAGAAATAGTCTATCCACATCCACTCTGTCTATCCCTTTCATAATCCTAAATACTTCTATCAAATCCCCACTCAACCTTCTACGCTCCAAAGAATAAAGACCTAATCTGTCCAATCTCTCCCTATACTCTAGATGCTTAAACCCAGGTAACATTCTGGTAAACCTTCTCTGCACTCTCTCCACTCTGTTTATATCCTTCCTATAATTAGGCGACCAGAACTGCACACAGAACTCCAAATTAGGCCGCACCAACGTCTTATACAATCTCAACATCACCTCCCAACTCCTATATTCCATGCAATGATTGATAAAGGCCAGCATACTAAAAGCTTTCTTCACCACCCTATTCACGTGAGTTTCTACCTTCAGGGAATGATGTACCGTTACTCCTAAATCTTTCTGCTCTTCTGTTTTCATCAATGCTCTCCCATTTACCACGTATGTCCTGTTCTGATTCTTCTTACCAAAATGAAGCACCTCACACTTATCAGCATTAAATTCCATCTGCCATTTTTCAGCCCACTTTTCTAAGCAGCCCAAATCCCTCTGCAATCCTTGAAAATCTTCATTATCCACTATTCCACCTATCTTAGTATCGTCTGCATATTTACTAATCCAATTTACCACCCCATCATCTAGATCATTAATGTATATAACGAACAACAATGGGCCCAATACAGATCCTTGAGGCACACCACTGGTCACCGGCCTCCAACCTGACAGACAATTATCCACTACCACTCTCTGGCCTCTCCCTTTCAGCCAATGTTCAATCCATTTGACTATCTCAAAATTTATACCTAAAGACTGCACCTTCTTAACTAACCTTCCATGTGGTACCTTATTGAAGGCCTTACTGAAGTCCATATAGACAACATCCACTGCGCTACCCTCATCCACATTCCTAGTCACCTCTTCAAAAAATTCAATCAGATTGGTCAAACATGACCTTCCTCCCACAAATCCATGTTGAGTGCTCCTGATCAGACCCTGTCTATCCAGATGTTTATGTACTAGCTCTAAGAATTTTCTCCATTAATTTACCTACCACAGACGTCAAACTTACAGGCCGATAAGTTGCCAGGCTTCCTCCTTGAACCCTTTTTAAATAACGGAACCACATGCGCAATGCGCCAATCCTCTGGCACTATCCCCATATCTAATGACATTTCGAAAATTACCGCCAGAGCCTCTGCTATTTCCTCCTTCACTTCTCTCAATGTCCTGGGGAAGATCCCGTTGGTCCCGGAGACTTATTCACCTTTATATTCTTCAAAAGCCCTAAAACTACATATTTTGTAATCTCTATATTCCCCATATTTACCCAATTTGCTTTTTTTATCTCACATCTCCCAATATCCTTCTCCTTAGTGAATACCGAAGCAAAGAAACTGTTCAATATCTCCCCCATTTCTCTAGGCTCCACACACAGTTTTCCGCTCTGATTCTCTAAGGGACCAATTTTGTCTCTAGCTTTCCTTTTACCATTAACATATTTGTAGAACTCTTTTGGATTAGTTTTCACCCTGCTTGCCATAGTTTCCTCATACCTTCTTTTAGCTTTCTTAATTCCTCTCTTAAGATTCCTCTTACATTCAATGTATCTTTCAAACATCTCCTTAACTCCATGCTTCTTATATCTAATGTATGCCTCCCTTTTTCTTCGAACCAAGTTTCCAATATTCCTTGAAAACCACGGCTCTCTCAAACCTTTTGCCCCTCCTTTTAACCTAACAGGAACATAAAGCTTTTGCACTCTCAAAATCTGATCTTTAAAAGACTTCCATCTCTCTACTACATCCTTCCCATAAAACAAATTGTCCCAATGCATACCCTGCAAGTCCTTTCGCATCTCCTCAAATCTAGCTTTTCCCCAATCAAAAACCTCAACTCTTGGCCCTGACCTCTCTTTCCATAATGACATTGAAGCTGATGGCATTATGATCACTGGACCCGAAGTGCTCGCCAACACTAACCTCCGTCACTTGACCCATCCCATTTGCCAACAGTAGATCTAACACTGCTCCTTCTCTGGTTGGCACCTCTACATATTGTTGTAAAAAACTATCTTGCACACATTTCACAAACTCTAACCCATCCAGTCTTTTCACAGAATGTGTTTCCCAATCTATATGTGGAAAATTATAATTAAAATTATACCTCATCATTTCTTGTGTTTCTGAAAATTATTCCTTGGGGGTTATTATAGGTGTGTTTTTCTCACCATTCATTTTACCTCTTCCTCGGGACCCAAATCTTCATGGTGAGAAGTTAAGAAATACTTTTTAAAAATCCTCCAATCAAAGGAGGTTTAGCCATTTTTGGGTGAAGATACTCGTGTCTGAAACGTTTTTCCCTTAAGCTTCAAAGCGTCCTCCCTTAAAGTGTCCAAATTCTTCTGATTAAATGATTACACAGGGTGAGATCTACTTTGAGAAGAGTGCAAATGTTTTGGTATGATTTTACAGGACTTTGGTGAGACCATACATGGAATACTTGTATACTTCTACTCCACTTATTTGAAGTTATGCAATAATGGTTCAGAAAGATGATTCCTGACATGAGGGATTGTCCTCTGAGGAAAGATTGTGCAGAATTCATCATATTTTCTGAATTTTATAGGATGAAAGTAATCTCACTGAAACGTAAGAAATTCTGAGGGTGGATACCTAATTCTCAAAGATGAGAATTAGAGGACATCATTTCAAAATTAAAGTTCCAGGTTCAAGGTTCCTTTTATTGTCACATATTCATACTCAAACTGTAATATATATGATATACTTCAGCTGGTAGTTGTCTACTGCCCACTGCCAATGTGAGTTTTTCAGCTACTCAATCCCCCACTGGTGACTTTCCCTGTAAGGTCACCTCCTATGTTTCTCCTTCTTGATTGGGGGGGGGGGTGGGAAAGGAGGGTGAATGGTTGTTCCCTGTTTCTGGTGCTGTGTGCCAATCTGCTGTTCCCATAGAGTCTGCCATGCCTCATAGACCGCTGTGCACCTCAGGCGCGAACCACAGTCTGTGTCTCCACTTACTGTAAGGTAAAACATCATGAGATGGGAATGTGTAAGGAGTTACCCTGTACAGGGCTGTAACAAGATGTGAATGCATCCTTGTACTTACAAGATAAGAGAGACATTGATGGATTGAGAGGCAGGAAGCTAGCAGGGAAAGGATAGCAACAGTTTTAGTCATTGGACAAGTAATGATATGATGATGTTCTAAGCATGTATCCAAAATCACCATTTTGCTGATAACGGCAGAATGCATTCTCCGACTAACATGGTTAGTTGCAAGTGTTACAATCCGGTAATAAAGAACAAAGAACCCTGATTTCGACTCAGTCTGGTGTTTGTCTCACTCATTCATGAACAAAGCAGACCTAACAATTTGGTGACCCCGACGTGATGGGTGAGTGAACACTGGACGACGGTTTCTGTTTTTTCTGACAATCATCTCAGCCGGCTGATAAAAAGGTCCAGAGAAGCCTGTTTTAACAAAATTCTCTTTTTTTTAAAAATCTTTATGATTGTCAGTAAGAACTGGAGATCGGACAAATTAGACGACCACAATTGAAGGTCGCATGCCAGGATTGTAACACGTAAGTGATTACAGACAAGATAAAAGTCCTTAAGGTGTTTGAATGACATTTATTAAGTGCTTCGCAAGAAACTACTAGAGTTTAAAAGTCTTTATTGTGTCGTTGCAAAGTCCAATAGAGTGAGAAGGTGGTCTATAAACAATTGAGGACCTGAGTTTTCTGCCCTAAACTGGTTATTAAGAGGAGAAATCTCCCACGTGAAGGTTGGGCTTTGAAAGAAAACAAAGGTTCATGCTTATTGGCCTCAATTGTATCTGAGAGACTGACTTATAAATGTCCGGTAGGTATGATAATGTCTGTACACTTGAGAAGTTAAGAATTTATTTCCCCAATTCGCCGTGGTGGAATACCACAGCAGACACTAGAGACCTTGAGACAACAAAAAAAGTACTCAGGGACGCCTGCCTGGTGAACAAGAACGATGACAGAAGGCTGCGACAGCTGTGTCCGGATCAGGTAGGAGATATTAATGAAAAAGTTGACAAACTCCTAAGAGACACCCAGTTTATTCGAAATACTTTTGATAAGTTAAATGAGGGTATTCCCAACATCACCAAGGAGATAAAGTTACGTAAATTCATAGATTGGTACAGGGAAACAGGACAAAAGTATAGCCCAAATATTTGGTTTTCTAGTTGTAATTTAACTTTCAGACCCCTTTGGGAAAACAGAGAGTGGAAAACGAGCAATCAGAGTATACAGGACAGTCTGAAGTCAATTGGAGGACAAGACTTAGAGACTGTTCCTTTAAAAGATATTAGTCATCCAGCTTGCAAGGAGACATTTTTAAAAGCAATTTTCGTTGACATAGATCCCCTAAACGGACAAAAACCTAAATTAAAACAGGCATTAGAAAGCGGTCCCGCAGCTATGGCTGTACAGTTGCCTGCTAAGACTTTTGACCAAGTTATTAAGGAAATTAATCAGGAATTAGAGGAGCAAAATACCAGTAATGCGGCATTGGAAAAACAAAAAATGCTCCGAAAATGTGTAGACCGCTGGAGGAAGAGGGGTTGGTTACCCGGGGGCACTGAGATGTTCCTGACAGGTGAGGGAAACAAAATTTTAAAACGTAGAGGCTTAGATAAGCTGGAAGAAACAAAACACAGAAGGGAAAGGAAAAGTGCCTGTTTCCAGTTTCCAGCCACGAAGTGTCCGGGTTTGCTCTCTCCCTCCCTCCTTTCACCCTCCCCCCTCTCTCTTCTCTCCCCCTCTCTCTCTTCTCCCCCCCCTCCTCTCTCACCCACTCCCCCTCCCAATCCCAATCTGTGGCGGTGCTGCCCTGAAATCCCCAGGTTGGGCAGGGCAGAGAAATACAATTTGGTTTTAATTTTGTGCCCACAATTCCAGCTCCGCATCAAATGGGATCCTGTTTTATCCTCTCTCCCTCCCTCTTTCCCGCACCCCCACCATTGCGGGATCAGGGCAGACATTGTGGGCTGACGTGTAGCTCACTCGAGGTGGGAGGGAAGGAAGGAGTGATAGTTCCCAGTGGTGGGAGACCCAATCTGATCCAGACCAGTGATCACAGGATGAGAACCTTTTAAAACCTTTGAAACGAAAGTGTTAATCTGAAGACTTTTCTCCCAGTGGGGCCAGTGCAAGGCATTTTCTCTCTCTATCTCTTGTGCTCTGTGTATCTGCCTCTCTATCTCTTTCTCTCGCTATGCTCTCTCTCTCTCTCTCTCTCTCTCTCTCTCTCTCTCTCTCATAGTCTCTGGATGTATGTGATGTCATGTATGTACTCTGACAATAAATCATTTATAAGTGAGTCTTATACAATTAAACAAAACGGGACACAGAAAACAAAATCTTTAATCGCGAGTCAGCAAAAAAGAGGGTGAGAGACAAGGAGATGCAGTACCGCGATGTCCTAGCTATATTCGAAGAATTTGGTCTCCCTGATAACCCACCTATTATGGCCCCTGTAGAAATAGCTTGTAGACCCCCGCCCTATGCATATGTGGAGTCACAAGGTGCCCCTGGCACCCCAGATGGGATACTGGAGTCACGTCCCTTATATCCAGATATTGAGACACTGGGGTGTGACAAGAACCTCGGGAATAGGGACACATCAGACGAGGTACAGGCCCCTTTAATAAAAATAGAAGGGGGAGTAATAGATGTGGAGACCCCTCTGGAGTCCAAGAAAATAGAAAAGGAGTTAGAGATACAGAAATGGAACATGAAAAAGGTTCAGGATAACATTAAAAACTTAAACAGAGATATTAATGTGCTGGGGCAGATCAGTGAGGATCAAAAAGAATTAATGGTAGGTGTATTGAAGGAAGTGGAAAAGATACCTTCCTGTCACCGCATGAGATTCTAACGGGTCGACCCATGCCCGGTCCAAAGACTGATCCAGCATGGGTTAAGTTGTGGGAAGAAAGGGAAGTGGAACTGGATCATCATATGCAGATGCTGGGTAATATGGTTGCTTTAGTTTCACAACAGGTGGCGAATGCTAGTAAGGAGAACCCGGATACAGAAAGAGTTCCAGTAAAGGAGGGAGACCTGGTGTATATCCGTAAACCAGGTAAAGTACATTGGACTGAATTTAGGTGGTCTGGACCATACACTGTTACCGCCGTAACAGATAGGTCGGTAAGAATTGACAAACCAGGGGATCATAATTGGCATCATTTTGCCTACTGTTCCAAGGCAAAACAGCACGTAGCCAGCCTTGATAGAATTGATGAGACTCATGCAGACGATACCGGGGGCCCTATGGGCAGTACTACTAATGGGATGCCAGATAAGTCAGCAGAATATCTCGGATTCCTGCGGGGCCAAAGTTATTCTAAAGGTAGACAAAGACAGGGATAACACCTTCCAGTTCGATCTATGCAGTATAATAGCGTGTGGTAAGAATGAGGCGTCCTGGAGAGGATATGATGTTTACATGTGTGCCTTTCAAATCGGATATCCTAAATGGGGTCTACATGTCTGTCCGTCTTGGGGTGAGGTTTGGTGGTGGACAGGACCCGACACTAGATGGATAAGAAAACCCCTTAACAAAGGGTCCAGCAAACCTTATTATAATTTTTTCACTAAAATCTCCCTGCTACGTGGTGCTGTGACCTATTCAATGAAAGGAGAGAATCCCCTGATTTTGACAGTAAAGGCGGGGCTGCGCAACCCGTGGAATATGAAGGGATGGAGCTCTAAGACATGCGAGGGGGGCACAGGGAGAGAACATGGTGTCGGAGACCTCTTCTATCTAATGATTGGAGTGTCTATTAATGGAAAAGATCCTTGGGGAGTGGTGAGGTTCGACTTACAAACATACACAAAGGACATAATTTAACCCACTTCGAAAGAGGGGGAAGTGAGAAAATTCGACAGTACGAAGATGTCCAGGGGAGAGAATATATCAATTGAGACAGGTATTGATGAGTCAAACTCCTGGATAGATCAGATGGGTAAATATGCGGACCAAACAGGCTATGGGAACTGCTGGGTCTGTGCCCGAGGAAGGCCATTATTACGGATGAGCAGATCAATTTTTGAGGAGACAGATGCTATGGACTGCGCCTTGAACCTAATGTCAGAATCCAACCCACTGAATAGGTGTCTGATATGGGAACAGACGTTTCCCATAGCTCCGGCTAATGTAGCTCCCCCTGTCTTTAGATCCACAGGCATAACTAATGTTCCTTGTTTTGTCAACAACAACACAGCAGCGCACGTTTTCCATGTGGGTTGGCTGCCCAGCGACTCGTGCAGGACTCATGTTGATCTCTCACATAGCAGTAGTGCAACCCGCTTGACCCAGGCTAGGGCGGATATTTGGTGGTTTGTGGAGGAAGAGTGCTGTACAACTGGCTCCCCGCTAACTGGGATGGTCGGTGTGCTCTAGTAACCCTTAATGCGCCAGTGCTGATTGTCAAAAGGCAGGAGGGAGACGAGGATTCCCTAGAATTGCGCCACACAGAGAGTTGGCTGTGGAGAAAAAGGAGGAGTGTTGGACTCTTGGGGCCGGGAGGAAGGAACCCTGATGGGGTATGGATTGATGCCATTGGCCAAGCCCGGAATATTCCGGACGAATTTAAATTAGCCGATGAGATTGCAGCTGGGTTTGGAAGCTTTCCTGTTTTTAGTGCAATTTTTCCCATCACTGTAAATAAGAATGTTAATAGGATCAACCTTATTCACTATAATGTCCAGCGCCTTGCAAATTTGACCAGGGACGTTGTTGAGGCAATACATCAACAACTGTCAGAAACTTCCCTTATGACACTTCAGAATAGGATAGCGATTGATATGGTCCTGGCAGAGAAAGGTGGAGTGTGTGCTATGTTTGGAGATCTATGCTGCACTTCTATCTCTAATAACACAGGGCCATATGGATCACTCACTAAGGGGTTAACGAAACTTAGGGCATTGGCGAAAGAATTAAAAGCCCAGTCTGGAGTCTCCAATCCTGTTTTATCCTGGTTACAGGGAGTGTTTGGGAGATGGAGCACATTGTTAGGACAACTTTTGCTGGGTTTGTTCATTTCTGTATCAATTTTTATCACTTGTGGCTGTTGTTGTATTCCATGCATTCGAACGCTGGTCACGAGGACCATAGAGAGAGCCTTTGCTGACCGTGATGAACTGCCTCCGAAATATCAAGCTGTGCAGGCTGTGGAGCAAGACTATCTCACATTACAGGAGGCGGAGAAAGTTGCTGAGATCGATCTGGAGTCTGAAGGGGAATGTGATGGGAAGGAGGGATTGTGAATTAGATTGTTACACATATAATTTTAACCTTGCTTGTAACCTAAATATTATAACCTTGATTGTAGAACAAATATTATGAATTAGATTGTAGACCATATGTTAACTTGGGAATTTACTAATGTACGGGGGGTTAGCTAGTTTTTTGCTTGGGGGCAAATGGGATGAAACTTGTAAACGGGCAATGGGATCGGGGTGACGGATGGGGGGTGTACGCAAAGGAGGGTTGGGGGAGCCCTCGCCCACCAGCCGAACTACCCTGTGAACAGAACCCGTATAGAGCTTGGCAATAATAGGCGAACTAATGTAACGCGGTGGTAGCATAGTCAGGGCGAGATTGTCCTCTAAAGAGGACAAAGGAGGGATTGTAAGGTAAAACATCATGAGATGGGAATGTGTAAGTAGTTACCCTGTACAGGGCTGTAACAAGATGTGAATGCATCCTTGTACTTACAAGATAAGAGAGACATTGATGGATTGAGAGGCAGGAAGCTAGCAGGGAAAGGATAGCAACAGTTTTAGTCATTGGACAAGTAATGATATGATGATGTTCTAAGCACGTATCCAAGGGTATAAAAAATCACCATTTTGCTGATAACGGCAGAATGCATTCTCCGACTAACATGGTTAGTTGCAAGTGTTACAATCCGGTAATAAAGAACAAAGAACCCTGATTTCGACTCAGTCTGGTGTTTGTCTCACTCATTCATGAACAAAGCAGACCTAACATTACTGCTCTCCTGCATGCTCGATAGCAGCAGCACAGCCATTTTTTAAAAATGGTATGGTAATGATAAAGAGTTTATTGTCATGTATATTTTACCGTGTACATATTATTATGAGCTCCTGTTTTAGTAAGATGGGATTATCACTGTAAGGGATAGTATAGACAGGAGGGACTGAATGGTCATGATTAACATTTCACACAACCACAGCACAAGTCACAGCCCCAATACATTGGAAGAACTGAGGGAAGGCTTGTTCAGTCTGTTCCAGAATTTGATACTTTTGCACAGACACTTTTGCTGACTGCTAGAAAGAAAGCAGCTCTTGTGGACAGCCAATTTTGCGGAATTCAGTGCAAACCATGCTCTGTGAATGACTGGGCCTTTTTTGGTGGATTGACCTGTGCTTAGAGGGGCTTTTGGGGAAGCAAAGTGCTTCATTTTGATTGTGACTAACAGTGGAAGTCACTTGGAAAGACCACTTCATTTTAAGTGCGACTAGCAATGAAGTTATTAGAGAGACCAGTGCCAGGGTCTTGGAAGCTTCTTGGAGGCCTCCCAGTTCGAGCCTTGCCTACAAAAGGACCAGAATGTTATGACCACAGCTTGTGTGGATGGGCATTTCTTCAAAGGCAATGAAAGAAGAATTTGTGAATCTGTTGCAGCCACAACTTCAGTCTTCCCATCAGTTCAACATGAATTCTGAGCATCAAATTTCAAAGGCCTGTGCTTCAACATTGAATTTAAAAGACTGAACTTTGAAGTAACTTTCTAGATTTTGGCCTGGACTGTAATGGTTTGGGTACATCACACACACACATACAGTAGACACTTGCACATAATTGGGAATAGCTATAATGTTAAGGATAGTTTAAGAGTTAAGCTTAAGAGTAAGAAATACAATTAGTGTTTTACAATTAAACACTCTCTGGTTCATTGCCTATTGCTGCTTGTTACATGCGGTTTGTAACAAAATGCACCAAACTTTTTACTTGCTGGAGCTGAACAGGTATCACTGACAAATGAGAACGAGGAGGAAGTTTTTCCAGAAAGCTATGATTCTTTGTAATTCTCCATCCCAGGGAGTTGTCAATGTTAAGCCATTGAGAAATGTTAAGGCTGATGTACATTTTGGATCAGAGCAGAATCAAGAGTCATCAGGAAGACACAAGAAGATGATGGTGACAAAGCACTAAAACAGCTGCTTTTAGAATACACTGTTTTAAAGATAAAAGAGTGCAAAATATAATTTGAAAAAAAATCAGTATTGAAGTCTTTAAGTATGTAAAGTTCACTTTAATCAAGTGTGGTGATACACCACTAGCCTACTGCAGTGGGCAACCTCTGTACCTGCAGAAGAGCACTGGAGGACAAGGGAACACCTGGCCGACTGTCAATTAACCAACCTGAATGGACCAAACCCCACCTGGTCAGCTGCCAATCACCTTCCGGATATTAGGTAGATTCGGCCCCTCGAGGTCAGTCTCAGAGCCTGCACAGCAATCTCACAGCTAGCTCTGTGGAATTTTATGTTGAATAAAGCCTGTTGAACAGACTCTATATTTTATGTCTGCTTTCTGCTCGATAGTGCATCACATCAAGTAACTTACAATATTTCAATTTAAAACTCAGTCACTGGAGCTACGCTAACCATGCTGCCATCATAATTAATCCCCTCACCCCCAAGTTTACAGATAAAGCCTTACTTATGTACTAATAAAGGTTAAAAACTCTCACCAGGTAGGGCAAAGGAGACTCTTTGGGAAAGTTGCCCCAGCAGTCAACAGCACCGGCCAGCTCTTCACCTTGGGAGATGCCATTTTATTCGAACACAACTTTATTCAATCAGCTGCTGTGGGCGGGGAACAACCGGGGACTCCACTGAATCTTTTCTCCCAAGGGGTTCTGTGTTACTTCGGAGAACATTTACTTTTATAATTTCAAACTTTTATTTCAAACTTTATTTAATTTTAAAATATATATTTCCTCATTTTTTGATGCTTGTTTGAGTTACTGGTTAATTGAATGCCGGATAATCGGGATTTTACTGTACTTTGATTCTATGCATTCTTCAATATTTACAATTAATTTCATAATGAATCTTTGCCTTAGAAATGTAATGTCATATTATCAGTTGACAATACATGTCAGGTTAGAATTATAATGTAACTAAAATTACAACCTGAACAGACTGAATATTTAAAATAAATGTCAAAAATGCTTGAGGGGCACTGAAATGGTACACAATTCATTGGCAAAACTAGACGTCACGCAAGGCCATTCACAAGTTACCCTTCGTTTAGATTATCAACCAAAATATTCAACTGCTTTGTTGAAGCTCTCTCCCAGGCGAGTGGAGCGGATGAAAATGGAATCAACAAGGGACTCCCAACAGCTGTGGTGGAGCCCAAATGCCATAAATAACCTGCTACAAAATCAAATCTGGTGAAGTAGCAGGAGGCAAAGCTTCGCTCCAAGAGGAACTCAATGCCTTCTATGCCTGATTTGACCACAGTAACAGCAAATAACCACCCCTCTGCACCCCCATGTGCCCGATGATGCAATCCTGCCTGTATGCGAGGATGATGTATGTGTTACCTTCAGGAGGGTAAATCCAAGAGAAGCAAATGGCCCAGATGGATTAACTGACCAAGTATTAAAAATACGTGCTGACCAACTTACCAATGTGCTCATGGATATCTTCAATATTTTAGTCCAGCAGGGCATGGTACCCACCTGTTTCAAATAGGCATTAATCAAACCAGTGCCCAAGAAGAGCGTAGTAACCTACCATGAGTGACTATCAACCAGTTGCACTTACATCAACAGCGATGAAGTGTATTGAAAGGCTGAGTTTTGAAGCATATCAGGTTCTGAGTGGTGTCATGGATATGTTCCAGTTTGCCTGTCATAGTAACAGGTCTAAAGCAAATGCCATTTCACTGGCTCTACACAAAGCCCCGGAACACCTGGACGGCAATGATGCATTCATCGAAATACTCTTTATCGACTACAGTTCGCCACTTAACGCCCTCATTCCCTCAAAACTAATCAACAAACTCCAAGACCTGGGAGTTAATACTGTATAATTGGATCATGGATTTCCTCACCTCCAGACCACAATCAGTGAGGATTGGTAAGAACTTATCCCCCACAATCTCCATCAGTACCTGAGCACCATAGGACTATGTTCTTAGCCCCCTGCTCTACTCTCTTTACATCTATGACTGTGTTGCTCGGTAAGACAATAATACCATCTACAAATTTGCCAACGGTACTGTGGTAGTGGGTTGTATAAAGGAAGGGCATGAGTCAGTATACAGGATAAAACTAAAAACTTGGCTGAAAGGTGCACCAACAACAACGAGCTCTCAATGTTATCAAAACTAAGGAGCTGATTGCTAACTTCAGCAAAGAAAAGCATCATTAAGGGATTAGATGAACAAATTTAAGTTCTTGGGAGTCACATCTCAGAGGATCTTTCCTGGACCCAACACACTAATGGAAGAAAGCATGTCAGTACCTCAACTTCCTCAGGAGTTTGCAGAGTTATGACAAATTTCTACACGTGTGGTGGAAGGTTTAATGACTGGTTACACCATGGTCTGGTATGGGGACACCAATACCCCTGAATGTCAAGCCCTCCAAAGGAAGTGGACAAAGCCCAGGATATCACATGCAAAATCCCTCCCCAATATTGAGAACATCTACAGGGAATGCTGCTATCGGAGAGCAGCAGCAATTGCTAAGGATCCACACCACCCTAGGCACACTCTGTTCTCACTGCTGCCATTAGGAACGAAGTTTAGGTGCCACAAGACTTGCACCACCAGGTCCAGGAAAAGCTGCTACCCTCCACCATCACAATCCTCAATGACAAACTCAATCAGGGATTCTTTTATGGACTCTTACTTGTGCACTTTATTGATTTATTTTTAATTCTCTCTGCATTACACAGTTTGTTTACATTCATTATCTGTTTACAGTTTATTCATTTACATGTATACAGTTTACAGTTTTTTTGTACTACGAATAAGTGGTAATTCTGCCTTGCCCGCAAGAAAAAGAATCTTAGCGTTGTATGTGATGTATGTACTCTGACAATAAAGCTGAATCTGAAATTTGAAATCTGATGATTGCCATTTGATAGGTTTACAATCCATCAAGCTTTTATTTCAGACTCATAATGTCTTCTCAT
The DNA here is from genome assembly GCF_036971445.1 of Narcine bancroftii. Classification (NCBI taxonomy): domain Eukaryota; kingdom Metazoa; phylum Chordata; class Chondrichthyes; order Torpediniformes; family Narcinidae; genus Narcine; species Narcine bancroftii. The sequence continues at coordinate 53,530,387 of NC_091473.1, forward strand.
AATATATAAATGAAAATAGTTATCTTCTGTGAAATTCATTATCCATGAATGCATGACATCATTTTTTTTTGTCTTGATATCATGGGCAAGATATCTGCTTCTTAAATCAATCTTTACTTGATTGCAATAACACCTCAACATATATTCTCCTATCCAAGCAGATTCCATCTGCATTCCATCCTGGCAGTCTCCAACCAGATGACATCAATGTTAACCTCCAATTTTCCCTCGTTTTCTCTCTTTTTCTCATCCCTATCACCTCATCTCCTTCCTTTCCTTCTCCTATCAGAGAGCTACCCTCATCCCTCTCCCCATCACCTCAGCTTCTTTCTCTTCACCACTTACCTGTATCCACCCCTTAGTCTGTTTTTGACCCCCAACCTTTTTTATTTTGGAACCTATCCGATTTTCAGCGCTACTGGAAAAGAGTCTGGCCCACAATGTCGACAGTCTTTTACTTCCTTTGGATGGTGTGTGAACTGTTGAGTTTCTCCAGTACTTTTGTGCACTGCAGTAGACCCCAGCATCTGCAGCTTTGCTTATTTATGGCCATACATGTGTAGTCATTGTGTTAGAAGCAATACTTTCAATGGATCTTTTAATCGATGGCAGGCTAATAAATGGAGGCAGGAATTGATACTCAGAAATGAAAAATCACTTGTTACAACTCAGCTATTAAGCAACTGGAACATGACATTTGAGAAAGGATGCCAAGGCACTGGGGAGTGTGACGAGATGACCCACAATAAATTGCAGAGATTGAAGAAATTGGAATTATTCACTTTCCTAACAAAAGAAATTGAGGAGAGTTTAAGAGGGAGAATGGACTACAATTCTGTAAAAAAAATCATCATGTGTTAATTAAAATCAGTTTAAATAATACCAGAGCAGTTTTGTGCATACCTGGCAAACTTTAAAGAAAGCAAACAAGAGAATCTACAGAATCTGGGGGCCAGTGCAGTGCACAAAAATGCTGGACAAAAAAAATCAACAGTGCACACACCATCCAAAAGAAACTGTCAATGTTTAAATGTGCTCCAATCATTTTCCTTCTCTCCCTGACTTTTTTCCCCCACATGAAACTACCTCAAAGATACCAAGTTGAATATTACACACAAAACTGATCTGTGGTGAAATTTTCCACTGTTTGTACATATGCACAACCAGGTTTAACTGACTCCACTTCCCCAAAAACTGATATTTGAAGGGTTAATACCACCACTGCAGAGATCACCTGCAAGCTACAAATAGAACCTCAATAGCTTACTTGAACCATGTTGTTCAGCGTCAATACCTCAACATTCCAGGCCACTTCCCTCAACTTCCTGATGCACTGCTGCATTATGGTGACTTCTTTCCTTTTTCTTCCAACTGTGCATCTTTCCAGAGTGGCAGTTTTCCCTAAAGTACAGATTTTCAGTGGCTGCACTATTGTCTTTACCGACACTTTCCTGTCAACTTCCTGCCTGGCTCTAGCCTTGGAAGATCACCCGAACACCTTTGCTCCCTTGTGGGAACTTTTCCCTATGAGACATGACCAGTACCCTCTGATCTCCCAAACCCCAAGTCAATTCAATCAAGCATTCATTCAGTGGCAGTACTCTCGTGCTGCTAGAAAACCTTTATTGTGCATTGGGAAGTCATTTAAAAGGCTGCTCACAAGGATCGCACCTGCAGGTACGAAGTACGTCACAACTGTGAAACCTTGCAATGGATCAATAGAGAATGTTCTGCTAAATGTGCTGAGGATTTAGAGGTCCACTACAAATCCAAACCCAACATTGGTTTTCTGTGAAACTCACAATTCTTTGGGTGACTTCCACATGCATTGAGTAAACTTTAATGTCCCCAAATCCAGTCAATATGATGAGGTGAGCATGGAAAAATGATTCTATAAGCATGACCAGGGGATGTAGATTTTTAAAAAAATGGAAGACATTTATTTAACCTGATCGATGTCATAATTTAGACTGGGTTGCCTTTAACCTCTAGATTCCATGGAATCTTTGCAATGGAAGTACTTAAAAAAAAATAAAAAAATAAACTTGATGGAGAAAAAGGAGAAGAATGGATGGTCCTTCAAAGAGATGTCACTGGTACGTTAAGTTGAGAAGTGTGGTGACACAACGACTACACTGCCACACTCCCACCAGCCTACTGCAGGGGGCAACCACTGAACCTAGGAGGCTGATCAAGGAGGGGTTGGCTCGAGTCAACCCCTCCTTGGTCAGTCGGACACGTGAAGTCATCAGAATATGACAACTGGTGTGTACAGAGTTTAAATCGATTAAAGCCTGTAGTAGTTTCTCATATTTTGTGTTTGCTTACTGTACCACAACACATCACAAGCAGCTTTCTCTGTCATGCATTATTCTATAATGTGCATTGTAAATTCTGCATTGTAATTTGCACATTGATGGTGATGTAATTGTACTTCACAGGTAAATTTTAGAGTTCATGTTTATTTTCCATGGATGTACTGTCACCAGCAACAATACGTCAAACAACCACTAATCTTTAACTAGCTCCTAGAGGACCTGGGTGCCCACCTATAAAGCTGTCAAATAAAACTGATTTAAAAAAAAAATCTACAGTTGTAAAGAGCAAAGAAAATAACAGCTTCCTTTGAGTTTTGAAAATGAGTTTTTTGTATCATAGTATTTAATTATTCTATAATTTGTTTTTTTGAAAACAGTTCAATGGAATGCCAAGGTATTTCCAACTAAGACTTACTTTAAGATATTTTGATTATATATTTTATCTCTACATGATTTTTTAATTAATATTACTTTTAATGCATTGAAAGAGTCTTAAAATAAAGGATTACAAAAGAGTTGAGGGATATTGTGAATAATTTTGACTTTATATTAATGGATTTGGGAATAGATATAATGAAAAAAAAAATTTGCTCCACAAATTGGAGTACAAGAAATCTAGGCTGCCTCTTCAGAAGAGTTCTGAGGGCTCACCATCTTTTACTTAAGACTTCAAGCTGAGGACCTGATTGTTTTCATAAATGGATGTAAAATATTCCATGGTGTTAGTTCCAAGAAGGGTAATTTCTGTTATCATCATTTCATTGATAATAATTTCATGCAATATAAATAACATTTTCCCTATTTTAATTAATATGACCTTGTTGCTGTACGCCATTAGGCAGACAAACCAGCCCCGCTTGTCACGCACGCGGCGGGGCAGCTGGCCAAAATGGTGCCATCGGGCGGTTTCCTCCCGACCTTGTCACTGGGCTCAAAAGACCACACTTGGAGACCCACGTGACGCCCTGGTGACATCGGGGTCCACCACCGCGGTTCTCAGCCAGGTCTGGGCTGGGAGTATTAGACCAGCCAGGCAGCCTGCAATAAATCAGTTTTGCTCACTGAACTCAACCCATCTGGTTGTGCGATCCTTCAGTTAGCAGTGTAGCCACCACTACAACTTTTTATTTAAGTTTTGAAAATGTCTCAAAGTAAATTTAATGACATCCTTGCAAATATTGTGCACTTTTATTACTTCGTAACTCTTAACCATAGAAAGTAATGCAAGTAATATCAGAATTGTTATTTGGGTGATCTTCATCCAACATTTCTCATGTTGACTCTTATGAAAGCTTGTGTGTTTACCCACAAATTGGAGGAAAATCTTACATTCTGTCTGAGCACTCACCAAACAGGCCGCATTAACATGGGCCTCCAATTTTTGTTAACTCCCTTCCTGAGTCTCTCTCTTTCCCGATTCCTCCATCTCCTTCCCTCTAATTCCCCTCACCCTTCTCCCATCAAGACCTTATTTTTCTCTTCGATCCTCCCACTTGTATCCACCCAAGGCTGACCTGTTACACTGTGTTCCTCCTCATGCCCTTTCCTCCCTCCTTCCCCTTGTCCCCCAACCCCACACTTTTTTTAAATTCAGATGCCTATTTGTTTTTGGTTGTATGTGACGAAGGGCTCAGGCCAGAAACAATAGTTCCCTTTTACTGCGTGACCTACTGAGATTCTCCCAGCACATTTGTGTACTGCACTCAACCCCAGCATATGCAGACTCCTTTGTTTAACTCTGTGTAAATTACCTGTGGGCTATCTTGAATTACCCCAATATTTGAAGGATTCTCCTATTATCTGCAAGTTTTTTTGTGGTGTCCTGACATCGGCTTATCGTAAAAGCAAGTAATTCCGTAAAACATATCAAGACATTGAAATCCTATTATTATTTCTGCTTATGCCTCCATAATGATTTAAAAGAATACAGGAGAAGCTTCTACCAGCAAAGGAATTGCTGAGTAATTAACAAGCATTTTTGATGTTGAATTTTTCTAACAGTCGGTAAATCAGTAGATGCTGAAGTGGAGATAATTTTTTAAACACAGAATTAAATTGAGACCAATAGTGATGAGACCATTCAACAGGTGGTTATCATAACTTAATTGTTTAAACAGTGATTCATAATTGAAGGATTAGTTTGAAAAAATAAGGCCTGCCTTGAATACAAGTTCAGGTAGAGTGGATAATCAACATGATAGTTGCAAGGTTACAATGAGTATGCATTCTTTCACTTTCTAACTGCAAGTAATTATTTAAGAGATGTGGATGAGAACCAAACAACATCCTTAATTAACAGTTGTTCCCTGTTAGGTGAATGTCTTGTAGCTTAATTGATTTGGTTAAAAAGAGGTACTATTTAATAAGTGATGAAAGACTAAAACTACTATTAAATACATACTTTGAAAGTAGTACTGTGGATGGGCAAATGAATAACAAAGGAATCCATTAGAGGGAAAGAAGATGAGGACAAGGGAACCTTATCCTTGTCGTGGTCAGGAGAGGTTGTGAGAGCAGAGTGCAGGAAGTGGAATGGACACAGTTAAGTGCCTTATATCCAGTGGAAGGGAAGGCACAGTCAGTTCCCCCCCCCTCCCCCCACCATTTTTAAATTTCTGGTCACTGTTGGTTTTTGCTTTGGGTTGACCATTTAGTCCTTCCATTGGACAAAATTCTGATCAATTTTTGAACTCAACAGTCCTGAATCTAAAATCTGTCAGTATCAAGAAATATGTACTGTTGGGAAAGTGATGGGTAGAGTATAGAAGATTGTTTGGATCAGGGGATTCAATAGGGGAAGGGGAAGGTGCATCAGTGGCAGAAATAGCAGAATCAAAACACAGAGGCCCACTCTCACAATACAGGGTGGAATCAGGGCCAAGGAGTCAAGTAAACAGTTTCAGAGAGTCAGGATTGAGATCGGGGTGGAGGATGGGGACCACAAGCTGGGTGGAGGGTGGGGAGAAGAAAAGAGAAAACTGGTGCATGTTGACAGATGCAATATGGATGCAAATCACAAACTGCACCCAATGAGAGATCCACTGGGACAGCACAGTTTGAGTTTCAAAGAGCATACTATACTGGGAGCTGCATCAACCCACGCAACATGATGCACAGGTCACATACCACTCTGGGAAAAGTTGGTGCAACAGTGTGTTGGTCAGTAGGATTTCTTAATAAAAATCCATTGGACTGAAAAGAGCAAAATTAGTCAAATTGATATACGGAAATAACATCTCAAAAAATTCAGCAAATGATATTGTCTCATCCAATAGATCCAAAAATACACAATCTCATATATTACAAGAGCAATGTTCTTGTTCTCTTAAAGTGTGTTTATATCGATCTATAACATTAAAAGATATTTCTTCCCTCCTCTTTACAAATCATCGACTTCATGCCATCTCTGGACAGGTCACTGCCCAACTGGCCTTAGAGGCAGAGCGAAAGAGAATTGGATAACACAGAAAGAGACCCTTCTTCCCAAAGCATCCCCCTTTGTGTGAAAAAAAATACTTCTCAGATCCCATTTAAACCTCTCCCTCTCACCTTAACCCCATGTCCTCAAATTAAGACGAGTGTACTATGGGAAGAAGAATCCAGGTATCTATCCTATCTATGCCTCACATCATTTTATAGACCTGATTCACATTCATCTTCTTCACTCTAGGAGAAAATAAAGTCCATCAATCTCTCCTGATAACTCAAGCCCTCCAGTCTAGGCAACATCCTTATGAATCTTTTCTGCATACTCTCCAGCTAAATCCATCCTTCTGGACATAGCGTTGCAGCCCGAGGGCTTTACCTTCCACCACGCAGACTGAACACTGGCTTCATCATCAATTCATCATGGTGCACAAATGTAATAGTTATATCCCAGTCCTGCTCCACAACCTAGAATATCTGATGATCAAGTGTCATCTATTCTATCTACAAAGGGTGTTCTCCGACATCATCTCGATTTCTGTGTCTATCCACTCCACGTTAATATATGGCTGCCAGTGAAGGGGGTGAACAATGTAATCAGCAACCACAACACAGAACACCCTGAAGCCTTCCTTATCATTGTATGGGACTTCAACCTGACGAAGTCTCAAACAAACCACAATCAGAGGAGCCAACCAACTTGACCACTGTTACACCACCATCAAGAACGTCAACTGAACTATCCCACAACCGCTGTTCAGCAAGTCTGATCATCTGGTTGTATTTCTACTCCTGACAAACAAGCAGAAATGGAGGACTAGAGCACCTGAGGTGACAAAAGTGAAATTATAGTAAAGGGAGATGGAGCAGGACTGCTTTGAATCAGTGGATTGAACCTTATCCATGGATTAATCTTCAAATTTGAATGAATATGTCACAGCTGTCATCAACTTCATCAAGGCCTGCGTGGATGATTAAGTGCCTATATGCACAAACTGTGAGTACCGCAAACAAAAGTTGTGGATGAACCAAAGGATTCACAACCTGCTAAGAGCAAGGTCTATGGCATTTAAGGCCAGTGATCTCGATCTCTATAAGAAGTCCAGGTACAACCTACAGAGGGCGAAGAAGCAATTCTGAATGAACTTAGAACAGAATCAGATATTTTCCAGCAATGTCAGGGCTTTCAGGCATTACATCCTACAAGGTAAAGACTAACATCATAAATGGCTCTGATGCTGCACTCCTCACTGACCTGAACACCTTTTATGCTCACTTTGAAAAGGAGTATTCAACTGTACCAATGAGAATCCCCACAGAAGCTAGTGACCATTTTCAGAGTCCAACATTAGAAGATTTATCAAGAGGGTGAACACTCACAAGGCATCAGGCAGGGTACTGAAAATCTGGGCCAACCAACAAGCAGGAGTGTTCAAGGACTTTTCTCCCCCCAATTTCTCACTGCTGCAGTTAGAGGTTCCCACCTGCTTCAAGAGGCATCAATCATACTGTTGCCCTAGAAGAGCAGAAAGAGCAACTCAAAATGACTATATCCTAGTCGCACTCATATGTACTGTCATAAAATACTATGAGAGGTTGGTTCTGTCCAGAATTAACTCCGACCCAAGACCTGGATCCTCTGTAATTTGCCTACTACCACAATCATTGCACAGCAGATGTAATCTCACTTGCTTTCCACTCAGCCCTGGATCACTTGGACCACAGCAAAACATACATCAGGCAGCTTTTCATCAATGGCAGGTCAGCTTAAATACCATAATTCCCTCTGTACCAGTCAGCAAGCTTTAAAACCTGGGTCTCTGCGCTTCCCTCTGCAACTGGTTCCTTGACCTCGTCATCGGAAGATGACAGACAGCGCGGATCTGTAACAATATCTATTCCTCACTGTCAATCAACTTAGTTTTACTTCAAGAATATGTGTTGAGCCCACTGGTCTACTGGCTCTAAACCCATGACTGTGGGGCGAGGCACAATTCAAATGCCATGTTCAAATTTGTCAATGACATCACATTTGTCAACAGAATCACAGACAGTAATGAGGAAGTGTACAGGAGTTAGATAGTTCAGTTAGTTGAGTGGTGTCACAACAATACCCTTGCACTTAAAATGAGAAAAACTAAGGAATTAATTGTGGACTTCACGAAAGGGAAACCAGTACACAGTGAGGGGTCAGCAAGGAAGAAGATAAAAAAAACTTTAAACCCTGGGTGTAAACATCTTTTAGGATCTATCCCGTGGCTTGTTGATGTAATCATGAAGGCAGCTCGCCAGTGGCCATATTTCAATAGGAGATTTGATACGTCATCGAAGACTCTTGCAAATTTCTATAGGTGTGCCGTGGAGACCATTCTAACTGGTTGCATTACTGTCTAGTATAGAAGTGCCAATGTACAGGACAGAAAAAAAAGGATACAAAGAGTTGTAAACTATGTTTCTGCCATATGGGCATTAATCTTTAAGAGGATATCTTTAAGAGGCAGTGTCTCAAGAAAGAAGCCTCTATCATTGATGACCCTCATCACACAGGCCATGCCCTTTTGTCACTGCTACCATCAGGAAGGAGGTACAGGAGCCTGAAGATGCACACCCATGTAATAAAAAGTTTTTTCCTTCCATTCGTCATTATTTTTTAATCTTGTATTTATGGATCCATCATTGATACAGTAACATTTTTTAAAACTTTTAATACACAATACTGATGCAGCAAAACAATAAATTTCATGATAAATGATCATGATAATAAACCTGATTATGATTCTGATATACTGTGAGAACCAAACCTGCACACAATAATTCCAGTGAGATCGAACGAACATATCGAATGGTTCTGCTCAACTCTAATGCTTAAATCCTAAATGTCTCTGTGAGTGAAGGCATGCGTGCCACATTATTTCCTTATGACCATGTTTACCTTTGTTGTCATTTTCAGGTAACTGTGTTAAATCATGGAGTTCTACAGTATGGTAACAGGCTCCAACTCAACTTGTTCATGCCAACAAAGCAAGTCCCATTTCCTGCATTTGGTCCATATCCCTCTAATATATCTGATAAAATATCTTTTGAATGTTGCAATCATCTCCACCTGTCTCACTTCTTCTGGTAGCTTGTTCAGTCTACTCATCATGAAAAAAAAGGTGACTCTTGCATATTTCCCATTATATTTTACATTCCCCTAGCCTGGAGAAAAGCCTGACTACTTACCTTATCTATGCCCTGCATGCTTTTATTAACCCTATCTTTGGCTTGGCTTCGCGGACGAAGATTTATGGAGGGGTAAATGTCCACGTCAGCTGCAGGCTCGTTTGTGGCTGACAAGTCCGATGCGGGACAGGCAGACACGGTTGCAGCGGTTGCAGGGGAAAATTTGTTGGTTGGAGTTGGGTGTTGGGCTTTTCCTCCTTTGTCTTTTGTCAATGAAGTGGGCTCTGTGGTCTTCTTCAAAGAAGGTTGCTGTCCGCCGAACTGTGAGGCGCCAAGATGCACGGTTTGAGGCAATATCAGCCCACTGGCGGTGGTCAATGTGGCAGGCACCAAGAGATTTCTTTAGGCAATCCTTGTACCTCTTCTTTGGTGCACCTCTGACACGATGGCCAGTGGAGAGCTCGCCATATAACACGATCTTGGGAAGGCGATGGTCCTCCATTCTGGAGACGTGACCTACCCAGCGCAGTTGGATCTTCAACAGCGTGGATTCGATGCTGTCTGCCATCTCGAGTACTTCGATGTTAGGGATGAATTCGCTCCAATGAATGTTGAGGATGGAGCGGAGACAACGCTGGTGGAAGCGTTCTAGGAACCATAGGTGATGCCGGTAGAGGACCCATGATTCTGAGCCGAACAGGAGTGTGGGTATGACAACGGCTCTGTATACGCTTATCTTTGTGAGGTTTTTCAGTTGGTTGTTTCTCCAGACTCTTTTGTGTAGTCTTCCAAAGGCACTATTTGCTTTGGCGAGTTTGTTGTCTATCTCGTTGTCGATCCTTGCATCTGATGAAATGGTGCAACCCTATAAGATCCCCTCAAAGCCTTCAAAACTCCAGGGAGAAACGTCTATCCAATCTCTCCTAGTTCAAGCCCACCTATTCGAGCCACATTATTACGAATATTTTCTGTATCCTTTCCCACTGTCCCAAGATCTTTCTCTTCACCAACATTCTCCATGGCCTTTCCATTCACCATGCATAGTAAGCCCTTGTTTAATCTACAAAAAAAAATGCAACACTTTGCAGCAGTTGGAGTTAAATTCTGTCCATCATTCCCTTGCCCACTAGATCTACACCATGTTACAACCTTAGTAAATGTCTTCACAGTGCACAATACCACAACTTTGGGATCATCTGCAAATTTACTAACCTAGGGTACTGAAGGAAGTGGCCATTCAGAGAGCAGATGCTTTAAGAATTATTTTCCAGAACTCGATAGACTCAGGATCAGTACCCATGGATTAGAGGGTAGCTAATGTTACCCCACTATTTAAAAAGGGGGGTAGAGAAAAAGCGGGGAATTATAGGCCGGTGAGCCTTCATCAGTGGTGGGCAAAATAATGGAATCCATTATTAAGGATGTAATAGCGGAGCATATGACTAGCAGAGAAGGGATCGGACAGAGACAGCATGGATTTACAAAAGGTAAATCGTGCTTGACAAATCTATTGGAATTCTTTGAGATGGTGACAGGTAAAATAGATGGGGGAGAGCCAGTGGAAGTGGTGTACCTGAACTTCCAAAAGGCCTTCGATAAGGTCCCGCATAAACGACTGGCTTCCAAAATCAAGGCTCATGGGATTGGGGGCAAAGTATTGATGTGGATTGAGAACTGGCTGGCAGGTAGAAGACAGAGAGTTGGGATAAATGGCTCGTTTTCTGAGTGGCAGGCGGTGACCAGTGGGGTGCCACAGGGATCTGTACTGGGACCCCAGCTGTTCACAATTTACATTAATGATCTGGATGAGGGGATTGGATGTAATATCTCCAAATTTGCAGATGACACTAAGCTAGGAGGGGTTGTGTGCACGGAAGAGGGGGTCAAGAAGCTCCAGTGTGATTTGGATAAGTTGAGGGACTGGGCAGATACATGGCAAATGCACTACAATGTGGATAAATGTGAGGTTATCCACTTTGGTAATACAAACCGGAGGGCAGATTACTATTTGAATGGCAATAGATTAAGAGATGGGGAAGTGCAGAGAGACCGAGGGGTACTTGTACACCAGTTTCTGAAGGCGAGCATGCAGGTACAGCAGGCGGTTAAAAAGGCAAATGGTATGTTGGCCTTCATATCAAGAGGGTTTGAGTATAGGAACAAGGATACCTTACTGCAGCTGTACAGGGCCTTGGTGAGACCCCACCTGGAGTATTGTGTGCAGTTTTGGTCACCTTATCTAAGGAAGGATGTTCTTGCAATGGAGGGAGTGCAGAGGCGATTCATCAGGCTGATACCTGGAATGGCAGGAATGACTTATGAGGAAAGATTGCACAAATTGGGATTGTACTCCCTGGAGTTTAGAAGATTGAGAGGGGATCTCATAGAGACATATAAAATTCTGGCAGGACTGGACAGAATGGATGCAGATGGGATGTTTCCAATGATGGGAAAATCCAGAGCCCGTGGCCATGGATTGAGGATAATAGGCAAACCATTTAGGACCGAGATGAGGAGGAATTTCTTTACCCAGAGGGTGGTGAATCTGTGGAATTCATTGCCACAGAGGGCAGTAGAGGCAGGTTCATTAAATATATTTAAGAGGGAATTAGATATATTTCTTCAGTATAAGGGTATTAAAGGTTATGGAGAGAAGGCGGGGACGGGGTACTGAACTTTAAGATCAGCCATGATCTCGTTGAATGGCGGAGCAGGCTCGAAGGGTCGAATGACCTACTCCTGCTCCTATCTTCTATGTTCTATGTTTATGTTTACTTGTCCATGCCGACCAAATTATCTGCCGAAGCTTGTCCTATTTCCTGTATTTGGCCTAATTCCCTCAATCTTTCCTATCCTATATTTTAAATATTGAAATTGTACCCACCTCTTTCACTTCTTCTGGCAGTTTGTTCCCAATCCCCACCACCTTGTGTGTGAAAAAGCTTCATTTTTTTTCCAATAATATAATCGTGTTCAATAGCATAATAGAGTTTTTCAATAATATGCTGGTTAGTCTGGAAGGTTAAATTGGGATCCAAGGGAAATTCGCTTATTGGATTCAAAATTGGCTGAGTGTAAAAAGTTATAGGTTAGTAGAGGAAGGGATGTTTTGTGTGATTCGAAATCCAGTGGTTTGCTGCAGGTGTCCTTGCTGAGTCAACTGTTTGTTTGTTATCAGTTTTAATGATTTGGCTAGCAATGTAATTAACACAATGAGTAAATTTACAATCATACCAAATTCGGTTGTTGAGTGGATAGTAAGGAAGGATATCAAACTTTACAATTGGATGTCGGATCAATTAGGAATTTGGGCCAAAGAATGGCAAATGGAATTCATTTCTGGCAAGTGTGAAGTGTTGTATTTTGGTAAGTCAAACAGGATAAGACTTACACGGTGAATGGCAAGGCCCTGAAGTGTGTTGTTGAACAGAGAGACCATGAGGTACAGGTGCACAGTTCCCAGAAATGGGAACTCAGGTGGATGAAGTGGTGAAGGTGTTTGGCAGCTGGCCTTCATTGGGAAATGTATAGAGGACAAAAGCTGGGAGCTCAAGTTTCAGCTTTTTACATGATAGAGGAATAAGGGGATATGGGGAGAAGGCAGGTAGGTGGAGTTAGGTCATATATTAGATCAGCCATGATCGTATTGAATGGCGGAGCAGGCTCGAATGGCCATTTTTGACCTACTCCTGTTCCTTCTTCCTATGTTCCTAGCTCTTTGAGACGTTAGTGAGAACACGCTTGTGTAAAGTTGGGTTACCCAGGAAAGGTACCAATAAGTTAAAATGGTGTGGAGGACATCCCACAGGATATTGCCAGGGCATGTATTATAGAGAGCAATTGGATCCACTGGATCTTTATTCCCTCCTGTGTAGGATCTTATAGAGGTTTATAAAATCATGAGGGGCATGGTTGAAGTGAATGCTCACAATCTTAGTCCCATGGTAGGTGATTCTAGAACTACAAACCATAGGTTTAAGGTGAGAGAGGGCAATGATAAGAGGAATCCGAGGGGTAACTTTGTTTTTAATTCAAAAGGTGAACTAAAATCAGATTACATTTCAACAGATATATGGATAGAATGGACTGAGAAGGATATGAACTATATTCAATCACATGGGATTAGCCCGTAGCCAGCTGGGTTGGAAAGGACAAGTTAGATGAAGCACCTGTTCTGTGCAGGATGAGTCTGTGACTCTTTGATTCTACAGTGACATTGCACTGTAAAATCCTGACTAAATTCAATAAGAATTAATTCAAATTGGTCAATTTATCTCATCACAGTAAGATATTTACTCATGAGGTAACTTCCTCCCTGTTGATTTGCTGTCCAACACAAAAAGGATCCTGAATGTTACTACTTTATAATATAAAATTCAAAGGGCAATAAACCTATTGGCTTAGAATCTGCAGTCAGCAGCATCTCTGAGGTGGAGTCTGGTCTTATAACACTGGTTCCAATTTACCTTGCATAGACTTCAACTTCCCACTGTTCTACTCCAAGGGAACTTTCAGAGTGAGGCCAACCCAACACCTTGTGTGATAACAAAGCTTTCTGTGCAGTCACTGTTTTCCTGTGAGGGATGAAACCAGTGAAAGTCTTACCCTCAAAAAGAGTTGACAAGAATACTGACAGCCAGCTAAGCCATTTACCCAGCTGTCATTCAACTGAGACATTGAACATATTTTGAAACCATTAAAAGATGTTAGTAGGTTTTCATTAAGCTAACAGATAGAAAATTGCAATGAAACTACCACTGAATTACACATTGTAACTTCCAAACGAACACAACCAATTAAAAGAATCTAAAGATGGTTTAAAATCAATAAATTATATGAGTAACACAAACCCTTCAATTATGAAGTCAAGTGAGTCTTACCTCATTTCTGTGACCGAAGAGCTACTCTAAATTTATATTGCCAATTTCACCCATCATATGATACAACAGTTATGATCGTTCCCTCACAGAAGACTCAAGAAAAATATAGAATCACATTTTTTAAATATCACACATGCCTTTTGCCTTAACTACTGAGAGGGGTTGTGGGGAATCCTTTTCAAATTTGGCTGCCCTCAGGAATGCATAACCATTTTCCATCCACTGTGCAATGATGTGCAGGTTTCACTTAATGGGTGCACCACAGATCCGAATGAGGTCAATCATACTTGTGACCACACACCATCCTCTTCTATTTTGCCTGCTCAATATTGGGCCTCTCTTTCAACACAAAATGTTCACTTGAGTGAAGCCATTCCATAGGACAAATGGGAAACACTCTTTTCACCAATTCAAATGAAGATCCCTCTATCCTGAGTCATCAACCCGCACGATACAATCAACACTTACGTGTGTGCATGTTTGGAGGTTGAGCTCCAAGTCATTGTGACTCCCATATGGAACCATTCCATAGTTGCATCTGGGCAACAAGCACCCTCTGTCTCTACCTGTCCCTGGTGTACAATTTTTTTTCAGTCATACAGGATTGCAACAGGCCATTTTGGACCACGAGCCCATGCCACCCAATTTACACCCACCCCTGGTGCATTTCAAATGGTGATAGGAAATCAGAGCCCCCAGGGAAAACCCTCACAGACACAGGGAGAACAAACAAATTCCTTATAGACAGTGCGGAATTCATACCCTTGTCCCAATCACTGGTGGTGTAAAGGTGTTTCACTAACTGCTAATACCAACTGTGGCAGTGTCAATGCTGGCCTCAGACAATGAAGGGCCAGAAGGCTGTGGAAAATGACCATTTCCCATATTGAAAACCACCACTCAATATCAGAAAACTTTGAAAATGAATTTGACAAATGTCTCAATGTTGTAACACAGTCATTGGCCAAACAAGTATTTGAATATTACAATTTTAAACTGAGCAATTTGTTCATGGGAGACCAGACATCACTGATCCCTGGATTTTTATGTACTTGGCAGAGACAAACTATTTACAGCAGGCACCAAAGAACAAACTAGAGAGATACCTTTCGCACCTAGTCCACAGAAAACATCACATCTATCAACAGCATTCCTCCTAGTTACAGATGTTCTTAGTCTGGGATTGAATGAGATCATAGACAGACATGTCAGCATGGAAATCTGATAGGGAATTGAAATAGGAGGCCACTGGGAGATCTCTGCCAGTGCTGAATGAAGTGATCTCTCAGTCTGTGTCCAGTTACTCCAATGTAGAGGAGCCCACAACAAGAGCACCGGATGCAGTCGAAAGGATCCTTGCAGATTCACAGGTGAAGTGCTGCTTTATTTGGAATTGTGGTGATACACCACTGGCCTATTGTAGGGGGCAAGGGGGAAACCAGTGTACCTGCAGGAAGATCACTGGAGGACAAGGCCCTTCAATCAGCTGAGCTGAATGGACCAAGCCCCACCTGGTCAGCAGCCAATCACCCTCTGGGATATAAGCTACATCTGGCCCCTCAACGTCAGTCTCAGAACAAGCACAGCTACTCTTACAGCCAGCTCTGTGGAAGTTTGTGTGGAATAAAGTCTGTTGAACAGTCTGCTTTTCTGCTCGATAGGAAGGACTATTTGGGGCCCCAAATAGTGGTGAAGGAAGAGGCATGGGTGCATGTGCAGCATTTCCTGCAGCCACCGGGATAGGTGCCAAGCAGGTGATTGGAGTGGAGGGAGGAGTAGATGAGGGACTCACAGAGGGTGTGGTCCCTGCAGAAGGCAGAAGGGGGGGGGCGCGGGAAGAGAGTAAAATGTGTCTGGTGGTGACATCACATAGTTGGTGACCGAAATGGTGGAGCATGATACAAGATCTTAAGATAGAGGAGAAAAGATAGGACATTCAACCCACCATTTAATCACAAGCTGATCCACTCAACCCCATTAGCTGGCCTTCTCATCACAACCTTTAATGCCCTGCCCAATGCATTAAATGCACCTAATGACCTGGCATTCACAACCATCTGTAGCAACAAATTCCACTGACTTACTACCCTGTGGCTGAAGGAATTCCTCTGAATCTCTATTCTAAGCGGACACCTTTCAATCCTGAATTTGTGTCCTCTTATCCTTGACCCCACCAGAATGACAAACAACCTTTTTACATCTACTCTGTCCATGCCTTTTAACATTTGAAGTGTTTTAATGTGATCCTCCCTTAATCTCCCAAATTCCAATGAATACAGGCCAAGAATTCCTCATATGATCACCTTTCCATCCCTGGAATCATCCTTGTGAACCTCCTCTGAACACTCTCTAAAGTTAGCACATCTTTTCTTAAATGACGAGCCCAAAGCTGCTCACAATACTTCAAGTGAGGTCTTACCAATGCCTTGTAAAGCCTCAACATCACATCCTTGCTCTTATATTCTATTCCTCTTGACATGAATTCCAGTATCACATTAGCCTTCTTCACCACCAACTTAACATGCAAGTTTACCTTCTGGTGATCCTGCACGAAGAGTCCCAGGTCCCTATGCAGCTGGGTAGTTTCAGTTTTCTCACCATTTAGAAAATAGTCTGCCTTTTTATTTTTTCTACCAAAATGCATCATTGTACACTTTCCAACATTGTAGTTCATTGCCAATTTTCCACCCATTCTCTCAAGGCCCTTTGAGAGTGTAAATTAGTGATTTGTAAAGACAGGTCTCTTCTGCCTTACTTGCATAAAAGGTCCAAAGGTGGATTGCCAAGTCCAGCGCAATCCAGGTTCCCTCTGCCAAGGGTGGTAGTGTCAGAGGTGGAGCGAAGTCACTCCACATCCTGCGTAAAAGGATTGCTGCTGAAGGTGGCTCCAAACAGGAAGATAAGACGATTGACGTCACGCTGACAGCCCCGCTGCCCTTTCACAGCCCCGCTGCCCTATAACAGATGAAACCGTCAGGTTGCGCTTGCTCATGCTGCCGCAGTCCTGATGGTGCTGTCAAGATGGAATGGGACAGTGGGATCAGTATGGGGCTGATAGGAGGGAGATGGGGCAAAAGGAAGGGAAAATGGAAGACAGCAGAGGCAGGGGCTGTTGGGCAGTGGCACAGTGATGGGCTTTCACAGGGCGGCTACAGCTGTGCTACACATCCCACCCCTTTTTTCCTTGAGAAGCTAGTGTGCTGCTCCAGTCTACATAAAAGGACTATGCTATACACATTTTCAGTCTTCAGCACAAACAGTAAATCTGCCTTTTTTAAAAAATGTGAGCAGGCTTACGTGGCTTTTGTGCATAAAAAAGCCCTTTAATCTGTTTAAGATCTTCTGTTCCCTTTTTCCTTGGTCTTGTTTCACAGGGCCAAAATCAATTCTCACATTCCCTCTCATCATATCCATACATTTTGGCTTTTGATCTGGCACCCCCCCGCCCCCCCCCCCCCCCCCCCCACTCCCTGCCTTCATTCTTTCACCTCTCTCTTTCTCCAGTCTTTATTAAAATGCTTTTGTTTTTTTTTCCTTCAGAATACATTGAAGAAGGGCTCAGGCCCAAATCATCAGGAATATCTCTTTACTTTCTATGGGAGATGTTCTGCAAGACTGGCTGAGTTCCTTCAGCATTTCTGTGCTTCTACTACAATCACAGAATATCCATATTTTTGTGTGTGGAAGAAAAAAATGAGTAAAGAAAGTGTTAGTGGGTGACAAAGAGTTAAAAGTAAGCTGTGCGCTGCCACTTTTAAGTCTATTAATCATTACAAGGACCCTCAGTACGTTAAGCTGTGTGCTGCTGAATAAGACTGTAGACCCTCTGCATTCCGTCACAGACTTTGAATTGTTTCTTTTTGAATCAACCAATGACAATTGCTTTCTCCCTTGTCTGGTGGACGCTCTCAGAGTTTCAGTGTTTCATCTGTCTATTGTTTGACCTTTGCATAAATTAAACTGGCTGGTCCGTGCTCAGGCAGAGCAGCCCCAGTATTTTGGTGGGACTGTTTTTCAAGATATCTTGTAAATAAAAACTCCTTCTGAAGTGACTCCCTGGTGCCTCAGCCAAGTTATTTCATTATAAAACAATTTTCTCCGCAACATCGTGTTTCACTCATCTGCAACCTCCTCATTTCCTCAACAATACTGCCTTCTAGACTCAACTTTGCATCATTTGCAAACTTGGCCACAAAACCCATTCAATCCATAATCTAAATCATTAATATACAATAAGAAGCAGTCTGAACATCGACCCATGTGGAACGCTGCTAGCAACTGGCAGTCAATCAGAATATGATATGAAGGCTGGTAAGGTTGTAGGTGAAAACAAGTAGCATCCTCTCCTCGTTGTGCCTGGGACAGTAGGGGCCAGGGCAGATGGGCAGGTCATGGAGGATCTGTATCTGAGGGCCGATTTGATGGTAGTGGAGGGAAGCCATTCTACTTAAAGGAGGATAACTCAGATGATCTCCCATGGAAGACCTTGCCCTAGGTGCAGATATGATGGAGAGAAAGGAATTGAATCCTTACAGGGGACAGGGTGTGAAGAGGTGTTGTCAAGGTAGCTGTGGGAGTTGGTGGGTTTGTAGATGTCTGTCGAGAGTTTGTCTCCAGAGATGGAGGTAGATCAATAAAGGGGAGAATGTTGCTAGAGATAGACCATGAATGTAAGGTTGGGGTGGAAGTTGGCAGAAAAGTGTATAAAGTTGATGAGTTCATAATGGGTGCATGAAGCAGCACCAATCAATTCGTCAATGAGGGGGAGGAAGAGTTGAGTAGCCTTGACTGTGTAGCATTTGATCATGGATTACTCCACATAGCCAACAAGGCAGGAATAGCTAGAGCCCAGATGGATACTCATGGCTACTCCTTTAGCCTGAAGTAAATGGGATGAGTCAAAGGAGAAGTTAGAGGGTGAGGACAAGTTGTGCCAGCAAGAGGACAGTGGCAGTGGAGGGGGAATGATTCAATCAAGGGTGAAATTAAGGCCTTTGAGGCCGAAATCTTAGGGCATTTTTAACACAGTAAAATGATCCTGGGACTTCATTGGACTATAATTGGTCTATCAATTTAACTGGGCTTTAAATGTGATTATTTTTTCATTTAAAGCAATTAATAATCTAATCAGATAGGTTTTTAAAATTGGAGAAAAGGGGCTTGGAATTTTTTTGAGATGTTTGATGAAACTTCAATAAAATACATTTTTTAAACTTACATTACGTTAATGCAGTGGACAGTGGAGGTGTGCAGAGTTGAAGACAGTGGTTTTTTGTTCTTCTGAGTTTTCTGACGCCATGTTCCCTCTGTTCTGTGTGCGTTCTGTGTGTGTGCGCACACTTGCACTGCAGGCACACACACAAATGCACACAGAGCACTTCCATCCAGCCACAAGTGCACAGATTGGAGGGAGGGCCTCCAGTTTTGAGATTTGGAAATGGCCACCCTATGTATGACCTGAACAAATGGAATACAAATCTCCAGAGTTTGAAGCAAAGCCTGACAGCAAAGCCAGAGAGGACCTTTCTTCAGTGCTGCCCACTGCCTGCTCCTATTGTTAGGGTTGAGCAAGAAAACCTGTAGGCGCTGGGGTCGAGTACTATACACAAATGGGCTGGAGAAACTCAGGCCACACAGTATCCATAGGAAGTAAAGGGTAAACAATATTTTGGGCCTGGGGCCTTCATCAGGAATAAATATATAAGCAAACACCTCATTAAAAAGGTGGGGGAGTCAGGGATGAGGAGAGGAGGGAGCAAGGAGGGGGAGGAGCACAGGCTACTTTTACAGTTAGGTTTGGCTTGTGCAATATATAGCAGATTCATATCCTGAGACCCACTCTGGGGAGTACAGGAGGGGCGTTCTGAGTAATCTTGCATCAGAATCACATTCTCATCCAATGGCTATGGTTGCATTTACAACTTCCAGTATAATCATGAAACACTGGATTTCACTATCAAGGATGATAAAACAATGTACGTGTTCTCTGACCATTTAGCAGATTGATAGGAAGAACCATCATCGTAACACAAATGGCCATTCATGGTGTCGGACTGCATTGTGCATCATCTGAGCCATCAATTTTACACAGTATTGCAATCTCGTGGCAATAAGTAAGTGTGCATTCTGCAACCAAACTTTCAATCCATGTTGCACATCTGCTTTTGCATCTTGTAGGGTGGGGAAAAAAAGCTGTGACTGGCCTGAATTGTAATGCAGCATAATTTTGTCCACTGTCTGTGTCTTTATTTTCTACTTGGATGAACTCGTGTTTCATTCTAATGAAGTTCTATTTCATGCTACTTTCTTTTTCTGACGTGGCAGATCCTTCAAAGTAATTTCTATTTTATTACAAAAGAGAAAATATGCCAGTAAATTAATTTCAAGGTAAAAATTCAAACTAATAACTCTATTTTTCAATTTGAACACTGTCCAAAATAAATCACAATCAGAAAGTTTAGACCACAAAACCTTTTCATGATCTCCGTATATATTGCAGTCTATAACCCACTAACATAAGGCATGCTGAAGTGAGTGCACAGGAGCGTGTGTGTGTGTGTGTGTGTGTGTGTGTGTGTGTGTGTGTATGTGTGTGTGTGTGTGTGTGTGTGTGTGTGTGTGTGTGTGTGTGAGTGTGAGTGTGAGAGAGAGAGAGAATGAGAGCGCTCTTTTTTAAACTAAAAGGTTTTCACAAGTGGTAGCTGGGAACTCATGGCATTCATGTAAGATACATGACATGCACACATCTAAAACACTGAGTATGCATTAATTATGTTAATCCTCACACAAAATTCAATTAGAGAGTTTCCTGTTAGGATCATGTTTAGAATCATGTTAAAGTGCTCTGTCAGTTTATAGTATTGAACTTTGCTTGACAGATCTTCAAGAAACTGGTCACAAACTGCTACATCTTCTCTAATCATTTGTGGAAAAGTTAGGCCAGGGTGGAGATGGCTCCTTTCCTCAGGAAATCCAGCATTTTATTTCAGCTTTTGATTGTCCTTATCAAACCACATTTGACATTTAGTGAGCAGTTTTAGACTCCATATTTAAGGAAGGATGTGTTGGCATTGGAGAGGCTCTAGACAAGGTTTATAAGGATGATCCCTGGGGTGAAAGGGTTTTCATATGAGAAGTGTTTGAAGGATCTGGGTCTGTACTTGCTGAAGTTTAGAAGAATGATGGGGGAGCTCATTGAAACTGTTTGAAAACTGAAAGGCCTGGATAGAATGGATGTGAAAAGGATATTTCCTCTGGTGGGGGAGTCTG
This sequence comes from Narcine bancroftii, assembly GCF_036971445.1. Lineage (NCBI taxonomy): Eukaryota > Metazoa > Chordata > Chondrichthyes > Torpediniformes > Narcinidae > Narcine > Narcine bancroftii. The sequence continues at coordinate 53,551,442 of NC_091473.1, forward strand.
GGTCCAGAGGGCACAGCCTCAGAATACAAAAAAATGTCCATTTAGAATCTAGATGACAAAGAATATCTTTACCCAGAGATTGGTGAATTTGTGGAATTCGTTGCCACAGATTGCTGAGGAGGACAAATTATTGGGGCTATTCGAGGAAGAGGTAGATACGTTCTTGATCAGGAAGGGAATCAAAAGTTATGTGGTTAAGGCAAGGAGAATAGGGTTGGAAAGGATAGTAAATTAGCCTCGATGGGCCAAATGAGCTCCTATGTCTTGTGGTCTTATTCTCCATGGCACATCTGTTTGTGGGATTGGTAATGAGCTGTTTGTTAGGACAAGACAGCTAAGCTTCAATGCTGAATGCTGGTGGGTCAAAAGCACTGACCCAAGTGACTGGGCTTCCATGATTCTAATTAAGGCCACTGCCCACTCAACCTATCTATATCTCTCTGCATTCTCTGCACAATTTACTTTGTCATTCAATATATTGTAGTTTCATCAACAAACCCATTAACTCTACACTCAGTCCCCCTCTTCCAAATTGTTAATGTTCATTCTGAACAGTTATGGACCCAGCACAGATTCCTGTGGCTCTCTGCTCACCAATGATTACCAACCCATTGATCCCAACCCTTTGCCTTCTATCATTAACTAATCAAACCTGCATATCCTAATGGATAAGTCTTTAATGCAGCACCTTCTCCAACACCCACTAGAAATCCAAGTATTCAACATCTGCCTCTCTCTATCCGCTGCACTTGTATCCTTATTGAACTCCAGTAAATTTGTCGAGAGTTAAACATGAAAGTCTGCACATGCTGTGATTGTTGGAGGAATTCAGCCTGTCTCTCAGCATTCATAGGAGATAAAGATATATTACGGGTCTGGTCCATTCAACAAGGTGTGAAAAATAAACAGGCATCTGTGTTAAAGGCTAGGGAATAAAGGTGGGGGAGGGAAAGAATGGGATGGGGAAGAGTTCAGACTATCAGAAAAAAAATTGCTAATTGGATATGAAAAGTGGACAGGAGAGAGGAAAGGTGAGAAGTGATAGGGGAGAGGGGGTTGATTTTGGCTCTGTAAAAGGAGATGGACAAAAGGGAAGAGGAGATAGAACTAAAGAAAATGAATCATGGGGAAAGATGGGGGAAGGGTGTTCTATGGAAACCGGAGAAGTCAATGCTGATGCCATCCAATTAAAGGGTGCCCAGACTGTATATGAGGTTTTGTTGGTTCAATTTCTGAGTGGTCTCAGTCTGATGGTACATGAAACCATGGACGGGTATGTCAGCAAGGGAGTTGAAATGGATTGCCACTGGGAGATCCCATCTGCTGTAGTGGACAGAGCCAAGGTGCTCAAGAAACCTATCTCTCAATCTGCATCCAGGAACTCTGATGTAGAGGAGACCATAATGGGACCACTGGATGCAGTAGATGACCCATGCAGATTCACAAGTGAAGTGTTGCTTCACTTGGAAGGACTGTTTGAGGCCCCAAATGGTGGACAGGGAGGAGGTGTGGGCACAAGTGGAGCATCTCCTGTGGTCACAGCAGTAGGTGCAAAGGGGGTGATTGGAGAGGAGGGAGGAATGGACAAGGGTTACAAAAGGAGAGGTACCCAAAAATTGTGGAGTGGGTAGAGAGGGGAATACATGTCTGGTGGTGGGATCACATAGTAAGTGGTCAGGTGAGGGCTGAGTTAATGGTGATAGAGGGAAACCACATTGTTTGAGGAAGGAGAAATTGAGATAAAGGAGTAGAATCTTTGTAGGGAACAGGGTGTGAAGAGGTGTAGTCAAGGTGGCTATGAGAGTTGGTGGGTTTGTAGATGTCTGTCTAACATTACCTGTCCTACCTGAATCCATACTGCATCTACCTGATGGAACAATTTCTATCCAGTTATCTAATTATTTCTTCCTTAATGAATACAGCTTAACTGCATTGACAAGGTGGACCAACAGGCCTGTCTTTATGCATGAATCTCACAGGGAAATAGGTGTATAAGTTGTATAAGTTTATTCCTCTAACTACCTGCTGCAGACCCAGTCTGGCAGACATAACCCTTACACAACTCTGCCAGATTGCTCACCTCTGGTAATGTCAAACTATTTTCATGCACATTGACATCTGCAACCAGTGGGTATTCTGTGTCCCTCCCAGTTAATATGGAGAAGCATGGATTCATCAGCTGAGGGATATGTGGTAATCATGTCATTTCTCATGCCTTCCTGTGTTCTGCGGTCAACAGTGTGGATTCCCGACTCCACTCATTCTTGCCCAAACATCACTGCTGCTCTATCTGGTGGATCCATCCTGCTTGTGGAATAGGATGTGGTTGATTTTTTTTTAAAATAATTTTAATTCAGAGATACAGCACAGTTACAGGACCTTCCAGCCCAAGAGCCCTTGCCACCCAAATACGCCCAATTAAATTACTAACCCCTAATCATCTTTGGAACATAAGAGCAGACCAAAGAACTCAGAGGAAACCTACGCATGACACGGAGAAAGTACAAACTCCTTACAGACGATGGTGGATTTCACCCAGATTGCTGGCACTGTAAAAGCATTGCACTACGCTAATTGTGCTGCCCTGAATTATGATGGACCAATCCCTGTGAGGATAGTCGAGTCTGACTTGATTAACGACAACTCTCCAAACTGTGACACTGATACCCAAATGTTTGCAACCAGGATTTTGCAAGATTTGACTGGGCTAGGCTGCTCTGCCCAAATTCAATTGCATAGTCAATGCTGGATTCCATTTCTCCCTGAATGTGGCCATGATAGACGAAGAAGTCACATGATGGAGTAGTGGCCAGTAGGAGAATACCAGCCCTCTCCAGAAAAGAAGGAAAAAAGTTAAGAAAAAGAAAAGCCCCAGATACACAAACCACAACAAATAAAAAATAAAGGTGTGGAGGAAATGGCACTAAAGAAAGAAAAGCCAAAAACAATGGGATGAAAAGCAGAAGGAAAGATGCTGGAAGAGAAAGGTGAAGGCCTTACCTGTATGAAGAAGCAGGGACCCACAGTGGAAAGAGGAGACCACTCCCTGAGGTCAGTGGAAATCCCGCAGGGTCGCGACCCACCGAACGCAGGACTACAAAGATGGCTCATGGAGCCAAACAGATGTGCGATGCGCATGACAAAGACAACACCAACGGGAGGGGGGACCAGCTGTGGAGTGGAACTCCACAGCTTGAACAACTGAGAAAGTCCCAACAGCAGGGCTCCCAGCGGGAAGATACAGCGGGAGGGAGGAGAATGAAAAAAGGAAATCAGAGACACAACAGATAACCAGCCCAGAAGAAGAGGACCAACATCAAGACACCATGAAAAAAAAACCAACAAACTGAGACAAACAGCCCAACAAGAAAGTCAGAAGAGACACAGATACAAGGAAGAGAAGTAGAAGACACAATCCCTAGAGCAGACACAGAAGAAGAAGGAGAACATCAAGCTCTGCACAGAGAAATAGAAGATAAAGGGAATGGACTGTACATAGATAAAAAATATTTTCAAAAATATATGGAAGCAGTAAAAGAATGGCAGACACGAGAATTTAATGAAATAAAAAGAAGAATAAAAGCTACAGAAGAAAAAGTGAGTAGATTAGAGATGGTCATGACAGAAATAAGGAAAAGAATAGACAAGGTGGAAGAACGATAAACAGCCATAGAAATGGAAGTGGATGACTTAAAAAGAAAATTGGAAGAAACTGATAAAAAGTTAAAACAACACAGGAGTTGTTAGCTCAGAAGATGGATATAATGGAAAACTATAATAGGAGAAACAATATAAAGATAGTGGGCCTTAAGGAAGATGAAGAAGGCAAAGATATGAAATAATTTATAAAAGAATGGATCCCCAGGGTCCGAGGAATGCCAGAAATACAGGAAGGAATGGAAATAAAAAGGGCACACAGAACGTTAGCACCAAAACCACAGCCACAACAAAAACCAAGATCCATTGTATTAAAATTCTTGAGATATACGACAAGAGAAAATATATTGGAGAAGGCAATGAAAAAAATGAAAGAAGACAAAAAGCCACTGGAATACAAAGGTCAAAAAAAATTTTCTACCCAGACATAAGTTTTGAGCTCCTGAAGAAGAGGAAGGAATTTAACGCAGCAAAATCGATCCTATGGAAGAAAGGCTATAAATTTATGTAAGATATACAGCGGTGCTTAAAATAGTTATCCCAGGACAGCAAAGCAGACTGTTCTCGGATCTGGAGAAAGCGTGAGAATTTGCAGAATGCCTGCAAAACAGAAAGAAAGTTGAAGAGATGTTACAAGAACATGATTGACGACAAACTTCATACAAAGAAGAAAAATAACGCACAAGTAAGAACTAAGAAGGGGAAGAAAAGGGAAGAAAGGAAGTAAAGGGGGAATAAAGAGGGTGAGCTTTGTTATATGTGAAGATAAAAGTCTTTTCTGAAGGGGGCTGGTGGGAGAGAATAACAGTCACTGCGAAATCAGTTGACGCTTGCGAGCGGGTTTTCAATCCAAATGGAGAGGGGTTGTGGTTGCCCAGCAAGGGACAAGGGGCAACTCAGAGAGGGGTTAAGGGAATTTTAGATGTGGGAATAGTGGAAATATTTTATGTTTTAGAAGTGTTGTCTTACAGTGTGTTAAAAAAAAACCAGAAATCGATAAGGAGGAAAGGTGGTGATGAGGAAGTGGAAATGAAAGGTAAACAAAGTATGAAATGGCCATGTTGAACTATATGACTATAAATATTAATGGAATACATAACCAAATCAATAGGAAGAGGCTGTTAAATTTACTGAAGAAAGAAAAAAATAATATAGCATTCGTGCAGGAAACACATCTAACTGAAGTGGAACACAAGAAATTAAGGAGAGACTGGGTAGGGCATGTAACGGCAGCATCATATAATTCAAAAGCCAGATGAGTAGCTCTATTAATCAATAAAAATGTACCAATCAAAATAGAGGAGGAAATAATAGTTCCAGCAGGGAGGCATGTAATAATAAAGTGAATTTGCTCAATGTATATGCACCTAATGAAGAGGGATCAAAAATTTATGCAAGATATCTTTTTGAAGATTGCAGATATGCAGGGGAATATACTGATAGGAGGGGACTTTAACCTTAATTTGGACTCAAAGATGGACAAAACTGGACAAAAGACTAGCAGAAAGAACAAAGTAACCAAATTTATGGTTAAATCAATGCAGGAAATGCAACTTTTGGATATATGGAGGAGACAACACCCAAAGGAGAAGGAATACTCATATTATTCGGGTAGACACAAAACATACCCAAGGAAAGACCTGCTCCTGTTGTCAGCCCACATTCAAGGGAGAGTTAGAAAAATGGAATATAAAGCTAGATTGTTATTGGATCACTCACCCCTGTTCTTAGCAATATAGCTGGAGGACATCCCATCTAGAATGTATAGATGGAGATTGAACTCCATGCTACTTAAAATACAGGAGTTTAGAGAATTCATTGAGAGACAAATTAAAATGTACTTTGAAATAAATAAGGAATCAGTGAAATATAAATTTATACTATGGGATGCAATGAAAGCGTTCATCAGTGGGCAGATAATAAGTTATGTAACTAAGATGAAGAAGGACTACAATCAGGAAATAGAACAGCTGGAAAGGGAAATAGCAAGTACAGAAAAAGAAATAGCAACAAGGGAAGATACAACAAAAAGAAGAGAATAGGCGGACAAAAAAATAAAATATGAAACACTACAAACATACAAGGTGGAGAAGAACAGAATGAAGACAAAACAGAAGTATTATGAGCTAGGAGAAAAAAATGTACAAAATACTAGCTTGGCAGCTTAAAACAAAACAAGCTAAAAGAACTGTATTGGCATCAAGGAAAAAGGAGAAACAAATTACATATAACCCAACGGCGATCAATGAAAACTTCAAGGAATTCTACGAGCAATTATATCGAACTGAGAACGAAGGGAAGGAAGACAAATAGATGAGTTTCTAGCAAAAATTGAACTACTGAAATTGCAAGAAGAGGAGCAAAATAAATAAATAAAATCATTTGAAATAGAAGAAATACAGGATATATTTTAAAAATTACCGAAAAATAAAACATCGGGAGGGGACGGACTCCCAATAGAATTCTATAAAACATTTAAAGACATTAATTCCTCCTCTCCTGGAAGTAATGAACCAGATTGAAGAAACACAAAACATGCCAGATTAATGCAAAACAGCAATAATTACAGTAATACCAAAGACGGGGAAAGATCCACTAACACCAGCATCGTATAGACCAATATCTCTACTCAACACAGTTTATAAGGTAATAGCTAAACAATTAGCAAACAGATTGGCCGACTGTGTACCAAAAATAGTAAAACTAGATGAAACTGGATTTATTAAGAAAAGAGGAACAATGGACAATACCTGCAAGTTCATTAACTTAATCCATCCAGTACAAGGAAACAAGATGCCAACAGTGGCGGTTGCCTTAGACGCAGAGAAAGCCTTTGACAGATTAGAATGGAATTATTTATTCAAAGTACTACAGAGGTTCAACCTACCAGAGAAATATATTAATTGGATTAAAGCATTAAATAAGGGACCATTGGCGAAGGTGACAGTAAATGGATATATATCAAACCAATTTAAATTAAGTAGGTCAACTAGGCAGGGATGTCCACTATCTCCCTCACTGTTCATGTTAGATATAGAACCACTGGCAGAACTGATAAGAACAGAAAATAAAATAAAGGGGATAAAAATAAAAGAGAAGGAATATAAAATCAGTCTATTTGCAGATGACGTCATAGTATACTTAACAGAACCAGAAATATCAATAAGAGAATTACATAAGAAATTGAAGGAATATGGAGAAGTATCGGGGTACAAGATCAACACAAATAAAAATGAAGCGATGCCAATGAATAGTGCGGATTTCACAAAATTTTAGAAAGAATCACCATTTAGATGGCAAACACAAGCAATCCGATACCTAGGTATACAACTAGATAATAATCTAGGCCATCTATACAAACTAAATTATCAGACATTAATGAAGAAATTACAAGATGACTTAGAACATTGGAAAGATTTACCACTAACACTGATAGGAAGGGTAAATTGCATTAAAATGAATATCTTCCCAAGGATACAATACCTATTCCAATCATTACCAATTCACCTAACAGAGAAATTCTTCAAGGAGCTAAAGAAAATAATAAGGAAATTCTATGGAAAGGGGGGAAACCAAGGATAATGCTAGATAAATTAACAGAATGGTACAAACAAGGGGGCTTGGAGCTACCAAACTTCATTATAGAGCAGCACAATTAAGATATCTATCAGATTTTTATCAAACAAGGGAAAAACCAGATTAGACCAGATTAGAGCTAGATAAAATAGGGGAGAAGGTACCTGAATATATACTATATAAGTGGGATGAAAAGCTGACGAAACATGGGAATTCACCAGTACTGCACTATCTGCTCAACATTTGGAAGAGATTCACGTAAAAATTTAAAAAAAAACAAATTATCAACTAACAAAATTAATATTGACACAAAATCAACTAATCCCCTTCACAATAGATAACCTTTCCTTTAGAGAATGGGAGAGAAAAGGGATCAAAAGAATAGAAAATTGTTTTTCAGGAAATAAATTATTATCTTTTGAACAAATGAAGTGCAAATATGGTACAACTCACGGTACAATGTTTGCATACCACCAAATGGAAACCTACTTGAAGGACAAATTGGGAAGCAGGCTGAGGTTACCAGAAGGAAGCAATTTTGAATATGTGATTACAGACATAATGATAATTAAAAGATTTATAACAAACATGCACATCAAACTGCAAGAGAAAGAGAATGAGGAAACAATCTGTAAACCCAAACAAAAATGGGAATAAGATCTGAACATAAAGATAAAGAATGAAACATGGAAAAAGCTATGCTCCGGAACTATGAGAAATACAATAAACACGAGGTTACGCATGATACAATATAAATGGTTACACAGACTATACACCATGCCCCAAAAGTTAAATAAATGGGACCCAACAGTATCAGACAGATGTTTTTGCTGTAAGAAGGAAACGGGAACAACAATACATGCAATTTGGGCATGTGAGAAAGTGGAAAAGTTTTGGGAAGATCTAAATCAGGTATTAAATAAAATCACAAAAAGCAACATACCAAAAAATCCAGAGATCTTTCTTCTAAGTAATATAAGAAGTAAAGAAATTGGACTCGATTTGGATGGAGCACAAAAAAGATTTATTATGATAGCCTTAGCTGTAGCAAAAAAATGTATTATATCCACCTGGAAATTAGAAGATAGCCTGAGAATACAGCAATGGTACATAGAAATGAATAAATGTATTCCATTGGAAAAAATAACATATAATTTAAGAAATAACATCACAGTATTTGAACAAATTTGGGAACCGTACATGGAACACAACAGAGAAGTCCTACCACAGACCTCCACCACCTAAAATGACAGGAGAAGAAGACGAAATGAACTGACCCAGTATGTGAAAGTAGATGACACAAATTTCTTGCTTATTTTCATTGTGTGATGACATTGTTTAATGGGTTTAATGTATCATATATGTTGAACGTTGAGTGGGTGGGGAGGGGGGGTGAAGGTGAGAGGGAAGGGAGGGGGAAAAGGGGAGAAAATGACACTGTGTATATTCAAGAGGGAAATGTTTGTGTGTATTTTGGTCAGTATGGTTCATAGTGAGAAAAAAAAAATTAAAAACAAAATCCGGCCATGATAGGTGACTTGCAAGACTACTTGCGAAAGCGTATAAAAATCAAACATTTGAGATGAGTCTTGAGTCAGACACATAGTTCAGGTGTAAACAATTCACAAAATGCTTGATGAACTCAGCTGGTCAGCAAGGCAATGGATACTCAACATTTTGGGCTGAAAACCCTTCGTCAGACCAGTCTGGAAATGTTGCCTGAAGGCTACATGGGGCTTGAGTATGGCAGCTTCCCTGGACTAAACTGGCTGCTCAAGTTCACCATGAATGGGTGAGATTTGGTTAATGCAGAATTTAGTTGCTGGTGTTTTCACAGGCTTACTGGAACCCATGGGAAATGAGAGGAGTGAATGAGACTGGAATACAAATTTGTGAAGGCAAGAAAACCAGTGTAAGTTGCTTGTTCCTCTAAATACCACATATTTATCTTGTTACTTAATGCATTTTTGGTACTATTATAATATGAAGAGAACAAATGCAAACCTGCAAGCAATTAATCTAAGAGACAGGAGAATATTTGCTGAGACTGAATCCTTTCTCAACCTGAAATCTGAACATATAGAGTACAACATTCAGAGACTGTGTGTGTTTACACTTATGTGTGGTGCATTATACTGAGGAAAATTTTGTCAACTCAATCGACCAGAAACTTATGACTGAATTTGTGAATCCCAATGAGGTGCCCAAGATCGTGATGCATGCAATCTTCAGCTGTTTCACATGGGTGAGGCTGTTCCACCTGATTCTGTATCTTATCAAGGCCTAAGTGATGGGTTTCCATCACCACATGGCACATTGAACGAGCTGTCAGACAAGATCATAGAGGTAGACACAATGACATCTGAACAAGTACATGGAAAGGAAAAGTTCAGAGAAAACAAGCCAAATGCAGGCAAATGAGATGAGTTTACACTGACACCATAGTTGGCATGGGTTATTGGAGTCAAAAGAACATACTCCAGTGTTGTATAACTCTACAAATCTAAACACAAAGCCCTTGATCTAATATTCTCTTTTTCAGAAATATTTCAGGGCAGATCAAGTCCAGCACACGGGCTAAGCTTGGATGTTAATTTTATACTCTAGGTTTGCATCTCATAGTTACTGGTTAAAAAAAAAGCATATTATTTCCATATCATGAAAAGGAATGCTGGTAGATTTTATAGCCTAGAAACAAAGTAAACTGGGTGTGAGAAGGAAAAGTTCAGTGGATTCAAAGAGCAACAAGTCTTGACACAGGCTGAACACCAGAAGGAGATTATTAAAACATGTAAGGGGATCCCAATCACAAAACACATTGCAGAGGACAGGGATGGAAACTGTTAGGCTAGGTTTCAGAAGATGGCTGAAGGGAAAACCTGGTGCAAATGGAAGGATGAAGAAGTCGCAACAGGAAGAGGATATTGGACCCGTCCTGACTGTGCTTTAATTTAATGAGACCCTTTCAATGAGCATCCAACCTTTGTACCTGCAGGAGTGTACCACCAGCCTACTGCAGGGGGCAACGTCTGTACCTGCAGGAGTGCATCGCCAGCCTACTGCAGGGGGCAACCTCTGTACCTGCAGGAGTGTACGTCCGGCCTACTCCAGGGGCAACCTCTGTACCTGCAGGAGTGTACCACCGACCTACTACAGGGTGCAACACCAGTACCTGCAGGAGTGTACCACCGGCCTACTGCAGGGGACAACCATCTCTACCTGCAGGCATGTAAGGGGACAGGACAACACCTGGCCGGCTGTCAATCAGTCAGCCTGAATGGATCAAGCCCCACCCAGTCGGGTGTCAATCACCCTCCGGGATATAAGCTTGCGCTGGCCTCCTGAGGCCTCACTCAGAGTTGCTGCAGTCACAGCCAGCCTGGCTCTGTGGAAGTCTTTGTGGATTAAAGTCTGTTGTGCAGTCTTTATTTTTGTGTGTGTCTGATTCTGGCTAACAGTGCACCACAGTACATTTACCTCTCTCAGACACTCAGCACTCACACTGACAATTCATAACTTGCAGGGATTGCTTTTTGTTCATCCACACACCTCAATCACATTGCTCCGATGGACTTCCCAGATAAGTTGGTAGCACATAATCTCAGGTACTGGGAGCTAATTGGAAGGGGACTTCCCTGAAGTCACATGGAGAAAATTATGTAAACTCTCAGAAAGGCTTTTGCAAAGACCATGGACAGACATGGGACTGAATCCACCATACCCTCATCTTCTTCTTTATATCCCACTGCCTTCTGACTCACCAGTGGCAGTGATTATAAATACAAGTCTCTTTCCTTCGCCCTGCCACAGTCCACTCCTCACCACATTTCCATCCTTCGTGCCCATTAGCCAAGGAACGCAATCCCACTTGGTGGTGAAGGATGGCAAAGGAGGAGACTGACAAAGATACAACATGACTCGATTTCATATTCAATGATGCAGACAATGGGATACCTTGGAGGATAAAAGAGAACCAAGGCCTGCAAGTTAACAGTTGTTAGAGCAACATAGCAAGGACAGTGGACACTTTAAACTTACAAAAGAGGAATAGGTTCACTGCCTCTTGTCTGTAGTGCCATTCAATAAGATTGTGGCTTATTTTTATCCTGTTTTCCTAGAGTAATCCCTGCAACCCTACACTCCTTGGATAGAGATGTCATAATGTGTCATACCACCACTCTCCCTCCATTCATCCATCCCCCAGCCCCTTCATTGCACCAACACCAGAAATGCTGTGATTAATGTTCAGCAGCTCCATTAAGGTGAATCAATCCATCAGACTTTGTGCAGAGAATTGAGCCAACATCTTCCTGCTTAGAAACAGGAGTGATCAGCACACTTATATGTCTAATGCCTCAGCTTTTAGGGTGACATAAATGAATATCCTGAAGGACAGTTTTCCTGTTAATTGTTAATTATGCAGAATTCTAAGTTAATATTAACACTGTGGAGAAACTCACTCTTTGTCAAAAAGGGTTTGGATTCATTTATTGAACTAGTATCAAAGTGAAAAACATGAATTAAACCAAACACATTTGGTAGATGTCCATCTCCCTCCTTGTTTCAGTGAATCAGCACATGCAAAATCAGTCTATAGTTTCCTACACTGCTCTTTGATAGTACGATGCACATATATGACTTATGCAGCATGTGAAGTGCCGACAGAAGGAAAGGCAACACATATAGGCATCCTTGAATGGCAGCCCTTGAGATCCCAACTGAGGAAGTGAATATCAGTGAGGCCCTGTGTGCCAGGGGCCCAGAAATTCATCAGCTGAAGTGAAGTAGCAATGGAAACAATGTGTAAGAAAAGCAAAGCCCACAATGATGGTCTTGATGTCATTGCTGACCTTTGAAAACCCTCAAAATTGTCAAGGTGATTCTAACATCCACTAACACCTGCACTGTCACACTTTTGCACTTAACACAATTCCAAAATTCAAACTCACATCTCACACCTCCACCTATTTCACTGTCACAGCCAATATTATGCCCACCTTTACAGATACTAATTTTCCTCCCTCACAGGAGAAAGTTACTCGTGTAAACTCTGTGGGTGATGGGAGTGTTATGCCATGTGCACAGTCTCAGGAAGAGAGACCATTGGCAATAATACAAAAATTACAAATATCTTTCTCAAATTGAGGCAGCCAGCATCGAACAGAGAAATTCTGTGATAAATGTCCACCACTGACTTTTCCATTCTCTGTATTCCCTTATCAACTTTCCCCTCTCTCAAATGGATGACCCTGCCAGTTTTACTCATTGCTCAATCAGTCTCCTCATAAGCACAAGTGGTCATGGTTCCTCAGTCATTACTCCTGCAATTTTCACCCGATACCAGGGACAATTCAGTTGGTGGAACATTGTGAATGACCAGTGTCAGACAACAGCCAGAGGCAGAATTGTTAGAACCTGGAAGGATCCTCCTGAATTGGGAACCAACATTGAATGTTCTTTGTAATCATTTTTCCAGTGGGTCATATTTTCTATTGAATGGTTCTTTAGTGAAACCAATTTTGTTTGCTATCCTTTCATCAAATGCAGGGAAGCTTGTTTTCCTTGTTGCACTCTCCCTGTGTGTCCACATCTCTTGTTCCTTCATCATTGCAAACAGAACTATGTCTGCTGGTAGAACAAATTTCATGACATGTTGTTAACGGGCCCAGAAGACTCCAAAATCCATCAGCAAGACAAATGGTTACTTAAACAAAAGTCATTTTAAATTTTGTTTAAACTTAAAAACAGGATCAACCTTTAACTTATTACTATTAACTAAATCTTAACAACTGCTTTCTAATTCTCAACATACATGTATGTGACGTGTATAAGTTCAGAAAAATTCTTTGATTTACAGTCCAATTTCACTTCTCACTCCTCCAAGTTCATTGGTATCAGGCAATTCTTGCACTGTGCACTGAATTTAACAATTATGAATTTTCATAATTTTAAGTGCTGGTACTTAAATGATTACCGAGAGAGATTTGTTGCTCGTTGGATATTCTCTTTCTCTTTGGCTTGGCTTTGTGGATGAAGGTTTATGGAGGGGTATGTCCACGTCTGTTGCAGGCTAGTTGGTGACTGACAAGTCCGATGTGGGACAGGCAGGCACAGTTGCAAGGGAAAATTGGTTGGTTGGGGTTGGGTGTTGGGTTTTTCCTCCTTTGTCTTTTGTCAGTGAGGTGGGCTCTGCAGTCTTCTTCAAAGGAGGTTGCTGCCCGCCGAACTGTGAGGCGCCAAGATGCACAGTTTGAGGCGATATCAGCCCACTGGTGGTGATCAATGTGGCAGGCACCAAGAGATTTCTTTAGGCAGTCCTTGTACCTCTTCTTTGGTGCACCTCTGTCTCGGTGGCCAGTGGAGAGCTCGCCATATGTCAGTCACTTCAATGTCTTGCCGAAGAAACTTGCCCTATCAGAATTTTCCAAGTGATAACCTCTCCTTCCAGGTCATCACCGAGTTCCACGTTTCCCTCATTTCAGGTAAAGCACTCTAGCCAGCCATTTCCTCTTGTATGGATCACAAGGGTTTTCACCAGATTGACCTCAGAACTCACAGCCAGTCTTCAAAATTGGGTTTAAATAAGATGCCAGCTTCCAAAAGCCACTGGAGAACTCAAACAGAATTCTGTTAGATAAAATCTGTTTTGTCCTTGTTCTCTCTCTGCTTGCAAAACCACATGACCTTCTTAGAAAAGCAAAGTGCAACCTGACAGATTTCGGCACCGTACCCAATCTTCTGAGCCCATTCATCTGTTGCTTTCAAAACAACAATCCATTTACACCTGCTTTTGAAATTCTTTAGCAAAGCAGTCTCTTTGTTTTATTTGTCTTTGCAAAAGCTCTCAGCACCTGCATGACTCACTTGCAACAAAGCTCTTGCATTTTAAATGAGATCTGTTTTGTGAAGTGTTTTTTTTGTGACCTACACCACCCCCACAATCTTTCTTCTTTTAAAAACATATCTATATACAATATAAAATATATCTGTCACGATATTCATGACAATAAACTCTGATTCTGTAGTACAATATATATTTTATATGACATCTTTGACTAGACCTCCGGCAAATGTTACCCATAACTCTTAACATTAGGAGCCTAGAATTTGCAGAATTCAACTGATTTGATGACTCATTTTCATATCCATTGAAACCCAGTAAATTAATGGGACTTCATCTGCTTTTTATTTATTTCCAGTGGCAGATAATCATTTTTATATTGAATTGGAAACAAAGGAATGTGAGTCACACTAAATCTGTGGTAATATCTATTTAGCTAGTGTAAACTTTATAAAAGTAAAATCACTACCCTGGAGAAACTCAGCAGGTCCAACAGAATACTTTATCTAGCAAAGATAAAGATACATAACAAACATTTCAACCTTAAGGCCTCCATCAAGGTCAATTTATAAAGCCCGAAACTCAAAAATCACATAACTATATGAGTAAATATCTGATCACTTACTACTTTGGCTCTGCTCTTCTGTTTAATGAGATCATTTCTGATTTGTGATCTAACACCACATTCTTGCACACTTTCTTTCATTAAAAATCAATTTGTTTCAAATTTAAAATTAACCATGCACCCAATATTAACAGAGACACCTTGAGAGCAATGTTGAATGTTGGGGAATCTCAAAATGGTGTCACAATCTTAAAAAAAAGGCCCGATCATTTGAGATAGGAATGAAATTTCAACTTCAAGCTGAAACATTATCTGCTCCTTTTCCCACAGGTACAGGGTGACCTACTAGATATTTGCAGTATGTTATGACAATAGAACTAGTTTCTCCCTACATGGCCTTTCTTAATGTCTGAAAAACTTTGATCAGGTCATCCATTAACTTCCACACTTCTAAGAAATACAACTTTAGTTCTGTTGTCATCTTCACAATGTGAATTGATCCAATTGACTTTGTAGAAAATCTAAAGTGTATATCTTTCAAGAACATTACAGCCTTGCTTTGGATCAGTATCTTAAATTGTTCATTTTTGATAAAGTGTGTTGTATTCCTTTTGCTGAATCTGCTATTCCTTCTGATGACCCAATGGATATATGTTAAGTAGTCAGGATGCCAAACAGATCAGGCCAAGGCATCACCAGCTGCCTCCTACTCAGTTCAGTAATTCTTTCATCTTTCGTCACATAGAACAGTACAACACAAAAACAGGCACTTTGGACCTTCTAATCTATACTAAACTATTTTTCTACTTAGTCTCACTGACCTGCATGCAGTCCATAAACCTCCATATGCCTCAAGTCCAAATTCTTCTTAAATGTTAAAATTGAGCCCACATTCACACTTCAGCTGGCAATATTCCACACTCCCAGAACTCTCTGTGGGAAGTTCCCCTTAATGATCACCATAAACCTTTCCCCTTTCACTCTTAACCCATATCCTCTGGTTTGCCTATCACCTAACCTCAATGGCAAAAAGGCCTTCCTAAATTTATTCTGTCTATTCCTCTCATAATTTTAAATACCCCTAGCAAATCTCCTATCATTCTTCTATGCACCAAGGAATAAAGTCCTAACCAGTTTAATCCTTTCCTGTAATTCAGTTCCTGAAGTCTGGGCAACATCCTAGTAAATCTTCTGTGCCCTCTTTCAATCTCATGACATTTTTCCTGTAGTTAGGTGACCAAAATTGCACATAATCATTTAATACTCCTCAAGTACCTCATTTGCTCCGTGTTGCCCATACCTGCTTACACCTCTCTCTTCTTCTGTCCCTCAAAAACCAAGGTTCCTATGCCTGTTAATTTTTCTTTAATCCTGACACCAACATACAAACACTGTACTCTCAAAATGTCACCTACCTTGCACTTCCTTGCCAGAAAACAACTTTTTCCAATCCTCATTTTCTAGATCCTTCCTCATTTCCTCAAAATTAGCCTTTCTCCAGCTTAGAATCTCAACCCAAGGCCTAGACCCATTCTTCTTCATAATTAACTTGAAACTAATGGCATTATGATCACTGGACCCAAAATGTTCCACTGCACAAGTTTCTTTCACCCCCAAAGTTCCTCAACATGGTTATCCAACTGCACGAAAACCACAAGGTCGGGTCAGATACAGCAATGAGCTCTCTGAACCCTTCTCCATTAACAATGGCGTGAAGCAAGGCTGCGTTCTCTCACCAACCCTCTTTTCAATCTTCTTCAGCATGATGCTGAACCAAGCCATGAAAGACCTCAACAATGAAGACGCTGTTTACATCCGGTACCGCACGGATGGCAGTCTCTTCAATCTGAGGCACCTGCAAGCCCACACCAAGACACAAGAGCAACTTGTCCGTGAACTACTCTTTGCAGACGATGTCGCTTTAGTTGCCCATTCTGAGCCAGCTCTTCAGCGCTTGACATCCTGTTTTGCGGAAACTGCCAAAATGTTTGGCCTGGAAGTCAGCCTGAAGAAAACTGAGGTCCTCCATCAGCCAGCTCCCCACCATGACTACCAGCCCCCCCACATCTCCATTGGGCACACAAAACTCAAAACGGTCAACCAGTTTACCTATCTCGGCTGCACCATTTTATTGGATGCAAGGATCATCAACGAGATAGACAACAGAATCGCCAAGGCAAATAACGCCTTTGGAAGACTACACAAAAGAGTCTGGAAAAACAACCAACTGAAAAACCTCACAAAGATTAGCGTATACAGAGCCGTTGTCATACCCACACTCCTGTTCGGCTCCGAATCATGGGTCCTCTACCGGCATCACCTACGGCTCCTAGAACGCTTCCACCAGCGTTGTCTCCGCTCCATCTTCAACATTCATTGGAGTGACTTCATCCCTAACATCGAAGTACTTAAGAGGGCAGAGGCCGAAAGCATCGAATCCACGCTGCTGAAGATCCAACTGCACTGGGTAGGTCACGTCTCCAGAATGGAGGACCATCGCCTTCCCAAGATCGTGTTATATGGCGAGCTCTCCACTGGCCACCGTGACAGAGGTGCACCAAAGAAGAGGTACAAGGACTGCCTAAAGAAATCTCTTGGTGCCTGCCACATTGATCACCGCCAGTGGGCTGATATCGCCTCAAACCGTGCATCTTGGCGCCTCACAGTTCGGCGGGCAGCAACCTCCTTTGAAGAAGACCGCAGAGCCCACCTCACTAACAAAAGACAAAGGAGGAAAAACCCAACACCAACCCACCAATTTTCTGCTGCAACCTGTCCCGCATCGGACTTGTCAGCCACAAACGAGCCTGCAGCTGACGTGGACATTTACCCCTCCATAAATCTTCGTCTGCGGAGCCAAGCCAAAGATCTAGTATTGCACTCTCTCTAGTTGGTACCTCCACCTGGAGGGTGGCTATAGCAGTGGAGTAAAAACTGTAAACTTACCTTTTATGGAGAAGCCCAAAAAGGCTGCTCGAGTCACATTCACATTGAGCATCGCCTCACAGTGACCTCCCGTGCCAATGGAGGTGGGGCAACTAGTGCTGTGCACTGCCCATCATAAATATGCAGAAGAGCTATGCCTGTCCTCCCTACGCATAATTGTGTGAAACACAACGGTTCCAGCTGCGTGGAGGGGGTTATGGGTAGGGAAAACTGCCATTGATCTGTCGCACTGAGCCACTGACGATCAGCCCTGAAGGTCAAAGCTGCCCGGTGAGGTGGCAGAGTGGCCAGCCACCCTCTGAGGGCCCGTGCCAGCTCTCCCCCCTGCTCTGAAGGGGTTATGGAGGAAGAGGGGTGAGTGGGTGGGAGAAAGAGGGGAGATGGGTCACTGGCTGATAGCATCACTGTGACATCATCAGCTTTCCCCTAGCCAGCTGCTTGCAGCGGCTGTCCATTCATGAGAGGCGGTGGTGCGAATCGTTCAGCTGATAATCCTTCCCTGAGAGGGATTGCATTTGTCGTCTTGGAGTCGGTCTCCCAACGTAACGGCGGAGAATTTCTGCCTTCACAGTCTGGCTTTTTCACTGCATGAAAGGGTGCCATCTCCGATGGTAGAAACACCTCTGCTTGTTGGCAGTCAATTCTCTGCTTCTTAACTTTTGAGAATGTTCCCTGGCCAGATCCCATGTGCATTTTGATGATTTATTATGAGGGAACAGAGCAAATGATATCTGGGAATCTACTTTAAAAAAAATCCCTCTACCTGTACTTTAATTCACCCTTCAAAAACTTCATTTATGTTTGTAAGGCATAACCCACCCTTTGAATTGAATTAAATGATTGTCAGGTACAGTAAAATGATTTGTTTTGAGCTATACCAGTAAATCAACTAATTTCCTAAGATAGTCACACATTTTAAAAATAAACATTAAAATAAAAAAACAATACATGATGTTAATGCACTCGTAATGCAAATTCATGTCAGTTCTGAGACTCTTTCTTTCCAGTATTGAATTTATATATTTATTAATTAATTGATTTATTATATCGTCTCACTGCGATACCATAAAAAGTTTTCTTCTGCGTGGTCTTCAAAGTCTTGCAAAGACTCGCCACGCAACAGCACCACCCACTTTGCAATCTGCTTCTATGATTCACAAAGATGCTTGGGATATTTTCCAAATAAAGTGCTCTATCAGTTCCACCCCCCTCCACTAGGGTGACAATAGGAAATACCAGAGGACATCTGTTTAAGGTGAGTGGAGGAAAGTTTTGGGGAGAGGTCAGAGACAGGTTTTTTTTTAATTTGAGGATGGTGGGTGTCTGGAATGCATTGCCATGGATAGTGGTGGAGGTTGGTACTATAGAAACATTCAAGACTCTTAGATGGGTATATAAATGTATGGGTGTGAAGTAGGAAAGGATTAGATGGATTGGCACAATATTGTGGGCTGAAGGGTCTGTACTATATGGTTATGTTCTACTCAACCTCTCCTTCCAACTCAAGCCCTCCAGTTCAGATAACATCTTTGTGAATCTTTCATGCATCCTCTATTGTTTAATCACATCCATATGTATATATATATATATATATATATATATCTATCTATTTCGAGCACTGACAGGGTTTCACTTTGCACATTTGATGATCTGCGAGCAATACAGAAATTGCTGGAGGAACATAGAGAGTCAAGCAGCAGCTGTGGCAAATAAAAGACTTGATACTTTTGACTGCAAAGCCTTCATGTATGCCTGATTCCAGAAACATTGACTCTCCACAGATGCTACCCGACCTGCTAAGTTCCTCTTGCACTTTGTCTGTTGCTCTCCTTTTCCAGCATCTGCTGACTTCTTGTTCACCAATAATCTGCCAGATTGATTATACACTGGGAAAGTGTGTCCTCCTGTGTCATGGTAGATTGATATTCAAAGTTACTATCAAACAGGTAGCACTGACTTGACTTGCTGCCTGCACTCCTTGTTTCAGGCATACATGATGGGTAAGAACCTATAATTGCACCCACCCATGTTGACCTGGGTCAAATGCTGAAGGTCGATCAAGTTAACCTTTCACAGCTGCAGAGAATGTCCAGCAAAGAATTAACAGCCAAGTTAAAGATGCAATTTCTTTCCTCCTTGCACTCTTTTTTAAGAAAAACACAAGGCAAAATACCCCAGTCCCCTTTAAATGTCTTGTTTTGCTGAGGAATTATTTTTAATTGAGATAAGTTTACTTTCATGAGAATGGCTGGCAGAAGATAATTTAGTTTAGGAATGACAAATGGCTTGACATGTGACATTTATATTGCATACATTTTTCATTTCTGCATTATTGAAACCTAAAGGCACAGAATTCCTCATCCCCAGGAATTATTCATCAATAAAAGATCCACAGCATTTTACACAATTGAGTTGTTCAGTGTTCCTTCAGTCAAATTGGCACCTTGAAAGTTGCAAATAATTTTTGAAGTCAGGAGCAGATGTAACTACAAAAGCTATAACTGTATTATCCCTGTTGCAAAATTTATAAACATTTCAATTTTATTGTTTATGGGTTTGAATAGAATTTTAGCTGGTGCAGAATGGGTCACACATCTCAATAAAGGGAGCCAAATATTCAATGTCAGGCACAAATTGCATGTGGAGTCAATATTCAGAATAAAATACTGCATCAGCAAGGATTGTTTTTATTCATTTAAGTCGAGATAGACACGTGAATATGAAGGAATCAGAGGATTATTTATCAAGTGCAAGCGGCAGAGCGTTTGATGGATTCGGACATCTTGTTTGGTACAGATATGTGCGCCAAAGGATTTGATCCTGAGCTGTGCTGTTCAATGATCTATGGTTAGCCAAGATCGTTTGCCAATGAACTACCTTCATGTATCAATGAATGAATCAGGACAAGCAACTATGAACATTTGGAAATTTTATTTTCAGTTCATTTGATGTTAATTTTGAAAAAGAACTTAAATACATCTCTCAAAATCAACATTGCAGAACCAGACATCAGGAATATAACACAAGGTGTAGGGAGTACAAGCTGAATATAAAAAACTCAATGTAAACAGGTGGACAGTAATTCTGATCTGGAATTCACAGCCTGTGAGGGTGTGGTTTAAAGCGAATCAGAGCTTTCAATAAAGGATCAGATGGGTGTGCCATCAACTAGATCACAAGGCAAGGCACCTTATTGGATTGTCCTGGAAGAAGTTGATTGTGATTTGATGGAATGAATGACCTTTCACTGTGTCATAAACATTTGATATTTCAAACCATCATTTCCAAATGAATTTCATTGGTTCACTTTTCCTTTAATTTGAACCCCAATATGAAATCACAACCTCGTTCAAAATGCCCTGAAAAGAACATTAAATAGTTGTTATCATTTACGAGATATCCTGACCCATTTCTGGCTGGGAGTTTTCCAATACAACAGGATTGGGACTGATCACCTTGGACAATTTTCCATGTTATTAATTTTGGGTTTTGTGTCAGATATTTAACTGCTGAAATGGGCCAAGTAGAATATTTCCAGATTCTTTTCCCCAATTAGTCTAGGTTTTGAAATGTTTTCTCATTTTGCGAGTAGTTCCATGGTTACAGAAGAGGTGTTGCAATGCCCTGGGCATCATAACTACATTGGACAGGTTAAATGGAACAACAGTTTTTTTACCTATTCATCTTTTTTTATTTATTTGCTATTTCAATAAACAGGCAACCCTAATTAAAGTTTAAGCACATTTATTGATCTATTTACTGCTTTAGTGGTTCTAATGCTTCTACAATTCAACAATTAACAGGTCTGAACCTTGATACTCAACATCCAAATGTCACTGGTGAGCTCTTTCTTCATCAGAGAGACTGGAATATCATGAAAGGGATGTTTTGATCTCTTCCCACCTCCATAGGAGTGGACAACTCTGAGCTGCAGCCTGACAGAGATGTACAACATTTTAAGGGAGATAGATAGCATAGACCCAAGAATCTTTGTCCCTTTTAATGGGTGTGACTACAGTAAGGGAGCAAAGGCAGAGGGCAAGTGATAGGAAGTTGAGAGGGTGACACAGTTCGTGGATGGAATGAAGAAAACTGCACCCTTAGGAGGTGGTGGAGGCAGTTAGCCAAACCCTTGACTTGCCAAAGCATGGAAGGTTACAGATCAAAAGCAGGTGAATGGGACAACTGACCAGCGTTTTACCAGACCCTTGTGCTCACCATGAAATTCTGTGACACTACACCAAAATCAATAAATTATATCATCAGTATCAACAAGCAGAATGATAATGCAGCGAATTGGATCAGCATATTTGCAGATGACAAGATTGGGAAAGTCATGGATAGCAAAGGAGGCTTCCAAAGCTTACATTAGGTTCTGGACCAGCTGGAAAAAAATGGGCTGTCAAATGCCAGATGGAATTCTATGCAAACAAGTGGGAGGCATTTTGGAAGGACAAACCAAGGTAGGTCATGCACGGTAAATGGCAAGGCACTGCAGAATTCAGTAGAACTTTGGATTTTGGGAATACAGACACACAAATCCCTGAAACTGGTGTCACAGGTAGATAGGGTCATATGAAAACTTTTTAAACATTGGGTTTCATAAGTGAAAGCATTGAGGACAGGAATTGTGATGTTATATTGAAGTTATAGAAGACATTGTTCAGGCCAAATTTGGAGTATTGTGTACAGTTTTGGTCACCCAACTACAGGAAAAATATCAATAAGATGGAAAGAGTGCAGAGAAAAAATTCAAGGATGCTGCTGGGTCTTGAGGAGCTGAGTTACATGGAAAGCGTTGGAGAATGAGGGGAGATTTGATCGAGGTATAAAAATTATGAGGAGGATAGATAGAATAAATGTAAATATCATTTTTTTTCCACTGAGGTTAGGTGAGACAAGAAATAGAGAACATGGCTTAAGCATGAAAAGGTGAGATGTTGACATGGAATATTGTTTGCTGGGGGTGGGGAGGAACTTCATTCAGAGGTTGGTGACACTGGAATTAGCTGTCATAAGAAGTGGTGATATCTGCTTGAATTCAACATTTAAAATAAATTTGAAAAGGTACAGGGAGGGGAGGGGGGGATAGAGAACTATGGTCTGGGTTTTGGTTGATGGGACAAGGTGGAGTAACAGTTCAGCACAGACAAAATCATCCAAAGGGCCTGTTTCGGAGCTGTAGTGTTTTATTGTTCTAACAGTAGTAAATCACAAAATTCTGTTTTTTTTTAATCTTCAATCACTCTGTCTACAAAATGCTGGAGAAGCTCAGGAAGTCAAACAGTATCCTTTATGTAGCAAAGGTAAAGATACCATGGATTCAGCAATGGTTGGATGGGAGGTGTCTGAGAGCAGTGGTCAAAAATTGTTTGTCAAATTGGAGGCAGGTGACTAGTGGAGTTCCTGAGGGATCAATCCTGGGTCCACTATTGTTTGTTATATATATTAACGATCTGGAAGAAGGGGTGGTAAATTGGATAAGTAAGTTTGCAGATGATACAAAGATTGGTGGAATTGTGGACAGTGAGGAAGATTACCATAGCTTTAAAAGAGATATAGGAAAGCTCGAGGAGTGGGCTGAGAAATGACTGATGGAATTTAATACGGATAAGTGTGAAGTATTGCATTTTGGAAAGGCAAATCTAAATAGGTCATATACATTGAATGGTAGACAATTAAGGAGTGCAGAGCAACAAAAGGATTTGGGAGTTATGGTAAACAGTACCCTCAAAGTTGATACTCAGGTAGATAGAGTGGTGAAGAAGGCATTTGGAACGTTGGTCTTCATTAATCGGAGTATTGAATTCAAGAGTTGGGAGGTTATGATGTAATTGTACAAAGCATTGGAGAGGCCAAATTTGGAATACCGTGTGCAGTTTTGGTCACCAAATTATAGGAAGGATATAAACAAAATAGAGAGAGTGCAGAGAAGGTTCACGAGAATGTGTCAGGGTTTGAGTTACAGAGAAATGTTGAGCAACCTGGGGCTTTTTTCTCTGGAATGTAGAAGATTGAGGGGGGGATTTGAAGGAGGTGTTCAAGATTTTAAAAAGGACAGAGAGCATCAATGGGGATAGGCTTTTTCAATTAAGAGTGGGGGATATTCAAACCAGAGGACATGGTTTGAGATTGAAAGGGGAAAATTATAAAGGGAACATGAGTGGAAATTTCTCCACGCAAAGGGTGGTTGGGATGTGGAATAAGCTTCTGGCGGAGGTGGTTGAAGCAGGAACATTATTTACACTTAAGGAAAGACTGGATAATTACATGGAGGGGAGACGATTGGAGGGGTATGGACCAGGTGCTGGTCAGTGGGACTAGGAGGGTGGGGATTTGTTCCGGCATGGACTAGTAGGGCCAAACTGGCCTGTTCTGTGCTGTATATGGTAATATGCATCACTGATATTTCGGTCTTGAGCCCTTCTAAGTATAAGGAAATGCCGGCAAGTGTCCGAACAAAAGAGTGATTGCGAGGAGAAGGGATGGGGAGGTAAACAGAAGATATGATAGATGGAGAAAGGAGGGAGGGGACAGCAGCAATGAAGGGGAGAAGGGATGATGGGCTAGAAAGATGAAAGGGGGGGAAAGAAAAGGCAAGCAGGCTTAGTGGACGGCAGTAAAGTCATTGTTAATGTCATCTGGCTGGAGGGTGCCCAGAGGGAAAATAAGGTGTTGTTCCTCCAGTCAGCAGGTGGTCTGGGTGGGATAGTGCACAAGGCAGTGGACAGACATGAGCCTGGGAATATGATTCGGAATTGAAATGGTTGGCACTGGGAGGTACCTGTGGTTGCAAATGGAGCAGAGATGCTGAGCAAAGCGATCTCCCAGTCTATGACCAGTCTCTCCGATATAGAGAATGCCACATCAGATGCAGTAAATACCAGAAATCCTCTGGATGTACAGGTGGCGTTGCTTCACTTGAAAGGCCTGTTTGGGGACCCAGACCGTGGTGAGGGAGGAGGTGTGAGCACAAGTGTTGCACCTCTTGCAACTACAGGGGAAGGATGAGTGCACAAGGGAATCACTGAGAGAGCAGTCCCTGCAGAAAGTCAAGAGGGGAGGAGAAGGAAAAATGTGTCTGGTAGTGGGATCCTGTAGTAAGTACCATAAATTCCAATGGATAATGCGTTGGATGCAGGGGATGGTGGTAGGTGAGGAGGAGGGGGATTCTTTGTTGGTTGCATCTAGGGGCAGAGGGGGCCAGGGTAGATCAATGGGAGATGGAGGAGATGTGGGCGAGGGCTGAGTTGATGGGGGTGGAGGAGACTGCATGTTTGTGAAAGAAGACAGATGTTTTAGAAGATCTAGATTGGAAGATCTCATCTTTGGAACAGATGCAGCGAAGACAAATGGAGAGAAGCGGATGGAATCCTTGCAGGCGACAGGGTTGAGGAAGTGTAGACCAGGTAGTTGTGGGAGTTGGAGGGCTTGTAGTATATGGTTCTAACACCTCCCTAGTTTTGTTTAAATATACAGTACAGCCAGAGCCCATGATCTCCAATAACCTTTCAAGATAATCATTAATATTTGTCTTCAGTAGTTTCCCCAAAGTATAACCAACATTTATAATTAATGTACCTTTGGGATAAATAATGTTTGAGAAACATTAATGGAATGGTGCAAAGGTAATTCCTTGCTGTAACCTTTTAAGAACATATTGGAGCAGAAGGCTCCTACCACTCAATATTATTATGGTCGATTTGTCCCAAACCTCATCTCTTCTGTCCTTGTTCCCTCAATTTTTGGATCATTAAGAAAAAATTATCCCATTTTTCTTTTAACACATCCATGATCTGACCTGTGCAGCCCTAGATAATGATGCTTTGGAAGCTAACTGCTATTAATTATGTTCACCTTTCAGATGGATATTAGCACTGGGGAGGGTGTAGGTGCACAGTCAAAAGATGATTGGGAGGAAGAGGACTTGAGGCCCAGCAGCAGTCATGATGCTAATGAATGGTGGAACATGCTCATTTAACAGCAATTAGCAGTGCTTCTGCTTCTATTTTGTACGCTGTTACGATAATGATTTTGCAAGGCCGAGTTTACAGCAAGTGCTTTTCCTTATCCAAGTCCAGTGCCAAGGTTAACGTCATGCAGTCTGTATAGCTTCATACTTGATAATTGAAGGCAGCAGTTGGCATTTTAAAGGTGAATTAAATTTCAGGTGTACAGTGATGGAAATGGAGTCGCATGCTGACCAGACCGATAAGTGTCAGATTTCTTCCAAACAGGATGTGAGTGAACAGATGGGAGTTTACTGCCATTTATTAACTTCATCATCAACATTACTAATGCAAGTTTTTCTTTTCTATGAGTGTATCTTATTTAGTGCACGGATTTAAATTTCCCAGCTGCCACAGTGTGCTTTGAACATGTGTCCATAATCATTGATCCAGGCTGCCACTCAGGTTTTCTAGATCTGGAGTATGCTTCATTTGGGCAATGAAATCCCAGTACCTGGAAAATAATGTAAATGCACCCAGGACCTTTGGTGCTATCTCCTCTAAAAATATTCCAGTGAGCCAGTCTGTTTGTAACGAAGAGAAACATTAAATTGGTACATGTAAAAAGATCATGTTCATTTTATTTCCTTGAACATTCTGTACATTGTACCATATTAATAGGAAACATCATTCCAGCTTCTACAAAACAATTAAGGAAGAAATATACCAAAGGACAAATCAAAACAAAAGCGGCATTTACTCATGACCTGAAATGCATTGAGCATTAAATCCATACAGCAATTTGAACTCAGCAAGTATTTAAGGTGAATTTGTTTTGATTTTTTAAAAACTTTATTTATTCATTCAAAAAACAAATAATATACATCATATACAGTAATTAAACATGAACATGAACGTTATTTTTCTATATATAGAAAAAAAACAAGAACCCCCCCCCCCGTTCAGCCAACTCTCTTAAGGAGAGCCATAAAAAATATATTTAAAAAAAGTTAAATATACATATTAAAATCTAATCAATATAAATTTAAATGTAAATATTCTGAGTATAACAGCCACTTATTAATAAAAAATATTATCATGCAAAACATATAATTTTTTTCCATTATTAAACAATATTTCATCTCATTATGCCATCTATTAATATCAATCATATTTGTATCTTTCCACGTACTAGCAATACATTTTTGAGCTACGGATAAAGCTAAATATACAAAAGCAAGCTGGAATTTATCTAATTCCAAACCTTTCAGAGGTTGCAAACTACCCAATAAAAATACTGTTGGATCTAAAACTATTTTAATCTTATACAGGTATTCTAAAAACAATTGAATTTTCTTCCAAAAAGATTGTATATGTATACATGACCAAACAGCATGAAAAAAAGTTCCAACTGTATCACCACATCTAAAACACAAATTTGATTCATTAAAACCATATTTTTTTAATTTTTCAAGTGTCAAATATAATTGATGTAAAAAATTGTAATTAATCATTGCATAACATGCATTTATCAAGTTTATGGCTACTAAATAGATCTATTATATGAGATTGTCATTCTTTTATGCATGTACTCATTAAGTTTCAGTCATGTAACTGTAGATTAGATTAGCAATTCTCAACTTTTTTTGGATATGGCCTCCTAAGGATTCAGCTCAAATTTGTTCACACACCCCCCCCCCCCCAAACCCAGTTCCCTGAGAAGCAATCCAATTTAATTGGTTTCTTCAATACTTCTCTTCTACTGACTATATAAAAAACAAAAAAAATTTTTTTATTTCAGTCCCTTACATATGCTGTGCCCCCCCCCCCCAAGGGGGGCTACAAGGCCTCCTTTATGAATGCTGCTGTAACCATATCACCAAACTTCAGTTTTGTTTTGTTCAACATTACATCACAGTGAGAATCTTTGGAGAAGTAACATCAAAAGCTCCAGGAGTCTCCTGTATATATTGCTCTCACTTAGCCTTTACAAGTTCACATTATTGGTAAGCAAATAAATGTGACCTCAATCTTTGTGCAAGCTTTTCTCATGAGTTTGTTGAGTTAGCATTCATGTCGTGAGCTCAATCATCTTCAATGGATAATTTGACATGGAAAAATATTATCAAAAGCATATATTTGAAAGTTTAAAGAGATGGGGGTTAATTCGGAAAGCAATTTAAAAAAAATGATTAAACAATTGTTTGAAATACCAGATAATTTTTTTCTCTGATAATATGCAACAAAATATGCTAAGAATCTTATTTATTTCTGCAGATGGTGTCTTGGAATAAAATAGGCCTTGCCCAACCATTATTCCACATCAGTTTCTGATAGTATCTGATTGTTACTAATAATCATACTTTAAAAATATCAAGACGACTCAAAAGGGCACCGTGTATCCTTAAACACCCATTTTTTTGTCTGAGGTAAACGTAATGTGGTACATACAATGAAAAGATTACTTTTCAGCTGGTAACCAAAGCTTTCCTGGCACCATTCCTTTACCCTCCAAACAGGCAATACAATTACTTCCAAGTGTCTCTCAACACAACATTCCAAATTAAATGTACCGCACATTGGGTCAAAATCTTTAAACTCACCATCAAACAGGTGAGCGCTTTCACTGTACATGGAGCAAGACTGAAGAAAAACAGATGGCTGCACTTTACCCCAATTTCTGCAGATTGTTTTGTTTAACGACAAAGAGAAACTATCATCAATTTTCCAAAGATGACTAGCAATGGGCAACAATTGTTGACCTTGCCAGCATTTTCATGCCTCAAGAACAGATAATATAAAATTTGAATGATTCGCTGCGGGATCTACCGATGGTTCAGCATTTGGCAGGGACCCTTTGAAATCAATGGCACTCCCATACATGCCATCTAACCTTCCAGTGTCCTGGTCTTCCTGCTCTCTTTAAACTGACCATGTTCCAATTACCATGATCCCTTTAAACTTTCCAGAAAGTGTAACACCAAAATAAATAGCGAACTAGTAGCATTAAGTGGAATAATATCCATTTGTCCAAAGAAATTTGTCCATTCCGACATCACCAAGGGTACCAGATTATGTTTTTTCATAATCGAATAAAAACTGCACATCTCCACCTCAGTTTTCATTTCCTTTGCCAACAAAATTAAAGTCCATTTTATCCCAAACTGCTGACACACACCTCAAGTTATTTTCCAGTTGGTTCCATTGTGATTGATTACTCCACAATTAATTCTTTCAAGTGCCTGAATGATCCACTAAAATTCAACACTTCAGTTTCCCTGTGAGTATTTTTCACGCATCAATACATATTCAGCATTGGACAAAACCAAACAATTCTTTCTTTTTTCTTTGGCTTGGCTTCGCGGACGAAGATTTATGGAGGGGGTAAAAGTCCAAGTCAGCTGCAGGCTCGTTTGTGGCTGACAAGTCCGATGCGGGACAGGCAGACACGGTTGCAGCAGTTGCAAGGGAAAATTGGTTGGTTGGGGTTGGGTGTTGGGTTTTTCCTCCTTTGCCTTTTGTCAGTGAGGTGGGCTCTGCGGTCTTCTTCAAAGGAGGTTGCTGCCCGCCAAACTGTGAGGCGCCAAGATGCACGGTTTGAGGCGATATCAGCCCACTGGCGGTGGTCAATGTGGCAGGCACCAAGAGATTTCTTTAGGCAGTCCTTGTACCTTTTCTTTGGTGCACCTCTGTCACGGTGGCCAGTGGAGAGCTCGCCATATAACACGATCTTGGGAAGGCGATGGTCCTCCATTCTGGAGACGTGACCCACCCAGCGCAGCTGGATCTTCAGCAGCGTGGACTCGATGCTGTCGACCTCTGCCATCTCGAGTACTTCGACGTTAGGGATGAAAGCGCTCCAATGGATGTTGAGGATTTCAGCAAACATACAAGATGTTCATGTGTTAATTGTTTCAGGCACAAACTATAAGATGACTGTGTAACCAAGGAATGCTGGAGGATAATCTTTTAATCAATTAATCTTTGTCGACCTCTGCCATCTCGAGTACTTCGACGTTAGGGATGAAAGCGCTCCAATGGATGTTGAGGATTTCAGCAAACATACAAGATGTTCATGTGTTAATTGTTTCAGGCACAAACTATAAGATGACTGTGTAACCAAGGAATGCTGGAGGATAATCTTTTAATCAATTAATCTTTGGTGACTCAATTTGTTAACGTTTTCAATTGAAGCTAGATTAATTGAAATAGCATACATTTTTAATGGAGAGATGGAGACAAATACACTCAGGTTCATTATCACTATTCAGATATACATTTTCTAGAAAATGATTCATTATTAAATAATGATATACTGTGCTACAAATTGTACAGGAACAGGTGATGAACTAAATTTCACATCAAAAGAAAGCAAAGCTACAAAATGTCCTTATCCATTGCATATTAGTCAAACCCTCCAAGGTCTTCTCCCATATAATCAGCAAGCATTTGGAGCTTTAACAGCTGTGCTTCCCTTTTAAATCGGCTTTAAGGTGATTATTTTTAGCTGAGTAGGTTTAATTTTTGCCAAAGTATGAAAGATTAAATCATTAGTTTCATTGACTGTTCTATATTTTAGAGTTAAGGCTTTCTTTGTTGAACTCAACACTTTTTGCAATTCATTTACTAAAAGTCATTTGGAGCTTTTTGCAACTGATTATAATTTTATTTTTGTAATTTAGCAAGAAACATGTGTTCAGCATAAAGGTTTAATGGATAAAAATGAACTCCAAACTAAAATTAAGCAATGCATACCAGAAAGCCATAATTTTGTTCCACAAACTAAGCACAGAACAACTAATACTCACCTGATGCATCAATGGGAATACTACAAGTTTGCCACAAGCTCCCCAATGACTCGTATTATTTGTTGTCTCAGCGGCTTATACTTGATTCTGCCCATGTATGAACTGAACTCACTGCTATCTGCCCCATTCAGGTGATGCACAAGGTACTGTGATGCTATTCTCTGGAAAAACTCTCCTGCTCCTCTAAACTCTCCCCAGAACCTAAAGCTCAGCCTGTATTCCTGCATCAGATAACCTGTCATCCTGTTTCAGCGAGCTTGCATAAAGTTACTGCAACACTTTCCAAGTTACAAAAATGCATTTTGCTGACTGTATTTTGGGAATACCCTGCTGAAGAGATTAAAAACTCTATGGAAATGAACATTTTCATTTTTACAAGTGGTTATGCCCTGGGTGTACACAAAGATATTATTTCTCAGTATTTCTTCAAGGATTCATTCAAATTATCCATTCCCTTGAATAATTCTGACTGAAAGTTTCAAGCACAAGAGTTTATGATTTGAGACATGGACATCCATCAATCAATGCACTTTATGGGGCGAGGAAATAAGTTGTGAAATCAAGTTTTATCAACGCTGCCCAGACAAGTTGGAAGAAATGACTTTGGCTTTCAATTGAATTTGCCAAATTTCTCTGTGAGGATACAAATTATGAGTGAATAAACAATTGAATCACAGCTTATTGTCATACTGACAAGTACAATGTCCACATGCAATGTCTTACTTGCTGCAGTTGCCTCGGTACATAAATCAAACAACAAAGGAAGTATGGTTTTTCACAAGATGTCAGGAAGAAAGAAAAATAAAATAAACAAAGGTTGACTGAGCAAGACCTGCTCATTGGGGTGGCAGAAAATAAGTAGTGACTTAATAGAGATGCATAAGATTATGAAGGAGAGCCAGCACTTTTCTCCCAGGGCAGCAATGGCCAATACCAGAGAACATAAATTCAAGGTAAGTGGAAGGAAATTGAGGAAGATGTTGAGGGTATTTCCACCCCCACCTCCAATACACATTAACTTCTCTTCATTGACCATCAACCAGTGTACCTGAAGTCTGCATGATGTGTAGCCCAATCTGGTCCAAGAGAGGTCCTCTGATACATAGACATCCAGGAACATTAAGCTACTAATACTTTCCACTGTTCTCCCACCATTAAGACAGATGTGTGCTCCCTCTACTTCCTCTTCCTGAAGACTACTACAAGCTCTTGAAGTTGAGAGCAAGATTGATGTTCTGGCACTACACAACCATTTTTTCAAGCTCATCTTTATCCATGGTATGGCAAACAATGATGATATTAATCAGAGAATTTGTCAATTATGTAGAATCAATCTTGACAATACATTTGGGGCAGCACGATTGACGTAGCAGTTAGCACAATGCCTTTACAGCAATCTGGACATGGGTTCGAATCCCACACTGCCTTTAAGGAGTTTGTACATTCTCCTCATGTCTGTGAGGGTTTTCTCTGAGGGCTCAAATTTCCACCCACTGTTCAAAATGTAATGGGGATGTAGGTTAATTGGCTGTAAATTGGGCAGCACAGACTCATGGGCCATAATGGCCTGTAACCGTGACAAGAAAATAGAACAGGGGCCTTTGCATACATCCTTGAAATGTCTTTATGTAAATGGACAAGTGTAGGTAGTAATGCCAATCCACAGGATTGGGGTCATCCTGTGAGGAAGGTGAAGATCTAGTTGCAAAGTGAGGAAGAGTCCCAGACCTCTTAGTCTGATGATCATTTTTGCTGGTATGATGGTGATATGCACAGATCTGTGGTTAATGAACAATAGCCTGATGTGTGTGCTTTAGAGATCCAAGTGATCTAACTGGAGTGGAAGGTAGTGCGGTGACTTCTACTGTTCTGGCCACAGATGAATTGAAGTGAGGCAGGAGTCCGGAGGCAGGAGTTGAACAGCATCATGACCAATCTCTCAAAGCACTTCTCACGATGAATGTCAGAGCCACCAGCCAACCATTGTTGGTGCAGGCACCTTGCTCTTAGGTAGAATGGATATTCTTTTGAAACAGGTGGAGACCTCACACTATGGGAACGAAAGGTTGAAAAGGTCTTAAAAAGCTTTCGACAGCTGGGCCGCGCAGGTTATATTGCAGCAGCCCGGCACACCATCTGGGCCAGAAAGTTTCCAAGATTTCCAAGATACCTTCCTGAAGGTTCTTTTCACATCAGCCTCAATGACTGGGAATGCAGAGCTTCCAAGGATTGTGAGCCTCTTAAGAGTGCAGGAATATAGAGCAAAAAAAAAAAAAAAAAAAAAAATCCACTTGAGGAACTCAGCAGGTTGAGCAGCATCATTTGGGAGAAAAAGGATTTTGGTCTGGAACCTTTCATCAGGACAAAGCATTCTGACTGGAAATATTGACCATTCTCTCTCTCTCACTGATCCCTCCTGCACATTGTTTTCCTTGCTTCCTGTAAGCTCGCCTGATCAAAGTTCCTGTGGATGACTGAGATGGCGCCAAGTGGTGTTTGTTAATCACAGCACGTCCAGGAGATATTTTCTGAGAGATGCAAATTAATTGTTCTTTCTAAATGATTCCACTACAAGAATTATTTTCTTACCCATTAGAATTGCTTAAAAAGAACATCTATGATTTTATAAATGATTTTTTAAACAGGTACCACCTTTCAAAGCTCCCAAAATGACAGATCAATATTCAGCTTTTGCATTTGGAAATGTTCTCAAGCATCAATTATTTTAGGATAGCAGTTAATTCTCTGTCATTTGTGTTGAATATGCAATTTAGCAATAAATCCTCATTGTATTCTGCTTCTAAGATTTGTTACGATTGATTTCCACACTGTCCAGGTGAATAATGAGCTGGAGAATTGGCAGAGTTTCCAGAATCATCAAAATAAATCAAAGATGTGGACAAAGAGAAAGGAGATACAATGAGAAGAAGGGGACAGAAAGTATTTTCTTTAAAAAAAAATTCTGTTTCTGGAAGACAGTAACAAAATGTGTGCCAGTGAAAAAAATAATATTGCAATTGAAGAACCCAGAAATCAAGTTGGAGAGCTTTACATCTCAGAAATATGCCCTGAGGAATCATCTAGAAAACCAAGACCAATGATTTGGAGTTTGGAAGAGGAATGGGTACAGCATCCAGAAGCTTGGGGTCATGCTTGTAGACTGAGAATAAAGTGCTTCGTCGGATGATCTCACAATCTGTGTTTAATCTCCCTAGAGCTGATATAGTGAGCGAGAATCCAGTGTACAGATATGAAAAAAGTTCCAAATGGTTTCCTTAGGATTCCTCTTCCACCGACTTTTCATCTTACCAGCTTCCGAATTAAGGGTTTCAGAGTTGAAGAGTTTATTATGTTTTTCTCTCTTGACAGATACTGCCTGACCTACTACTTTTTGAATTTATTCAGAATCATAAAAAAGATAGTTGTGCAGGTTGTCTAAAATAGATAAGCAGGCATTTCTCCTGCCTTCTGGAACACTGATCTCTTCGCACCTCAGGGATAACCTGCTCAGATAAAAAGTACACAACGCAAAATATAACTGATGATTCCCATGACTCATCTAATCATGAGACCTAGTGCTGAAGAATGAAAGTCATCTGACAACCACACATCTTTGTGATGAAGCTTGAAGTGTTCTTCAGATGTCTTTCCATACCTGGATGCACATGCGCACAACCAGGAGTCCCTGGAACGATGGTGGAGATTGGATCTTCCTAATAACGAGCGGGATCAAGGATTGGCACAGATGGGAGAGCAGAGGATCATCAGATGAGTTGGAAAGGAGGAGGTTTAATGCAGCAAATTTCAGAGGCAGGTATACACTACAACCAGGATGCTCTTACTATTTAGATTCAGTTCATCACCAGTGAAGCCTCCTGCCATTCTAATAGAAAGCACAATTTCCTTCTCTTGTTCCACCACCTTTGCTTTCCAGAGGTTAGGTTTAGGGAATAGTCTTCCCAAGAGCATTTCAAGTATGCTGCAATTCATACCCCATCTACACCAATTCCATTTGGCCAGTCTCCACAAAAGGATGAGTAAACAGAATGTGATACTCTACCACCAATTTTTAAAAAAAATTTGAATCATAAATTACACAACCTGATACTGACAATGTGATTTAATTATAATTAATGACATTCGTTCTGAGCTTTGATGGGCAATTGTGGCTGTGGTTGAGTGGAACGTCCATCCATCTCCCATGGACTCAGTTCAATGCAAAGACTCTCCTTTAAAAAAAATGCTATTTTTATTTTGTTGCAAATCATTTACATTTCTCCTTTAATTTCACTAGAGAGCTCGGGTTGTTGATGGATGGAACAGCTGTAGTGGCTGCAGGAGTGCTGGAGACGAATCCACGGACGTTCATTGACATTGAAGGGACTCCATTTGCTTCTTTCTTTCTTACTGTAAGCGACAGTATGCTTTCTCTGGGCCCAACTCTCCAGTCAGAGTGGAGTTCTGCAGAAGGCAGCACCACAATGTTGCACTTATGTTGTTCCTGGAGCTACCACTGGGTGTGATCACAGTGGGTCCAGTGGAGATACTGGCCAGTGGCTCAATCTTGTGCTCTGCATTGAGAATCCTCCAAGATTGGAAGCTCTTTGTCAGCAGTCCTTGCCTTCCCCAGTATAGGGAGAGAACCAATATTGGGAAACAAAGTGGCATGATATTGAGCAACAAAAAAAGCAAACAAGAAGGGTGGTTCACGAGGAGAGTTATTGCTTTTATCAATGCCTTCCTCTTCCAACTCACTCCCATGAACCTTGTACTTGGACTTTTCCTGAAAGTCAATGATACCAAATTGTTTGGGGGAAGCCAATGACCACTGCATTCAGGTGGTGACTGGGTTGCTAGAATGCTCACAATTGTGCCACTTAAGTCAGACCAAATGTGCTCTCATTAAATGATAGAACAAACTCAAGGGCTATATTCTTGCTCCTATGTGTAATTCTGCAGCTAACAAAACTCACTTTCCCACCAATCTAACACCATGTCTGCATTCCCTCTCCCTCTGTAGATTCCCAACACCATTGCAACATTAAAAATCTGCTTCATGTCTACCAATAGTCAAGAAATTTATATTTCACATTGCTAATTTAGGGACCTTTCTTATTTGTCTGCTACTTACCATTAGAACACACAGGAAGAAAGCACACAAATCCTAGCAATTTAAGATTTATTGTAAGAAAAGCAATTTCGATGAAGCTCTCTTCCTGAGCAGAAGTACTGTGAGATTTAATCTTAACATTCACTGAATAAAACATGCTCATCAATCTTTTTAATTCTAAAATTAAAATGGAAAATAAAAGATCTTCGGGAAATAAAAGCCGCATTACTTTTTGAAGGTGAGCCTTTCCATTGCAGAGAGTGCAAGGGAGGTGGATGGATGGATGTTTCATTTCAAGACATCATTGCCTATTAAAGCTCAGAACCAAAAATCTGTCATTAAATCGTAAAGAGCGGAAACAACTTAAACAGCCAAGCTAATAACAGCCAACCCAATTACAGGGTCTGCAGAGCTTCGAAGCAGAGCAGATGTTGCCTTAGAACAAGTGGAAGAAAGACACTTATCCCACATGGAAAATGAAATAATTACATTAATGCTGTTTACAATCTAAATGTTCATTATATTAAATCCTCTTTCCCTTTTAAATTAAAAAGGTTTCTCCATTCAATTCAAGATCAGTTATATAAATTGACAGCACATTTTCTCTTTAAAGAAAGTAACAAATGCTGCTTTAATGTAGAAAGTGAATGAATTTTGTTGAGAATACAGATAATGCAGATTCAATTTCTCTTTTGGCACACACGTGCGAGGTTGAATTGTTACATCCTTGAAGACAGCAATACAAGAAATCCAGAGTTGTTACCCTCATTTTATGTATTACCACAGTATAATTACATAACCTTCACCAAAACTCCAATTCAGCATTACCTAATTTCTTATCTTATCCTGTCAGATCCCTCTCAGGACATTGAAGCACATTGCAACCAACAATGTCCATTTGAAGTGAAATTGACCACAGGTACACCCAAATGTCACATTTTCAGAATCATGATCCCTAATTTAGGATCATCAGTAATTGGGCTCAGACACAAACATTTCACTTTAAAATGATCAAAATATCTGTCATTGTTATCAAGTTACAGTGGAGCCCTCTAGGTTTGCCCTAGTTAACCATCTATGAATCGGCTTCTTCTCAATAGAATGAAGCTGATGCATTCACTGTGAAAAGATAAGAGTTCTGACAGACCTCACCAATTACGTTTCTTTTAAAACATAGAATTTGCTTGATTTTTTTATTCTCATTTTAAAGTGTCTCCCTACCTTCTGGGAGTTGCCATTCACATAAGAATGAGCAAAACTCCAAACATCCGTTATCACACCATGGGATTTGACAGAATACCTGAAGTGTGGTATTTAAGGAGGCCAGACATCTTATTCATTAGCCCGTTGTTCACAGAACACCTTCAGTTCAGTTTAGATTGCAGGTGATCCATAAAATTACTGGAGGTAAAATATCAGAACAGGAATGAGTCCTTATTCTCA
This sequence comes from Narcine bancroftii, assembly GCF_036971445.1. Taxonomy (NCBI): domain Eukaryota; kingdom Metazoa; phylum Chordata; class Chondrichthyes; order Torpediniformes; family Narcinidae; genus Narcine; species Narcine bancroftii. The sequence continues at coordinate 53,588,337 of NC_091473.1, forward strand.
TTCTAAACTTTTTACACAGACTGCGTTCCAGGAAATTACTCCTAATTTCCTGGAATGCAGTGGCTGTGCAAAAAAATGTTCAGCTGCTGTATATACTCCTTTGTCAGGAAAAATCCCCATTAATTTAAAGCACTGTCAACTGCAAATTGTGTTTGTACGAGCAAAGCAGCTGTAGACATGGATGCTGCAGAAGCTTGGATTTACTCAATTTTTTTTTAAACTTTCACTCTCTCTATTCCCCAATTCGATTATACCTTGATAAACTTTGTGCTGTCCTCAAAGGTTAAACCTGTAGGTTCTGCTTTGTGAGTTTCATGCTTATGGGAGATTTTTCAATTAAACAAATTGTTAGTTCTTCCTGTTCCACCCTTTCATTATGCTTAAATCACACCCAGCAAGACTTTTTTTTCTCTCTTGCATATACTCATAATTAATATTTTTTTTCCTTTTGCACATACCCATAATTATTGCACCTCTTTAATAGGTCTTGGCAGAGTTGTCAGTAACCTCTCCCATGCTAACATCTGAAGAGTCAGTTAAGATGGGGAGGGCCAGTTTCAGATGGTTAGGACCACATTGTCTGCAAGCCTGACACCACTTTCCTGCAACAGATGCTCTGTCAAGAAAGGAAATTGTGGGCCAAATGAAATGTTGCAAGGATTTGTTTGAGACATTGAAAAAAATGCAACAACTTTACTGATTCCTGGGATCTCTGCCCTGTCACACTAAGTTGAAAAGGGACATTGAGAACTTTAAGCCAATGCATCAAAAGTACACAGAAGTCCTACTTCGGCAGTCTAACACCTCACCAACTACCCAAAGTTCAAAATTCAGATTTATTGTCAGTACAAACATGACATCACATACAATCTTGAAATTCTTTTTTTCTGCGGGCCCAGCAGAATTTATATTTGACAGTAGTGCAAAGAACTGCACTCAAGAAAAGACAAAAAGTTAGAAGTGCAAAGAAATTGACTGCAAAACAGAAATATTCAATAGTAAATAATGTGCAAAGTAAGTCTTTGATGGAGATGGTTGTTGAGGAGTCTCATGGTGGAGGGGCAGCAACTGTTCCTGAACCTGGTAGTATGATTTTTTTGGCATCTATACCTCTTTCCTGATGGCAGCATTGAGAACAGAACATGTCCTGAGTGGTGTGGATTTTGATTATTGCTGCTACTCTCCAACGGCAGTATTCCATGTATATTTTTTTGATGGTGGGGATAATTTTGCCTGTGATGAACTGGGATGCATCCCCTACTTTTCACAGGGTTTTGGTTCCCCTATTGGCAGCCTGTCTTCACTCTTTTCACTACACATCTACAGTGGTTTGCAAAAGTTTTTGATGACATACCAACCTCCACAAACTCATGAGAAAGCAGATGCACAGACAAGCTTTCTTAATGCAAGTGTTGGGCCCAGCAAAGTACCTCCGAAATATAACTCCCAGGAATTTAAATTTGCTCACCCTCTCAGATTCCACAATAATCATTGTATTGTCACCCATCCCATCAGTGACCTCCTCTGATAGATGTGCAGGAGTTTGTAGTTCTCAAATTGGGCTCATCATCCACCTCAAAATTGAGAGAGGAAGGAAGCCATATTCAATCCAGTGGTACTGCTTACACAGTCTCATTAGGACAGTCTGTGACGATGTAATGGGGAGGGGTGAATTATACTGATTGCTTGCTATTGGCTATGGTTGTTGAGATACTCCACCCTACTGGTATAACAGATGGAGAACCTTTCCCACTGGCCATTTTAGAGGTGGCTTTTCATCTGTTAATAAAAGCCAGTATTGGAATGATACTTGACTGGTCCTTGTCAATGGCACATCAGTTTTATTAATAGAAGAACAATCATGGATACTTCCCTGAAACCTGGGAGACTCGAGATAGATCAAGATGCCACTCGAGGTGGAGAAATTTTTCACCACTGGCTCCAGTGTTTTGAAGCATACATGCAAGTGAACAATGTTGTGCAAGACGCAGCGACAATGGACCATCTTGTGGCCCTCCACAGAGGAGTGCCCTACTCCATGGTCAGAGAACTTTAAGCCAATGCATCAAAAGTACACAATGTACAAAGTACACAGAATGCAGTGAATCTCCTCAGGACCTATTATGATATGCCACAGAACACATCGTTTGCAAGACATCAGCTTCACATTTGAAAACAACAAGCATGAGAGAGCGAAGATGCCTTCGTGCTTGCACTAATAGGACTAACCAGAGCCTGGGCTTGTGCTGGTGTCACAGCTGAAGCTCACCGAGATTCCTTAATGCTGGACACATTCATAAGTGGATTAGAATTGGGATATATCAGGCAACATTTACTGGAGACCCCGGGCTTGACCTTTAATGCAGCTCTGCAATAAGCAAAGGTCATAAAGTCTGCTTTATAAAGTGCTAAAGCTTTTGAGAAAGAGAGGTGCTGAAGTAGCAACCCCGAGATCCGCCAGTGGTGACAATCCATTGCTAAGCGCCACTAAACCACAGCATAAAAGCCTCTACAGAAAATGCTACTTCGGCAGTTTAGTGCTGCATGTTCGCTCTGTGCCCCGCCCGGCAAGCCAATTGTGCCAACTGCGGGAAGCAAGAGCACTGGGCCAGAGCCTGCCGTGCACGAGAGTCCTTGCCTGGTTCACGCCATGAGCTGAAGAAGAATAAACATTCAAGTGCTAAACAGGGGCACTGCCACAACACTGCTATGCTGACCTGGAGAGTCAATGATTCATCTGGTCCTTCTCCTTCTACTTCTTCTGAAACCATAAGTGGAACAGCCAGTGACGAGGCAAATACTGACGGATTGCTGCTGCGAGGAGACCCTCTTCAAGCTTCCATGAAGATCAATCAAGATGGGCCTCATAATCTGCAGCCTTCCACGATGAAGGTGGAGGTAAATGGGGAGCCAATTGACTGTTTGTTTGATTCAGGCAGTACAGTCAGTTATATTCACCCTATGACCACTAGCACCCTAAATCTCACCTTATATCCATCGAAGTGCAGAATCTCTATGGCTTGTTCTGGACTAAAACAAGATGCAACGAGTTGTTGTAAATTAACCCTGAAGATACAGGGAAATGAATATACGGACTTCAAATTGCATGTACTTCAAAATGCACTCTGCTGCTTTAAGGTTTAGATTCCCAATGTCAAATGAAAAGTATCATATTGACATTTAATGATCCATTACCATTGATTACAGTACCCCAAGAAGTGGTTTGCGGGTTATTGACTCTAAAGATTAAACCTCCACACATTTTTGCTAATGTTACCCTGGATTGTAAGCCTATAGCTGCAAAGAGTAGGTGCTACAGCAAAGAGGACAGACTCTTGGAAGGAAAAAAAATGATCGAACCCAGTACATCCTTGGCACGCACAAGTGGTAGTCAAAAATGGTGTGAAACCCAGAATGGTCGTGGACTACAGCCAAACTATAAACAGGTTCATCCAACTAGATGCTTACCCATTGCCTTGTATCCCAGACATGGTAAACCAGATTGCACAATACAAAATGTACTCCACAACTGATCTGAAATCAGCTTATCATCAGGTGCCTATTCACAAAGATGAAAGGCAGTTTACCGCTTTTGAGGCAGATGGTAAAGTTTTCCCAGTTTAAAAGAATTCCTTTTGGGGTTACCAAAGAGAGATGGATAAACTAGTTGATACTCATAACCTACAAGCCACCTTCCCTTATCTGGACAAGGTCTCTATATTGGCCAAAGAATTAAATGATCATGATCAGAAATTAAATAAATTCCTCCAGGTGGCCAAACATCTACATCTGACCCTTAACGATGACAAGTGTGTATACCGCATTAAATGCCTAGCATAGTAGGCTATGTAGTGAGCAAAGGAGAGATCAACCCAAACCCAGAAAGAAAGAGACCACTCATGGATCTGCCCCCACCAGTAACACAAAAGTCCCTCAAGCGCTGCCTGGGGTTTTTCTCCTATTATGCTCACTGGATGCCCAACTACGCTGACAAAGCACAGCCACTCCTTAAAACTGCTAGATTTGCCCAGTTCATTTTCTCGACAATGGTGATGCCCAGGATGTTCATGGTAGGGTTCTGTTGAACATGAAGAGAGCATATTTTTATTTACATTCTATTATTGGTGATGGGTATTAGTTGGCAGGAATATTTCTTGCCACTTTTCAGCCCCTGTTGGAAGTTGCTGAGATAATGTCCTCTGTAGATATGGACTGCTTCGTTATCCAACATCTTGCAAAGGTTTTTTGTATTGACATCAGCAGGCAGCCAACTTCAGAAAGTATGCTAAAAGGAAGATTATCAATAAAGTGAGTTCCCAATCAATGCTCAAAGGATCTCCTTGAACAATCTTTGGGGAGTGAGCCAATTGATAGCCATTATTCATATTTTCAATGCTCCTCCTTGATGCCATAAACAAACAATCACTAACCTCTCTCAACCGAGCTCCAGATTTCGACCAGGGCTCTTGTGAACTCCAAACTAAACATTGATTGGTGAAGCAGAAACAGGGCAGTTATGTTTACTTTGCTAATTTTGCCAGGCATTTTATTTGTGCATTATCTTCAAGCAATAGTCGACTCCAGGAGAAATAAGTATTGAATGAAAATCCACTGAAGGTGCCAGAAATCTGAAATAAAACTAGAAGACACTGGAAATGCTGGAAAGGTCAGGCAACATCCATGAAGAGAACACAATTGAGGGACACTGTGAGCACTGCTGTGTGAAGAATTCAGACACAAAGTTCACAGACTGTACAACAGGCTTTAATCAGCTTAAACTTGTACACACATACGTCTCTGTACCTTCCCAACTCCACATACCCAACTAACTGACTCCCAAAGGGGGCCAGCTCAAGTTTTTATACAGGTTTGTGATTGACAGCAGGCATGTGGGGCCAGCCTCCCAGGTAGCTGACCTGCAGGTACAGTGGTTGCCCTCTGCAGTAGGCCTATAGGAGTGTGGCCAATGTAGGGGTTGTATTATCACACACTTTCTTTGGGAAAGAATGGGGAATTGTCTGTGGATAGTCGAGGCAGAAAGTTGATGTTTGGAAAGATTTCTTGCTCTTAACCCTCCATCTTTCTTTCCTCTGTGTATTCAGCAACTGACCACTGTTTTGCTGAACAAAGGACACACCCTCAAGTTCATGTGGTTGTGCAGTGCACAGCAAGTGGTGAGAGTGCCTGAAGCTTCTCCTGTGGAGAATTGCAGGGCTTCAGAGTGGGCCACACAATAAACTCATGACTTCTGCATGCTGGTAGTCTCCTGCCTTGCTCAGGAATAAGGTTTCCACCCAATGCATTCTGCCAATATGTGCTTGGATTGAGTGGTGATGCATGTTGTGATCAACTCTTGTTGATCAGATAAAATCCTTTCTTGCCATGTTGGCTCAAGAGCAGATGGGACTGCTGACCATTACTGCATTTGACTAGTGAGCTGCTGCTACAGTGCTGGCCATTGACCTGCCTGATTTTAAGGATGTCAGCAATTGAACCACCTCCAAACAAATTAAAGCAGAACATTGCTTATTAGGCTAGAGTTTTGATGGAAAAACTGACCAAGACTGGTCGACAATTTAAAAAAAAATGCACACAATGTGTTAACATTGTTGTCAAATTTGTGATGCTGAGAGGTGAAACACAAGATGGATCCTCAAATTTCCTTGGTAGACTGACCTTCAAAAATGCAATAGCTGTTGCAGTCTGAACATGGCTGGGTTTGCAGATGTTCTTTTTGTATTTTTTAAACCACAAACATACCATATATTTTGGTATACAAGTCCACCCCCCTTTTTTAAGCCTCATTTGAAGGGTTTTATGGTATATCTGGCATACAAGTCAACTCCAATTTTCTGGCTGCCTGAGGTGCCCCATTAACCAGCGTACAATTTGACCTCCAAAGCTCGTGATGAATATACGTCAATCCCCATAGATCACACGGATTAATCCATTGAGCATTGGCTGGAGGCAAATTGCTATCTTGGAGGGTCCATCAACACAATGCAGCACTTGACGAAAATATGAAGTTTATGTGCATGAGAAGTTGTTAAGAGATTGGAGGAAGAAAAAAACTAGGAAAAATACCAAAAAGGCCATGTACTTTGAAAAAAAAAAACCTCATTGGCAGAGGCAAGATTAAGCATATAACCACTTACAGCACAGAACTGGCCAGTTCAGCCCTACTAGTCCATGCCGTAACAAATCCCCACCCTCCTAATCCCACTGACCAGCACCCGGTCCATACCCCTCCAGTCCTCTCCTCTCCATGTAACTATCCAGTCTTTCCTTAAATGTAACCAATGATCCTGCCTCAACCACGTCTGCCGGAAGCTCATTCCACATCCCTACCACCCTTTGCATAAAGAAATTTCCCCTCATGTTCCCCTTATAATTTTCCCCCTTCAATCTTAAACTATGCCCTCTAGTTTGAATCTCCCCCACTCTTAATTGAAAAAGCCTATCCACATTTACTCTGTCTGTCCCTTTTAAAATCTTAAGCACCTCTATCAAGTCCCCCCTCAATCTTCTACGCTCCAGAGAAAAAAGCCCTACTTTGCACAACCTTTCCCTCTCACCCAAACCTTGAAATCCTGTCAACATTCTCGTGAACCTTCTCTGCACTCTCTCCATTTTGTTTATATCTTTCCTATAATTTGGTGACCAAAATTGTACACAGTACTCCAAATTTGGCCTCACCAATGCCTTGTACAATTTCATCATAACCTCCCTACTCTTGAATTGAATACTCCAATTTATGAAGGCCAACATTCCAAATGCCTTCTTCACCACACCATCAACCTGAGCATCAGCCTTGAGGGTACTATTTACCATCACTCCTAAATCCCTTTGTTGCTCTGCACATCCCAATAGCCTACCATTTAATGCATATGACCTATTTAGATTTGCCTTTCCAAAATGTAACACCTCACACTTATCTGTATTAAATTCCATCAACCACTTCTCAGCCCACACCTCCAGCCTTCCTAAATCACCTTTTAATCAATGGTAATCTTCCTCACTGTCCACAACACCACCAATCATCCCCAAACTTGCTTATCCAATTCTCCACCCCTACTTCCAGATCGTTAATATACAAACAATAGTGGACCCAGGACTGATCCCTGAGAAACTCCACTAGTCACCGGCCTCCAATTGGACAAACAATTTTCTGCCACTACTCTCTGACACCTCCCTTCCAACCAATGCTGAATCCATTTCACTACCTCCTCATTTATACCTAATGCCTCCACCTTTTTTCCGAACCTCCTGTGGGGAACTTTGTCAAAAGCTTTACTAAAGTCTAAGTAGACAACATCCACAGCTTTCCCTTCATCAACCTTTTTTGTAACCCCCTCGAAAAACTCAATCAGGTTTGTCAAGCATGATCTACCCCTGACAAAACCATGCTGATTATTCCCTAGCAATCCCTGTACCTCCAAATATTTGTAAATACCATCCCTCAGAACACTTTCCATCAACTTACCCACCACAGATGTCAGACTCACGGGCTTAAAATTCGCAGGTTTACATTTGGACCCTTTCTTAAACAGCGGAACCACATGCGCCACCCTCCAATCCTTTGGCACTACCCCCGTGACCAGTGGCATCGTAAATATCTCTGTTAATGGCACCACTATCTGTCCATAAGCCTCCCTGAGTGTCCTTAGGAATATTTTGTCCGGTCCCGGAGATTTATCCACCTTTATCTTTTTCAACACAGCCATCACTACCTCCTCGGTTATCCTTATATGCTTCATGACCTCTCGACTATTTTTATTTACTTCAACTGGTTCAATATTTTTTTCCCAAGTGAATACCAAGGCAAAGAAATCATTCAAAATTTCCCCATTTCCTCTGACTTCTCACTCAGCCTACCCTCGCTATCTACAAGGGGTCCAATTTTATCCCTCACTAACCTTTTACTTTTAATGTACCTATAGAAACCCTTTGGATTTATTTTTATTCTGTCTGCCAAAGCCTCTTCGTGCCTTTTTTTGGCCTTTCTAATTTCTTTCTTAAGATTCCTTCTACACTCCTTGTAGTCCTCCTTCAAACTCTCAGCTCCCTGCTCTTTATACCTCTTGTACATCTCCCTTTTTCTCGTAACCAAATTTCCAATATTCCTTGAAAACCAAGCCTCCCTATGACTTCCAGCCTTTCCTTTGATCCTCTCTGGGACATATCTACTCTGTAGCCTCAAAATTTCTTCTTTGAATATCCTCCATTTTTCATTTACATCCTTACCTGAAAATATCCTGTCCCACTCAATACTCCCCAAATCCCTTCTTATTCCTTCGAAATTTGCTCTTCTCTAATCCAGAACCTCAACTTTAGGCCCCTCCTTGCTCTTCCCTAAAACTACCCGAAAACTAACAGAGTTATGATCACTAGACCTAATTTGTTCTCCAACAGTAATGTCCGATACCTGACCTAGCTCGTTCCCTAACAGGGGATCTAGTATTACACTATCTTGAGTCGGTTCTTCTACTAATTGATTTGGAAAACAATCTTGAACACATTTAACGAACTCTAGCCCATCCAGCCCTCTAACTGTATGGGTATCTCAATCAATGTGAGGGAAGTTAAAATCTTCCATGATCACTACCTTATGATACTCACACATATACGTTATCTCCCTACAAATTTGTTCCTCTAATTTTCTTGGCCCATTTGGAGGTCTGTAATACACCCCTATTAGCACCCTGATGCCTCCTTCACCCCTCAATTCAACCCAAAAAGCCTCACTGGACAATCCCTCCAGACCATCCTGCCACCTCATGGCAGTAATGTTACACAGTCACCCGAAATAAAATAAAAACATTTGCACTGCAGAGAGCCAAGCTTCACCCAGAGCCCAGTGATTATTTTGAGGCTACTGTAGGCTGGTTCACCTGTTTTATGAACTGGAAAAATCTGGTATTACACCAAACATAAAAATTGCACAAAAAATACCAAACGATCTTGATCATAAAGTTACAAGTTTTCAGAGTTTATGATATGGAACTGGCAGAAACACCAGTTTGCATTGGCAAATATTGGAAACACGGACTAAACCCCCCATGAATTTCAATACGAGAGGCAATAGTCTACCAGCAGCAGGTGATGTTTGCCTCAACTGCGTTCCTGGGAACAACCTGCAAATCCGTTTTCTATTACATAACTGCTCAGTGTAAACATAGTTAAGGACGACTGCCTCCTCTCACCTTCTTGGTGGAGACAGTTCATCAGAAATTGTACATTCATTTCATGCACACAGTGCAGGACCCAAACATGCTGGAGAAACTCAGCAAGTCACACAGCATCCAGGGAAGTAAAAAAGAAGCATTAAATCTTTTGGGTCTGAGCCCTTTGTCAGAAATACAGAAAAACAGGTAGATGCCTGAATAAAAAGTTAAGGGGGGAGGGGGGAGGGGGAAGGGGAAGGAGGACCAGAGGGGGAAGGGGAGGGAGAGGAGCACAAACTGACAGTTAAGAGAAGGATACAGATGGGAAGGAAGAAACATAAGTGATAGGTTGAGAGCAGAGGGATAAGGAAGGGAGCTCTCTGTTGGGAGAAGGAAGGGAAGGCTGGAGACCACATCTGCACCACAGGTATCGAAAGAGCATCATAGCAGTGAGGCCCCAATTGTACACCAGGGGGCTGAGGAAAGGCCACATCCCACTCACATGTAATAGGGCTAGGGTTGGGGCCCAGAGGCTCACAATTGACTCCTTGTCCTCAAGCTACTGCAACAAAGCACCAGTCTGCTCCAAGCTGGAGATTCAACCATCTGCAGTGGGGTTGTCCAGGAGCTCCCAGCCACAAATGTCAAAACATCGGTGGTTTAATTTCTGAGAGGTCTCTCGGTCTCAGCTAATCTCCTCCACAGGTCCTATGTAATGGAGCCACAAATTACCCCAACATCTTTTTAGAGCTTGCAACACTTGCATGACAGCCAAAAATAAATAGGACAATGAAATTGGCAGAATAAATACTGTATGAATTTTCCTATCTATTATGACTACCATCAATTTGACATGCCGATATGGTTAAAATTGAAAATCGAGCTCATTCAGACTGATTTTATGAATCTCGCTCAATTCAGTTCAAGATGAAAAATCTTGCAACTGCAAAAGCTTGTGCCCAAGATGTTTGGCACCTGTGCTCAGCAGAGGCCACGAGATGTTGCGGACTCTGGGGAGCAGCGGACGAGAGCAGGGCACCAGAAACGAGAGAAATGACCCTTCAAGATGGTGACCACAGCATTAGACCATGAGGGGCTCAGAAGCTGAGGGATCTACACAGGGAGATGACAACTTGCATTTGGGGGACCTGCATGGACAGAGGGCTGCTGGAGACTGGTGCAATGGAACCTGATATCGGAACCTGGATTTGTGAGGATATGAGGCAAGAAGGGTTCAAAAGGGCCTCAGGCACTGAAGACTTCCTGATTGTGTCAGAGGTTTGACCTGGAGCTTGTCATGTTGCCAGTGGATTGAACAGGAGCCTAAGCAATTGGAGGCACTTCGGGAACTCAGGAGAAAAATCCAGACACTCAGGGCCTCTGAAGGGACTCTCTTGGGCTTCACTTTCTCTCTTATTATGAGGTGGCAGGTGACTGTAATGGCAACTATTTGTCTGCCTTATGGCAGGCAGAAGGCAATTTTGTCTAATAGTACAGAATATGTACTCTTACATAACATTAAAGGAATCTGGAAATAGCTTCAACCAAGACACTATATGTTTCAAGTAAGTACACTGTTGTTAAAGCCTCCTCCTGGCATGAATCAATACAAACTCAAAGGATAACAGCACCAATTACCAATAACTGATTGACAGAAGCACTTTGGAAGCAAATCTTGCTGAGGTGTTGCCCTATGGCCTTTTCATCCTGTAACTTGATACCTAACAAATGGTTTTTATTTTGCTCAAGTTGTTTTTTTCTAATTCTTTCAACACAAATGTTTATTTACTGGATTTCCTGCATAATGTGAGGTAAGTAAGAGAAGGTATAATGTGATTTAATTGGAAACACACGTTTACTAGGTTGTCATGGTATACTCTGCTTCTTCACCTATATATTTACATAGTCATGGCTTTCAAAGGCTTTACCTCAATCTATTTCATCTGAGAAGTAGATTGTTACTGTGGTCCACTACTAGTACATTACAGAAGCAGATGAGTTGTCCTGGAATGTAAAATAGAGATGACTATAACAAGTTCATTCATTGTAATAAAATAGAGACAAATTTCTGATTTCTCTGCACATTTAAGAAATCAACAGCAAATTATAGACTGTGTTTTGAAGACAGAGCAGCATGACGATGTCCACAGCTTTCCAAATCCATAGTTACTCAATGCATCTCATGGTAAAATATATTTTCCTGCCATAGTCAATGCCCTTTTCTTCTGAGAAAACTTTTTTTTTAGTGTTTAATCATTGCTAATAAAATGGACTTCTATCTCCAACCAGAGGATATTTCATCCTCCCCATTCCAATTTGGAGTTCATTCTGGAAATGAATCTTCCAACTTTTCCAGCTGGTTAAAATGCCAAAGCCAACTCTCAGGAATTGGTTAATCTTATTTATTAACAATGCAGAGATTATTTTTCTCCAATGGGTCTCTGTTACTTCTTTTTCTCCACCTTGCATTTCAGTTTCAATACTTCAGGTTTATTAGAATTTAGGAGAGGTCATGGGCTCCAACAAAAATAATTAGAACAATAGAACTTTGCAGCATAGGCCCCTCTATCTGTGTTGAACCTTTTTTTTGGTTGCCTGGTTCCAATGGCCTGCACTGAGACCAGAGGTCTCCAAAACTCTCTCTCACTCTGTACCTGTTATTCTTCCCTCTCTTGGAATCAGTTTCTATCAAGGATGTGCATGAACATATTCTACAATCTGCTTCAATTGTTTAGAATGCCCCTGTATTCCCTAAATTTTAATCATTGTTCTACATAAAATATCAAGATTTCCTTCTAAGATGCAGAATTTGAGGTCATTCATTCTCGACTTACTGTGGATCTGAAGTGCAAATGTCATTTTGTACCATTAATGTCCTGAAAAAACAATAACTTGTTCCAGACAGAGGTCCAGACTCCACTTTGAATAGGGTTAGAGTGCCTTCATTCTCGAGCTGAACCAAGGGAAAAAGGATTCTTAACCTCTCTTTACTGTCTGATGAGACAGTCCTTCAACTAAGAAATGTCCGTGTATGTCCCAGTGTGGAACTTGTATCCATAAATGGCTGCAATTGAGTAAATCACTAAAATAGACCAACCTTCTGTTCACACTTAACTTTCCTGATTCTATCCATTTTTCCTGGCTGACCTTTGTGGATGCTGTTAAATATTAATAAAACTGCAGATGCTGGCAATTTAAAATGAAAGCAGAAAGAATTCAAAATACTCAGAACATCATGCAGCATTTCGGCAGAGAGAAATCTTTCATCCAACCTTGTGTGTCTATGATAAATAAAAGATTAATTAAAATGGTTATAGGTACACATTTATTGTATGGGACAGGTGCAATGAAATATATGTTCCTGTCCTTCATTTTTATACATTTGTTTGTAGGTAATATCCTAAATGCCAAGTGATGCCATTCGACACAGAACTAATCCATTCAACCCTTCAATCTCATTGTAACTTTCCCTGTATCTATGTTGATCGAAGTTTATCTAATTTATGGTAGCAGCAGATGATACAACCTTCTAAAATAGTGTTCTCTAAATTTTTTTTTTTTTTTTAAACTTTATTTATTCGTTCAAAAAACAAAATAATGACATATCCAACAATTAACCATAAACATGAATGTTTTTTTTTAATATATAGAAAAAAAAAGGAAAGGAACAGCACCCCCCTCCCCCACCTTCAGCCAAATCTTCTAAGGAGAGCCATAAAGAAAGAAAAAAAGAAAGAATATTAAAGAAAAATTAAATATACATATTAAAATCTAATCAATATAAATTGAAATTTAAATATTCTGAATATAACAACCACTTATTAATAAAAATATAATTATCACATGAAACATACATAATTTTTTCCATTATTAAACAATATTTCATCTCATTATGCCATCTATTAATATAAATCATATTTGCATCTTTCCACGAACTAGCAATACATTTTTTGGCTACGGATAAAGCTAAATATACAAAAGCAAGCTGAAATTTATCTAATCCCAAGCCTTTCAGAGGTTGCAAACTACCCAATAAAAATCCTGTTGGATCTAAAACTATTTTAATCTTATACAGATATTCTAAAAACGATTGAATTTTCTTCCAAAAAGATTGTATATGTATACATGACCAAACAGCATGAAAAAAAGTTCCAATCGTATCACCACATCTAAAACACAAAACTGATTCATGAAAACCATACTTTTTTAATTTTTCAGGTGTTAAGTATAATTGATGTAAAAAATTGTAATTAATCATTGCATAATGTGCATTTATCAATCTAGTTACACTATCATAACAAATATCTAACCAATCATCCTCGGAAAAAATAAAACCAGTAAAATATTTTGTGTTGCTAATGTTATTGATAGAAAAAGGGTGAATTATTAGCTGAATATTAACCATATTAATTTCATACAGTTTTTGAAAGTTCTTTGTTTCAAGTTTTAAATAAAGATCTGTGCAGCAGGCATATCAAAAATAAATCAATAAATACTCAAAATGAGTAGGTCAAAGTCTATGTTCTGAATGTCATCAAGACATTATGATTTGGTCCCAAAGAGAATTCTGGATGGAGACAGACTGTGCAGGCAAACAACCAGTAAACAATGTGTCAGTGCATCTGATCCAGATGACTAACTGGTGCCATCTTGGAGCACAGAAATGTCACATTGGATAGCATTAAATCGGATTGAAATGTAAAATATCTTGATCTGTGGATATCTCGTCTTCTACTCACACACAAGAGAATTTTAGACTTCACAGAATACACTGCACATATTTCATTTACAGTGGAATTTAAACAAAGATACAAGGGTTAAATGCACAATGTATTTACAGAATTAATGCATTTTCATGCAGTGTTACCTGTTTCCAAACAGATGAATGAGTTTTAGAAGTATTCAGGTCTTTAATGTGCAACTGTCAATGCTGTATTCTGCATACATACATACAGCATAGTAACAGGCCATTTCGGCCCATGAGTCCATGGCAGCCAATTTACACCAAATTAACCTATATCCCACTAAATTTCGAAGAGTGGAAGGAAACTGGAGCCACTGTGGAAAACCCACACAGATCGGGTGGGGGCACGCACACACACACACACACACACACACACACACACTCTATCTGCCTCAGACTTAAAATGGGTCTTTAAAATACATATTTCTTTTTCAATATTTTTATTGCTTTCAATAATAATAAACAAGTAAAACCCATTAAACAGAGTAAGCAGGTAAAAATGAATATACAGGCGCAGTAATTAGATGTAAAAAATGTATAAACAAAGTACTTCAACAGAGACTAAAAGGCAGTCAAAAAAGTATATTAGCACTTAAATATAAAATGGCTAATTGAAAAATAAATAAAAATCACTACTCTACAAAATCTACTCCCTTCCCTTCCAAAGTAGTTGACAGTTGCATACAATTTAATTTGCTTCATCCAATTTGAAGCGTCCATTCTATCTTTATAATGAATCCTAATATTAATCTAATAATAATAATATGTATAATATTATACATCTAATATTAGCTGCCCAATAGTAAAAATCTAAAATTAGGTGGTGCCAAACCATGAGAATGCTATTTTTACAAATATATGAAGAAATAATTGAGTCAAGCAAATTAAAAAAATGTTTTAGGAACAAAACTTTAAGGAATAAATTAAATCTTCAGTAAAGTTTGTTTTGGAATCTTCTTGTTCCCTCGATACTGCTTTTTCCTTTTAAAAGCTAAAAATCAAATTATCTAGGTGTCATTATTACTAAAAATTACCAGAATCCATTTAAAGAGAATTTTCTTACTTTATTGAATTATGTTAAAGAAGTCCTTAGCTCAATGGTCTCTTCTTTCAATGTCCGTAATTGGGGGAATTAATGCTGTCAAGATTAACATTTTACCTAACTTTTTAAATATCTTCCAAGCTGTTCCTGCTTTTGTTCCTAAAATATCTCTTTGAACAAATTTTCAATCATCTTTCCAAATATTGTCATCTTCGTCTTAGCCTCAAGTTATTTTTAAAATGCTCCTGTTACATTCAAAATGCAAAGCAAGTGCAAATGCAAAGAAGAGCATAAGATATAGGAGCAGAAATAGGCTATTCATCCCATCGATTTTGCACCACCATTCAATCATGAGTTTGTGGAGACCCACTTACCAGCAAGCGAACCAGCTCCTGAAATGGCAGACATGCTTTGTTGAACATGGGAAATTGACCTGTATCCAACACAGGTTTTTAATCTGAGCTGATGATGTCACTTCCTGTTCATGTGACAGAAGCAGTGATGTATATAATCCTAGCATGCAAGCCTGGAGGTGTCAGTCTTCCACTCAACTTCACAGTGTGTACATTGACTTCGCTGTGTTTTCATCAACTCCAACGTGCACACCAACATCTATTGCAGCTCAGTATGGAATACTTCTCTAAAAGCTGATCTATTCTCAGCCCCACTCCCTAGCCTTCTCCCCATAACCTTTGATGCCCTGGCTAATCAAAAACCCATCAATCTCTGCCTTAAATACACCCAATGATTTGGCCTTCACAACCACCTGTGGCAACAAGATGCAGAGATTCACCACCCTCTGACTAACAAAATCTATCTGCATTTCTGTTCCAAGTGGAAGACCTCCAATCCTGAAGTCCTTGAAAGTACCAGCATAGGAAAAAACCTTACTACATCTTCTTTCCTTGCCTTTCAACATTCAAAATATTTAAAAAATGATCTCCCACTCATTTTCCTAAATTCCAATGAGCACAGGCCAAGAGCCATAAAAAGGTCCTCATATAAATCCAGGGAAACATTTCCCCTTTCATCGCCAGAATCATCCTTGTGAAACCTTTCTAACATCAGCACATCCTTGCTTAAAGAGCCCAAAATTACTTATAATCCTCCAAGTGAAGTCTCACCCGTGCCTAATAAAGCCTCAACATCACATCCCTAATCTTGTATTCTATTTCTTTTGATATGATTGACAATATTGCATTACCTTCTTCACCACTGAACATGCAAGTTTACCTTCAGGGTGCCCTGCACAAGGTCCTTTTGCATCTGGGAATTTTCAATTTATCCCCCTTTTAAAAATAGTCTGTCCTTTTATTTCTTCTACCAAAGTGCATTTCTTCTACCATTTGACACTTCTCTGCCCATTTTTCTAACCTGTCTAGGTCCTTCTACAGCCTTTCCATACCCTCGATGCTACCTGCCCCTCCACCTGTCTCCATATCATCTGCAAACATGCCCACAAAGCCATTCATTCAAAATCTAAATTATTGAACTACAACATAAAAATCAGCTCTAACAAATCATTATTATTATTTGCATCTCAAAAGACTTGCAATTATCATTCATTAGACACAAGAGTATTTTTCATCTTCCATACCTCTTCAAAGAAAGAAATTGTGGTGATCTTTCTCTCAATAGATTATGATTCTTTTCAGAGTTCTGTGTGGCCAACCAGTATTTATCAAAACTAACCATGCCATCCATTAATGCTGTGGTATTTTGGGAGCAGATTCTTTCATTATCCTTCTCAAGCCCACAACATTTACCTTCATCTTCTCTGACAGCCTATTGGGACTGATGATGATTCATTTCCACTCTGCTTTTCTAAATTCCAAGATGGATGATGAGGCCAAAAATCAACAGTTCAAAGACTTGCTTCATCGTCTCATAATAATGCATTAAACATTTAATATACATGATATACTTCAACTCTTGTCTGCTGTAAGGAAAAGTGCTGCCATGAGCATTTCTCAGCATTCTTAATAATAGGAGAAAGAGAAACAGAGAAGAGTCCATTTAGAGACACAAAGGGTCTGTGGATTCACTCCTAGTGCTCCCATAGCCTCAGCAGCCACACAGTTTAAACCATCAGCAACGTGAGCTCTATATCCAAACCTCCCATACAATCAGGGCTCAATGCCCTTTGGGGCTCTTCTTGCCCTCAGCATCCCATTGAATTCAAGTTCTAATACCTGGCTCCCATTAGCTAGTATCCAGCAGACTGTGGGTCCTTTGATCACAAGTCACTAACTGCCCGCAATCTTTGTGGGACCTTCAGCTGCTAAGCCCCTCACTGGTCCACTGCCATGGTCATTGTCCTGTAGTGACATCTCCTATGCCTATCCTTCTCATGAGGGTGTTCTCCACATTTCTAGTGCCCTGCACTGGTTTGCTGCTCCCTCAGAGATCCTGTAATCCCTCGTGGTATGCTGTCCAACATAGCTGCCACCATCTTGAGCATAGACCTTGACATTGCAGCATTAAAAAAAACACCATTGGCTCCTTTAACAGGCCATTTAAAGCCTGAAAAGAGTAATTAGGATTAGGACCAGGCTGTAGGACCCTGCAGAGTAGCACCATGTCTCCACTTCCTGCTGGCTCAGGTCCACACCAGCAGCAGTGCTATTATTACACCAGCTCTGACAGTGCCACCATTTTTAGCACCACAGAGGGAGCCACAGATTCATCTACAGGTGGCCTAGCAGATGGCTGGTGAGGTGGTTAGCTTGGTTTGGTGGTGTGATCCTGATGAAGGAACTCGAGGATTTTAATGTCATCCCAAAAGCTCATTTCCTACTTCAAGCAATCATGGGACAAGGATTTTCAGGAGTCTGTTGTATTTATTCAAGTCTTTGAGCACATCTTTCACCTTATTCCCAGCAATCTCTTCCATAAGAGCTCAGTACACTGTATGCTCTGGGTGACTGGTGGTGGGCATGCAAGCAAAGTGCCCTGCCCGATGTAGCATTAATTGACCTCTAGCACCTTGAAAGACAAGAGCACCATGGTCATAGCATCATCACCTCCTGCACATTCTGCCCCGAGTTGAACACCATTCATATTTGGAAATATTTCCCTGGATTTATATCCTGAAATTTGCATGGTTGGAGTTCATCCACTGAAAGAACTGCAGGCGTGGTTCACCACTACTTTTTTTTCCAGATTATTTAGGGATGGACAATAAATGCTGGACTTGTAAATAATAGATACAGACCCTATATATATATTTTTTTTAAACTGTGCCAAAAGACAGTTTATAATGTGATCCGAAGTGTAAAAGGAGACTCTAGCTCAGAAATCTAGGTTCAGATCTCATGGAATATTCATCAGAAAAGTATGTGATACCAAGAAGCGAGATTTCATGGACCAATCCTTACTCAATGTGTCTATTTAATGTTGAGTAACTCCACAGTTAAACTATTCACCACTTGACAGCAGACGTCTGTGAGCGAACCTTTTAATGAGACTCAGCTGAAAATGGCCGCTGCTTGCAGAGGCATGAACTATTATTAGTGCTATTAATAAATCTGGCAGCACTCAGCTCCCATTAGATTCACACTACCTCTTTTGGGCAGACCTCCTGACGCCAAAACACTTCCCGTTCAATAACAGTAATCTATTAACAATGAAATGGTGCCTTCTGAAACATAGCAATTGGGCCCATATTGTATTTGACATGGGCAGAAGTGAAACACTTTGCTTTTTTATTGTTATAAACTATTAATCTGTCAGCATTGACCAGTCTTCCTGTAGTATTTTACGAGACAAATGCTCTTAACTCTCATGAAGGCTTCGGTGAAGATGGTAGTACAATTGTGGACCAGTCAGTTCCAGGCATCAGATAAATTTGTCTCTTCACTGCCTCAAAATTAAAGTTGCAAGGATTCTTATTTAAATTTCTTTCATTTCACACCAACTATTGATAAATTAATTTATTGAGAAATTACATCTTTTAAAGCTGCTCTTTGGACCATTTATTTCCATTTAAATTGATTTCGATGTTCTCGTATCCCCGACTTGCTCAGAATCAAGGAGATAATGCTGATTTTTTTTCTGCCACCCAGTATCAAATCCGAAGCATTAAAATTGAACACAGTGTCACAACAGAGGCATGGTGGGGTTGAATAAGTTTTGATTTCAATGTTGAAACAAACTTTACTTATGAGATTAATTAAAAGGTAGTTAATATCTCCATATCCCTTTGGGACCCACTATTGCAGGGGGAGAAAAATCCTTTCAAATAAGATTCCCTTTTTAACATACCTTTATATTGTTGAAATTTTTGTACCTGTGCTCCAAAGAATCAGAGGGTAACCATGGGACCTACAGACAGACAAGTGACACCAGCTGTGCAGCTTTAATTTTGTAACAGTGACATTCAACTTAATTTGCCAGATAAATGAGCTGAGCTATTACAATTCTCTGCTGGCCATTCACCATAAACATCGGATCAGCACAACAAAGGCTACGTCACCACATGATGTCCATCTCACATTGCTCATTTCACCCAAGATCTCACAGCTGTCATTTAAAATCCTGAGTAGATAATTAAACTCTCCCACCTCCTGCAGACACTGTCCATTCATCCAAATTTGCCCTTTGAGGTTTTCCCCCTTCCATCAACAACCTTATATTCAGCTGTTCACATCCTACACCTGTCTTGACTCACTTTTATTTCTCTCCTCACTTTCAAGGTTATCTTTAAATGCTGCTTGTTCGGGCAGCACAGTTGGCGTAGCGGTTAGCGTAACACCTTTTCAGTGCCAGTGATTTGAATCCCACACTGTCTGTAAGGAGTTTGTTCGTTCTCAGTATTTGCATGGGTTTTCTCTGGAGGCTCTGGTTTCCTCCCATCATTCGAAACATACCGGGAATTGTAAGTGAGTTGGGTGTAAACTTGGCGGTTCGGACTCGTAGGCCAAAAATCACCTGTAATTGTGCAGTAGGTCGACATCTATAAATTTAAACTTCACACTCATTCTTTTAGGGCTGTTACTTTTGTGTCATTGCGGCTCTGCACAGGGGTCTTTTTTAAAAAAACAAAAGGCATACAAATATCAGCTGTTCTGGTTTCTAATGCAAGAAAACAAACTCTGTGGCGAAGGGTGACAGTTCTTCTGGATAAAATGAGCTGAACTAACGCAGGTCATGTTGTTGAAATCACTGTCTATGAACAAGGGTGCACTAACAAATCATTTATACCCCACTGGAAATAAATTTGCACTCTCACAGAAAATGGTTTAAACAATATTGCCAGCTCATTTTTACTGACTATGAAGATGGCTGAATATTCAATGAAAAGCCACAAAACAGCAAATATAAATCACAGAGAAATAATGATGGTACATTCCAAGAGGTGGCTTTTGAGGAGAATTTTGAAAGCAAGGAAGGAAGATGAGATGATCAATAAAACCCCAGCCAATCAACTACTACATTGAAAAATCAACCAAATATAAATTGTATTTTTAAGGTAAGGATACATTACCATTGCAGGAGTTCTAACCAGATTTTTTTTTGTGCAAATAGTCCCCTCAATTTCATGTCAACTCAAGAGCGGTTACTTCCTGCTTTACAACCAACATTAGGATAGGGCCATCACATCCACTGACACACAATAACTAAATTAGGCCTCCAAGCTAAATATCCAATTAATATATAGGATGGAATATCAAACAATGAATGCATTCAGAAAACACAATGGTTATTAAAACAATTAATTCATTAGAACATATATAAACAGATGAGGCAGCCAACTGCATGTGTCATGCACAAAAAGATAAAGGCAAAAAAAAAAGGCAGTACCACTGGCGATTTGGTAAGTAGCAAGCAATACAGAGTTAAATATCAATCAAATTCTGACAATAGATCATGGTCACTTAAATATTGGGCCAGTTGAAAAGACTAATGTCCGAGACCTACGCCTCAGCTCCTATAGGACTTTAATGATTTTGAACTAAAAAAAACTGTTTAATGACATACTCAAGGTCAAAGTGTGATACAACATTTTGGCATGTAGGTTGAGAAAGTATTGGGTACAATTGGGAGCTGGTACCTTGAATCACAGACACCATTCTCCCACACACTCCACTCTTAACTCTGCCAGAAGAAACTTTCTTGTGATAATGTATGTCACAGTTTAAATTTCTTCAGAGATCACTTGCATCTTCAAATATGATTCATTTAATCCTATCACTATCTTAATACAATAAGGTGTAGAAAAATATAGTTAGTTGCAAATTTCCTACTCACTACTGCATGCAATTAATAGTTCCATCCCCAGTCTGCTGAGTTGGTCCACTAATACCACACCTTGTGTCACAAGCTCATGGCAAAAAAAAAACAACACACAAGATCACTTGATCTCTATTGCCCAATCAGCTTCCTGCTGATCTGAGCTTTTCAAATCCATTTGTCTGCATCATCTGACTCCAATTGCCAGGTGCAGCCTTCAGATAAAATTTCTTCAGGTCTGCGACAAAGTCTAAATTAGAGACTAAAATTGAAGGAAAAACAACAGAACATCCGATCCAAACAACAGAGTAACCCAGCTGAGCCATTTGGTTCATTCCTATGAAGTTATTAGCTGAAGCTATTAGTAAAAAGGCACCTAATAAACTGAAATCAAGTCATCAAGATTTTTATTGAATCCAAAATATATTGGGTAATGTACTCCAGAGTACAAGAGGATGACATTTCCTCCTCTTCATACATTTTATCTGGTGACTTGCTGTGAATTAGCTGATATCATTGACGTTCAATGTAATGAGACTGGAGTGATATTGAGGACAGTTGCACTGCAGTTGAATGTCAAGATCACACTCACATTGAGTGAGCTGTGTACTTCAGCTCAACCTACAGTTTTTTTCTTGAAAATGAAGTTGTTAAATCAATGCAGAATTATAATGTACATAAATATTGGACTAAATGACTGTTGGTGCAGCTATAACATTGGTACCAAGAATTTCATAGCAATTGATTCTAATGGTGTTCCCCTGTTTCTATCACAGACATTTTGTGAAGCTTTGAACAAGTTGATGAAATGTTAATTATAACTATAAGGAAAGTAATGTCACTACAGCTCTTCCAATTAATTAATTTTAATTTGGTTTTGGACTTAAAACTGAAAAAGTGACTTTAAGGGTTAAAACTGGAGGTTCTTAATTCTTTTTGGAACTGCATAATTTAGGGAACAAGGCAAATTTGATACATTTGTCTTGCCACAGATTCAGATGCAATTACATTTTATAGTAGTTTTAGAGTTAATGTTCAAATCTTAAACTAAATAGAATCAACATGCAATTATATATTAATTACATTGAGAAATTTGGAAAAAAAAGTTGAAGTAGATACATATCATACCCATTTGTCTGTATTTTGAAGCATTTTAGCACCAGCAAACATACATGACATAATTTTGTAAAGTACAAAAAAATCCAATTTATTGATTCAGGAATTGTAAAGTGAAAAATAAAGTGGCACTAATTTGGTTGGTGTTTCCATTGAACAAGTTTGCATTAACATCAATCAAAAAGTTGCATTGGAGTCAGAATATTGCTCAGTTTGGTTGCTGTGCCCAAGAAGAAAATGGTAGCGAGAGAGAGTGCAGAAGAGATTCTCTCAGACATTAGCTGCTAGGAGAGTTGAAGTTATAAGGAGAGATTAAATAGGCTGGGTTTATTCTTTTTGGAATGTGCCCCTTAGCAAGAGGCTGAGGGGAGACCTGGTACAGGTTTATAAAATTAAGAGGGGCTTATATAGGATAGTTAGTTTGAGTCTTCTTATCCAGAGTGAGTGTCTCGAACTGATGGGCACAGGTATAAAGCAAAAGGGAAAACAACTTAAAGGCGATATGAGGGGTAGGTTTTTGACAAAGAGGGTGGTAGTTATCTGGAAATAGTTGCCAGGATGGCAAATAAAATTACAATGTCCAAAATGCACTTAGACAGGAAAAGCACTGAACAATACTGGCCTTATGCTGGCAAATTAAATTAGTGTCGATAGGCATCATAATCCAACAGTTTTTCTTTAGAGGGTCAGAGGCTGACTTGATAGATGTTAGTAAAATTATGAGAGGCATAGAAAGGGTAGATAGTCAAAATCTTTGTCCTGTGTAAAAATATCAAATACTGAAGGATATGATTGTTCTTTTGGTGGGGGTAGGGCACACATGTCAAACTCTGGCCCACGGGCCAAATTTGACCCGTGATATAATTATATTTGGCCCGCAAGATCATTTCAAAAATGTATTAGAGGTGGCCCGCCCTGCAGCGAGAGCCGATGCTGTTTTTTGGTAATGTCACCCCCACCATCCTCCCCCTTCATTGCACATCCTTCCCCATTGTAACACGAGAAATTGTAACACGAGAAGTCTGTCGATGTCATCAGCCGGCAAGCCAGTTGGAAGGCTCCCCGCACAACCAGTCACTTCTCCCACTTGTTGAACGGTGCGGCGGATGGGCAAGCGCCTGTGATTTCCTGTCGGTGCGACGGGCATGGCAGGCTGCACACTGCCCCCGGGCAGCGCGAGCCCCGGGCAGCGCGAGCCCCGCGCGACTGTCACCGGACGGCCCTTCCACAGCGCGAGCGCACTTCTCCCGGTTGCCACGGCCTTCAGTGCTTGCACCCGCGCGGACCCCAGGGATGGTTGGTTCGGCCCTGCATGTGAAGAGAGAGATGGTGGCTGTCTGCAAAGGCTGATCGGCAGCGCGCTGGGCCTGAGTGGGTGGGTAAGCAGGGGTGGGCAGAGAGTGTAGGTGAGGAGTAATGGGCAGGGGAAGTTATGGTGGTGCGAGGGGCAGTTAGAGGGAGGGATGAGTAGAAGGAGGGGTGGATAGGGAAGAGGTAAAAGGGGAGGGGCAGGGCGAGTAGGGGAGGGGTGATTAGAGGGTGAGAGACGGGTAGAGGGAGGAACAGGTTGAGGGGAGCGGCAGTAGAGGGGCGTGTATAGGATGGGGTGGGTAGAGGCAGAGCGAGTGGAGTGAGGGGTGAGTAGAGGTTGGGTAAAGGACTGGTCAGGTAGAGGGATGGTGGGTCGAGGGTGAATAAAGGCCTAGAGCCTGAGGAGTGAGCAGGAAATGCTGAGTCCTGATGCAGGCCAAAATGGACACAGCCTGTGAATGCTGACTACATCTCCACAGGGACCAAATAGGTTTCCCTCAGGTCAAGCAAAGGGTGAACTTGAGCTACCTATTCCTGACCTGTAACATTATCCTCCTAAAGTTATATCCTAAAGTTTAACATTACATATGTTGAAAGAAGAGAAAACATGCAGATGTTGTTGAAAATTTTCAATAAATATTTAGTTCGGCCCTCGACTTAGTCCAAGTTTTTAATTTTGGCCCTCCATGAATTTGAGTTTGACACCCCTGGGGTAGGGGGATATTTAAAGGAGATGTGTGGGGCAAGTTTACTTTTTACACAGAGAGTGGAATGGACTGCCATCCATGGTGGCATGAGTAGATATTTCAGCAATGTTTCAGGGGCTGTTTGATTTACACATAAATATGCAGGAAATGGAGGGTTTCATTTAATTTGTCACAGACATTCTGTCCAGAAGGATCTGTACCTGTGCTGTCAGATTCTCTGATGAAATGTATTTAGAGAGTCACCCTGCTCTGTCATACATAGGTTTGCCACAATTCCACTCAAGCTGGACTACCTCTGCTTGGAGTGAGTTTGTCTTTGTGGGAGGAGGAACTGCAGCCTAATTCAGGTGAGGCTAAAGAGAAAAACGGCAAGTCCTCAGATGTGAGAGAAGCCAGTGATGATATCCCTACAACCCTCTCTGTCCATCCCAATCATGTGAGCGCCTGAGAAAGAACTCTGACAGTTGTATGTGGCACAAAATCCCATGACCTATTCTCATTGCAAGTCACAGTCTCAGCATTGTTGGCCTTTGTGAAAAAGATCAGGACCTACCTGTCTCCATGTCGCACTCATGCTCGCAGGGATCAGTGAGGCGGCATCCGCACAACTCCATGACCCAGGGACCACTGCTGTTCTGCTGGTGGTATAGCAATACCTGTGCTGGATTCAGCCAGTCACTGGCAACCAGTTGACTTCCATAAAGCAAGATAAATCTGCTGCCTAGACAAAAAGAAGGACCAGACAATTACATCAACTTGATGTTGGCTTAAGGCTGCAGAAAGAACAAAACAAATCTGCTTGAGTGATCAATCATATTTGGAAACAATATGAAATAAGTGGAAATGAGGCAAAACTTTTTAGAGAATAAAATATATGAGCTAGTTTTATCACAAAGTTACCCAAGTGTTTTGCTTAAAGGGGTGATTCCCAGAATGGAAGGTCATTAAGAGATTCATCAGGCTCGGTCCATGTTATCTTGAGTTCATAACAAATAAAGGTGATCTTATTGAACTGCACAAAATTATCTAGTATCTTGAAGGGGTAGATCTCAATTTTGTTTTTTCATGTGCTTACGGGCTTGGGGAATCCAGAACCGGGGAGCACAATTTCACAAAGAAGGCATTGATCATTGAGAGCTGAAGACAAATCTTATAGAGTTTTTTAAGGAGGTTACTAGGAAAGTTGATGAAGGAAAGCCTGTAGATATTGTCCACATGGACTTTAGTAAAGCCTTTGACAAGGTGTTATATGGAAGGCTGGTTAAGATGCTTGAGTTACTCGGTATTCATGATGAGGTAGTAAATTTGATTTGTTATTCAGGATGAGGTAGTAAATTTGATTCGACATTGGCTTTATGAGAGAAGACAGAGAGTGGTAGTGGATGACAGCTTCTCTGACTGGAGGTCTGTGACGAGTGGTGTGCCTCACAGATCAATGCTACATCCATTTTTGTTTGTCATCTATATCAATGATCTGGATGATAATGTGATAAATTGGATCAGCAAGTTTACAGATGACACAAAGATCTGAGGTGTAATGGACTGCAAGGAAGGCTTTCAAAGCTTGTAGCGGGATTTAGATGAGATGGAAAGGTGAACTGCAAAATGGCAGATGGAATTTAATGCAGACAAATGTAAAGTGTTACATTTTAGAACAACAAAACAAGGTAGAACATGTACAGCAAATGGCAGGGCACTGAGGAGTGCGGTGAATATCGGGATCTGGGAATAAAGAATACAAAACTTGAACTTGAACATAAGGTGAAATATGATGGATAGAGGTAGTATACAGGCAGATGTCAGACAAAGGGGGGGAGAGAGAGAGAGAGAGAGAGAGAGAGAGAGAGAGAGAGAGATTCAAAAAAAAACAAAGGGTCAGGTAGCAAAAGATGTGTGGGACCGGTAGAGAGGGTGATGAGAAAATATGACCACGTGCTGGAATCTGCTCTAAAAATGGTGGTATAAAGAGAGACCAGATGGGTCTGAAGGGAAGGGATTTTTATGTGGAATCTGCCAATCTACTGTATCTGTACATCATGCTTTACCTCTTCCTTATTTATCAATCCCTTACAGGGCCCCTGTCCCACTCCTCCCATCCTGTTCTCTTAACACTGCATTTTCACCACATCACCAGTCTCGAGAAAGGGCTTCAGGCTGAAATGTTGACCAAACCACTTCCCTCCCGTCCGCTAGGCTTGCCCGATTCCTCCAGCAGATAGTGTTTACCTGTAATTTAACTACAGTATTGGTGTCCTCACTTGAATCCCCACGGTACAGCTATCAACAAGGTTTACAAATCAACACATAAGTTGCAACCATAGCTGTAAGTCTGGATGTGTTCTTAACAGCCAATGAAAGTAAGGAACACCAGAATCACCAGTGGCACGATTCGTGGAGCTGCTGCCTCCCACATCACAAAGGTGAATTAACCAAAGGCAGAGGGTGAGTGGTCCTTTTGTGAGTGGCAGAAACTGCAGAGGAGCTTGTGCAAAATGTTGGGAAAGAAAAACTGGTACTCAAAGGTATGTGTGGACCTGAAGGGTCAGAGAGCTTGTTACCTCTCCTACACTCCAAGTGATCTCAAACTGCAACCCATCAAAAGATTCTCTGTCAAAAAAAAATGGTTGATAAGACAAACAACATTATATTTCTAAATGGATTTCATGGAATTCCAATAAGAATACAATTTAATGATGGTAAAATCAAAACTGGATCAAAGGGATGGGTTACATGCTCCATTATTGTAATTGAGGCAACTGTTTGCACTAATTCGATGAGGGAGGATCAATCTGAACAATACTGAAACGTCAGGGATTGTAACACCTTGTCCTGTATATCAACATCAGTTGAATAGATCGGAGTTATTTTAAAATGATTCAAGCATGTTTTGGACAAACTTGAACATCTGAAAGGGAAGAACTGATCTCCTCTATACATGAATACAGACACCACCACGAGATCAGAGATTGTAAATTCAGCCAGTGCCCATCATGGGCATTTTTCTTCACTCCATTAAGGACATCTTTCAGAGAAAGAACCTTAAGATAGCAGCTTCTAACATCAAGGACCCTCATCACCCAGGCCATGCCCTTTTATCACTGCTACCATCAAGAAGGAAGTATAGAAGCCTAAAGACACATACTTAACTTTACAAAAACAGATTCCTCTTTTTTGCCATCACATTTCTAAATGGACAATGAACCTATGGACACTACCTCATTTTTTTTGTTTTTTTGCTCTAATCGTTTTTATATTTTATATTTAGGGAATTGTAATTTACAGCAATTTTGCTCCATAATTCTGCACTGTACTTCTGCCATGAACTACAAATTGTGTGACACATGTTCATGAGAATAAACCTGATTCTGATTCTCTCCATTCCCTCCTGTTGAGCAGAAGTAAATTAAGTTTGAAAATATGTGGCTCCAGATTCATGGACAGTTTCTTTCCTGCTGTTATCAGACACTTGAAGAAATCTCCCACACCTAAAAGATGATGCCTTGCACTGTTTAACTGTATTTTTCTCTTCAACACCATACCCTGCACTCTTGTCTTATGTGACTGCATACCTGCACTTTTGCTTTTATTCTTGCATGAACTGTTCTATCTACAGGTTGATTTGCTTGGATAGCACACTATTTTTCACTGTTCATGAGTACATGTAGTAATAAACAATTCCTGAAACCTATTCTCTCTCTCATGGTCATCCACACCCTCCAATTATGTTCAACCCACTTCCACTGCTGTTTATTTTCAAGCAACAAATTAGTTAACCAACCTGTACATTTACAGAATTTGGGGAGAAATGGAAGCACCCAAGCAAAACCCATGCACTCACAGGGAGCATGTGCACAGAGAGAGCCCCTAAGATCAGAATACACTTTGTTGGTCCTGTGGATGTGAATGAAATTTCTTCGTCTGCTTTATATGTCCTGGTGTTGTTGATCCATTTAAAGTACTGACGTTAAGTACCATTGTATCCTGACTACTGACTCATCAACCTGGCCTGGACCCTGCCCATCAATGGCAAGATCACCCACAGGTGGTGGAGATGGAAGCTTGAATGATTGAAGAGAGGGCACCAGGTTCAGGATCCACAATGCTATTGACAGCTTCTGGTTTGAAATCCGAAGGTTAAGAGATGCTGTTGAAAGCCTCTATTAAAAAAAATGACTGAGTTTTAAACAAACCAAGCTTCTACTGCCATCTGCAATGGTTTCCTATGGTTACTGCAATGTAGCAATGACATTAGCCCTCAAATGATACACCATAGTTGTCTTCACTGTTCCTTGTGGAGAAGAGGAACAATATCTGGCAACTTGGACCTCAAATCACTGTGCCATTTTTTTCCATCCACTTTCTTTCAACAATTGTCAGGCTCTTGAACCTCCTCATATTCCATGGCCACCAAAGATATGTCTACACACCATACAACATACTGTACATTTGTTGTACCACCAGTCAACTGTGAATATTTATTTTATATTTGTTTTTTTTTCTTTTTATACTTGTTATTATTTTTCTCTTAATGGTATTTTATGTGTTATTGTTTGTGTTTCTATGTACCTGGGAAGCTGTAGTGAGCAAGAATTTTACAGTACCTGTGCAATGAATTTATTATGTCCATGACAATCAACTCTTTACTCATTCATGTACTGAAAGCAGCCTTTCCCAGTATAACAAGTACATGTTTACCCTCAAATTGATCTACACATGGCGGGTAAGAAGAGAGCAGAAGATTTCATTTACAATTATCATCTGAAAAGACAGATAACCCCATTCTAAAACATATAATTTGGATATAACAACAAATTAACAAATGTATAGGTTTATAAGGGCGGGGGGGGGGGGGGTATCTTCAAAAACACCCTTGTATCAAAATGAGTTAATACCAATGACATGAAGAAATAAAATCCTGGACACTTGGCACTCTAAGGGGATCAAGTATATCAAGGATTGTTATGAACAAGAACAATTTATGACAAATGAACGGCTAAAAAATAGATATAATTTGTCAAAAAGAACTTCCTTTTATCTTCAATTAAGATATGTATAGTGACATGGAGGCTCTTCTTCGAAAGGGGATCCCAGGCCCGAGACCAGGCCTGCACAGTTCGAGGGAAAGGTGGGAGACTGACTTGGGGAAAAGGATTCAAGAACAATATAGGTCAAAATTGTGCTTTGATATACATTGGTGCAATTATAACTTATACCATAAAAAATATATGGTTTAACATCTGAAATTCCAGATTCGTGTTTTAGGTGTGGTATAGACGTTGGAACATTTATACATTCAACCTGGCTATGTGGGGAAGAAGGATTCTTTCAGTATGACTTGGCAAAAATTTTGACAAAATTTATAGAAGTGGATTTCTATTGGAACTAGAACTGTATTGATTGAGGAATCTTAAGGTTATTGGCACAAAATTATCAAAATATCAAATACAGTTCATAAAGATTGCACTAGCAGTAGCCAGGAAATGTACAGCTGTTACACAGAAGTCCAACTCCCCCCTATTTATTACTCGCTGGAATATGGAAATGCAAAGTGGTGCCCCCCTGGAAAAGATAACTTATAAAGAAATATGATGTGTTTGTTAAAATAGCAACCTTATTTGAATCATACTGGCTTAAGGCTTTAATTAACTTCCTAAAGGTTTAAATAATATAGTTAGGTTAATAGCATTGAATTCCTGAAGATCAAGATATGGACTAATTAATGAAGGTATTCTCAAATGCCTTCTTTCTGGACATTTTTTTTTATCTTAGCAGTTGGGGTGATGAGTATTGGTCAATCATATGAGATTCTGTAATTTTAAAATATTATTTAAATGATGTATGTAATGATGTTCTATATGAGTCTTGGACATTTAAAATTTTTTTTAAAAATTCACATAGAAGCCTGGGTCGGGGAGCTTGGTTCTGTGCTCACCTATCCCATGTCAAGAAGGTTTCTCCCTCCATTCATCAGACTCCTGAATGAACCCCACATTAGTGATCTCAAGCTGCCCTTGCTTTTGCCCTCACTGGTTTTTTCACAATAATGTACTTTGGTTCTTCCTCTTTGTATTGCTGTTTACATGTTGGAGTTGACTTGCTGAACTGCTTGTACCATGAACACTCCTCAGTATATCAGATAGAACATGACAATAAATTTGCATTTAAACTGTCTGTATTTACACAAGAACACAAGAAAGCAGGAACAGAAGACCCCTGAAGGCTGGCCTACCTTCCAATCTTGGCTAATCTACCATAACTGCTGGTGTATAAGACGGTCCACATTAAAAATATCACCCCAAAATCAGAGGTTGATTTATACAAGTATAAAATCTAAACCTTAATAGCAAAGTCTCAGTGCTCCCTCACACCAAGTTTAAAATCCATACTTTAACAGTGAATTCTCTGCGCTCCCCCATGTGGTCCATCTGCCCAGTCCAATTGCAGTCAGATCTGTGCAGGCTTTAAACAGCTTGTTAAAGGATCTGACAGTGATTTATTTTAACATATGCTTATAGAATTTAAACCTTTACTGGATAATTTGCTTTTAAAGTATTATGAATTAGTATATTAAATGTGCGTGCCTAGCAGCACCACTCCACTAGTCAGCAGTAAAGGCCATACTTGGAGTAGTCTTATACAGTGAGTATAGCTTAAAACCTACATTTTAGGTGGAAATTCAGGGAGTTATTTTACAGTGTCATCTTATACACATGGCATATACAGTATTTCCTCTTCTGTTTCATTCCCTTTTACACTCAGCTCCTCAAGCATTGAAATATTTTTGATGTCCGCATCAAATACATCCAACAATATGGCTTCCTCCACTCTCTGGGGCAGACAATTCTACAAATTCATTACATCAGAGAGAAGAAATGTTCACACACACACACACCCCAATGTGAAATGACCAGTGCCTTAATTTGCAATTACATTCTCATGTTGGTGACTCTCTCACCAGTGAGAACATCTCAACCATCAATCCCGCCAAGCCACCATTAGACCTCCTGATCAGCCTGCATGTGCAAACCGTTTCTCAGCTTCACCCTCTGTTGCTACAAGAATGTCAGCTGTGTGACATCTGTGTTCTGCAGCAAGCAACACTTCCACAAGGCAAAGTACCAAGAGTAAGGTGTCAGCTTTGGCTCACTGGTGCTGCTCACAACTCTGAGTCAAATGGTCACAGGCTGAGGCTTCACTCCTAAGAAATGATTGAGAACATATGGTTGTCACAGCAAGATTGCTGAAATTTCATAGGTACACAAATTATTTTGCATAGTGCAATGTTTTTGTACATTGTGCAGGTGAGTTTCAATGTTGCTGTGCATAGATTGTGCATAAGATGTAATGCTACATAATTTTCACAGCCCAGATAATTATATCTGGTGTTTCCATTATTCCATATACTGAAGACTGAAGTTGGCAGATATCGACTATAATACAAGAACTCAGATCTGAGGTCAGCCCTTGTGCAGTGCTCATTTTAAACATTCCCTGCTGATTTGTGGGGCAGTGCTCCATTCATGGCAGCCTCCTTTCACTCAGTTTTTCCAAAGTCAACAGTGAAAAGCAATGAGCCTGATTGGCTCATCTGACAGAAGCATCAAATTGGCGTGGCTGGCAAATGTTTGGGACTGCTGGCAGAAGCCATGTGCATGGGAAACATCATGAGTGGTTGGGGCCCAGTTGCCAACCTGCATTCTATCTCTGGATCAGACACCCCATGGCATTGCCATTTGCCATGCCGATCACACTGTCTCAATCCCACTCCATACTATCAACCCCTGAATAGCAGTCAAAAATGTTGAGCTGGCATTCAAAGCCAAGATTAGACACAAACAGATGGAAACAAACATAGACTGAAGATGCTTGGAAACTAAACCTCATCTATCATCTACAACATTCTAGTCATGTCACAGCGAAGGCCATCACTTCTCAAATGGCAAGAACAAGTTTCTGAAATTTTGGAAAAGGGCTCCATGTCTAAACAGTCTAACAAAGGCTTTCTGGGAGAAAATGTATTCTCTTGAGCAAGGTCACAAGTCTACCTGATCTGTAGTATTTGCAACAGAAGTATCATTTCACTCTTCAGAAAGCTGACATACCAGATTCTTCAGAATCAGGATCAGAATTTATGGTCATGAACAAGTCATGAAATTCAGTGTTTTGCGGCAGCATCACAGTGTAAACATTCATATTATAACCATCTTACGACATACTATAAATTTTTAAAAATGCACAACATTGAGGCAGTGTCTTTTGTTCATGATTATTCAGGAATCTGATGGCAGCAGGGAAGAAGCTGTCCTTGTGCCATTGAGCACTCATCTTTTTCCCGAAGGTAGGAGAGTGAAGGGAGCATGCGTGTTGGGGGTGTCTGAAGATAGGTGCTCTTTTTTTAAAATGGCTCCTGATATAGACGTCATGGATGGAGTGAGGTCTGGTGCCTGTGATGTCACAGGCCGAGTTAACAACCCTCGTGAGTTTATTCTTGTCCTGGGAGTTGGTGCCTCCATACCAGGCAGTGAAGCAAGCAGCCAAAATGCTATCCACACTACAACTGTAGAGCTTAGGAGAGTCTTCAGTAACATACTGAATCTCCTCAGAAGCATCACAAAGTATAGCCACTGGCGAGCCTTCTTTGCGATTGCATCAATGTGGAGGCTCCAGGACAGATTGTCAGAAATGTAAACAACCAGGACTCTCTCCACTACTGATTCCTCCATGAGGACTGAGTTGTGTTCCTCTGACTTCCTCCTGAAGTACACAATCATCTCCTTGGCTTTGCTGACATTGAGCACAAGGTTGTTGTCATTACACCTTTCAACCCTCTGTCCAGTTCATACAATGTCAAGGGGATTTACATCAAAAGCTATAAGGAGAGAACATATTGAGCAAAGTGGGTGGGGGGGGGGAGTGGAGGCAGAATTAAGTGTAAGAATCCTGTGGGGAATGGGGGTAGAGGGGTATTGAACCAAAGAGCAGGGGAGATGAGAATGGAAAGGGGTTGTTGGTAAAGGGAACAAAGAAGTGGGGATAGGGAAGAACAGAAGAGGTACAGAATTTTAATAAAGGGAGGGCATGTAACCTATAATTGGAAAACTCTTATGTTCATGTCACTAGGATGTAGACTACGCAAGTGTAAAATGAGGGGGTGTTCCTCTAGTTTACATTTGGGCTCACTCAGAGGGTGGAGAAGGCCCTGGAGAAACAGGTCAGTGTGGGAATGGGAAGGGGAGTTGAAATGGCTTGGTCATTGCATCCACAGTGTAGATTCTGTGCAAAACTGTTCCCTAAGTCTGTGCCTAGATTCACCAATGTAGAGAAAGCAACATCAGGAGCACCAAGTACAGTAGATGTGATTAGAGAAGGTGCATGTGAATCTCTGTCTCATGTCAAAGGGCTGTTTGGGACCCTAGATGGCAATGAGGGAGGAGGTGTAAGAGCAAGTCGAGACCATGATCCCAACAGAAGGTGGAAAGAGGTGGGGAGGGATAGATGTGTCTGCTGGTTGGGTCTAGTTATATCTGGGGGAAATTACTGATTTTTGGATTGATGGGATAACAGTTGATGGCAAGAGGAACCCTGTCCCTGTGCTGCTTGAGCAGAACTCCGATAAAAGGAGGAAATACAGGAGATGGCTCCATTGATCACAGTTGAGAGGGGAAGCTGTGTTGCTTGAAAAAATAGAGCATTTTAAATGCCCTGGAATGGAAGACCTCATTTGAATACCAGATGTGGCTAAAGCAGAAGAAGTGGGAGAAAGGGCTGCCGTCTTTACAAGAGAACGATGTTGTGAGGGGTGGGGGAGGAGAAGTAGTCAAGGAAGCGTTGTGAATCAGTAGATTTGTACACCTGATTTATGTACCTATACCCTCCAGCCTCACTCAGACTTCCATCCATTTTTCAACCCACTCCTGTTCCACCCCCATCTCCCCATTTGATTCTTGCCCTCTCTCCTTCGAACTCACCCACTGCCCCCTCCATAGGTTCCTTCTAGTCTCTCTTGAAACCATCATTTTCACCATCTCAGATTGCTCTTTCCAATATATTTATTGAGCTTTTATATTTTATGTGCTCATACGTAGGTAATAATAAAAATATATATATCCTACAAAGTAAAATGTATATTAACAAATAGCTGTAAGAAATCTATGAAAGTGAGAAAAAAAAACAAAATCTATATAAAGCAAAAACTATTCTAATGATCTAACCCCTTCCTTGTGAAGTTATGATAAAACATAAATATTCCATAAAATGGGCTCCGATAATCTTATAAATTCTGAAAATAATCAAGAAAACGGTCCCATAAATTAACAAAGTTTGATTCCATTCCGTAAGTAGAGCATCTAGTTTTTTTCAGAGTCAAGCATGCCATCACATCAAATGACCATTGAGTATGTGTAGGAGGGACAGCATCCTTCCATCTATCTCATAAGTACAGCTCTTCTTGCAATAAGGGGAGCAAAGGCAACTACATAGGATTGTAGACTAGACAAATTTAAATCAGCTGACTTACTTACCCAAATAGGGCAAGAAAAAGATTAGGAATCAAATTAACATTAAGAACTGAAGACAAGATATAGAATATACTTTCGCAATAACAGGAACTAGACCAAAATATATTAAATAATGTACCTTCTTCAGTCTTGCATCTATCCAATTTGATGAGAAATTAGAATAAAATTTAGCCAAATGAACTTTGGAAAAGTAAGCTCAATGTACGATTTTAAATTTCAATAATGAATGTTGAGCGCACATAGAGAAGATGAGTTAACCAATTTCAAAATGGAATCCCATGTAGCATCAGAAAATTCTTATTGAATATCTTGTTCCCATTGTTTTTTAGTCTTGTCCAGTGAATCACCACTAGACATCAATACTAATTCATAGAGAACTGATATCAACTTTTTGGTACATTATTTGGTTTAAGATTATAAATCTTCTCTATCATCTTTAATTCCAAATCTTGAGAGATTTAATACCAAGAAATTTAAAGAGATCCTAATCTGTAAATATTTTTAAAAATGCTGTTGAGTTTTTTTTTAATTTAGAAGATAATTGTTCAAATGAGGCAAATATTTGGCCAATAAAAAGATCTTGGAAAGATTGGATACCAAATTCTGACCAATGACATAAAACAAAATCTTGTACCGAAGGTAGGAAAAAATAATTAGCTAAATGGGGATTAATTAATAAAAATCTGTGACATCCAAAATATTTTCTAAATTGAAACAAACTCCTCAATGTGTGTTTAACATCAAAATTATCAGTTAATTTAAAAGCAGAAAAGGGTAATGAAGCTCCAACTATCGAAATGAGAGAATACTTCTCAGTAGAATCAATTTCCAAATTAATTCAACCAGCAACATCCTGTCTGTCTTTACGATGAATCCAAAAATTAATATATCTAATATTAGCTGTCAAATAATATAATATAAAATTAGGCAATGCCAATCCCCCTTTCTTTTTAGGATTTTGAAATAAAATTTATTAAAATGAGGGCATTTATTTCTAAAGGAAGAGATAATAAAATCGAGCGAATCAGAAAGCTTTTTGGGAATAGAGTCAGGTACAGCTTAAAAGATATACAGGAACTTAGGAAGGATATTCATCTAAATAACATTAATTAGGAACATTGAAAAGAGGAGGGCACCATTAAAAGAAGAAAGTTCTCCTTAAATAAATTGTTGAAATTCTTAGTAACAGTGACACTCTGTCTATCCCCCTCATAATTTTAATTACCTCTATCAAATCTCCCTCTCACTCTTCTGAGCTCCAGGGAATAAAGTCCTAACCTGTTTAAGGTTTCCCTGTAACTCATTTCCTGATATCCAGTCAACATCCTAGTAAATCTCTGAAGTGTTTCTATCTTATTGATATCTTTCCTGTAGTTAGGTGACCAAAACTATTCTAAACTTGGTCTCACTAATGTCTTATACAACATTACCATAACTTTCCAACTCCTAAACTGAACACTTTGATTTATGAAGGCCAATATGCCAAAAGGTCTGTTTTCAACCCTATCTTCCTGTGACACTATTTTCAGAGAATTATGTATCTGAATTCCAAGATTTCCCTATTCTATCAGACTCCTCAGTGCCTTACCATTCACTATGTATGTCCTTTCTTATATCTCCTTCGAAAATGCAACACTTCACACTTATCTGCATTAAACTCCATCTGCCATTTTTAACCCATTTTTCCATCTGATCCAGATCCTTCTGCAAGTTTTGAAAACCTTCTTCACTGTCCACAATATCACCAATTTCTGTGTCATTTGCAAACATGCTGATCCAATGTACCACATTATCATCCAGATCATTGATATAGATGACAAACAACAATGGTCCCTGCACCACTCCCTGAGGCACACCACTAGTCACAGGCTTCTAATCTGAGAAACAAATATCCACCACTACTCTCTGGCATTTCCTGTCCAGCCATTGTCAAATCTACAATTTCACCACGAATATATAATGTTTGAACCTTCCTGAATAACTTCCCATGTGGGTCATTGTCAAAGGCCTTACTAAAGTCTACTTTGACAACATCCATAGTCTTTCCTTTGTCAACTTTCATGGTAACCTCCTCAAAAAACTCTATAAGATTGGTTAAACATGAACTACCGTGTGTAAAGCCATGTTGACTATCATTAATCAATTTCTGGCTAGCCAAATAATTGTATATCCATACTTTTAGACCACCTTCCAATAATTTACCTACTACTGATGTCAGACTTACCAGCATCTAACTTCTAGCGTTATTTTAGAAGCTACCCTCCAATCATCTGGCACCACACCCGTAGCTAAGGACATTTTAAATATTTCTGCCAGAGCCCCTGCAATTTCTACACTAGCCTCCCTCAAGGTCAAAGGGAATATCTTGTCAGGCTTTGGGGATTTATCCATGTTCATTTGCTGTAGGTCAGCAAGCACCTCCTCCTCTTTACTCTGTATAGGTTCCTTGACCTTACTGCTTGTTTTCCTTATTTGCCTTGATACTGCCCATTTACTGAGTAAATACTGATTTAAAAAAATAATTTAAGATCTCCCCCATTTCTTTTGGCTCCATACAAAGCCAACCACTCTGATCTTCAAGAGGGGCAATTTTGCCCCTTGCTCTTAATATACTTGTAGAAACCAAGAATTTTCCTTTATATTGTTTGCCAAGGCAACCTCATGTCTTCTTTTAGCCTTCCTGATTTCTTCTTGAACTTTTTCTTGCATTTTTATACTCCTCAAGTACCTCATTTGTTCTATGTTACCTATACCTGCTATACACCTCTCTATTCTGAACCAGATCTCCAATATCTCTCAAAACCAAGGTTCCCTATGCCTGAGAACCTTGCCTTTAATCTTGCCAGGAACTCTGTATTCTCAAAATTTCAACTTTGAGGGTCCTCCACTTACTTCACACATCCTTGTCAGAAAACAACATTCTTTGGGTGACAAAGTTTGCATAGCAGTTAGTACAATGCCTTTACAGCGCCAGTGATCAGGACTGGGGTTCAAATGCTGCTGTCCATAAGGAGTTTGACTCTGTGGGTTTTTCCAGGGGACTACAGTTTTCTCCCATCATTCAAAACATATGGTGGGTGTAGGTTAATTGGGTGTAAATTGGATGTCATAGACTCATGGGCAAAAATGGCCTGTTACCATGGTGTATGTCCAAATCTAAATAAAATCCAATCCACACATTCTAGATCCCTTCTCATTTCTTCAAAATTAGCCTTTCTCCAATTTAGAATCTCAATCAGGCTTCGACCTATCCTTCTCCATAATTAATCTGAAACTAATGGCATTATAATCACTGGACCCAAAATGTTCCCATAAACATAATTTCTGTGTCCCATCCTGTCTCGCTCCCAAAACAGGAGATCCACCAGTATTGCACTCTCTCTAGTTGGTACCAATAGATAAATATTGATTTAGAAAACTTTCCTGAACACATTTGATAATTCCAAGCCATCCATCCCTTTTTTTTTTCAGAATGGGAGTCCAATCAATACGTGGTAAATTAAAATCTCCTACTATTACAATCTTATGTTTCCTGCATCTGTCTGCTTTCTCTATACAAATTTGCTCCTCTAATTCTTGTTGACTATTTGGCAGTCTACAATACAACCCAATGAGTGTGGTCATACAATACTTTTCTCTTTCCTCAGCTCCACCCATATAGCCTCCATTGACAAGCCCTCTTGTCTGTCCTGCCTGAGCACAGCTCTAATATTGTTCCTCCTCTTTCATCCACCCCTCCCCCCACATCTGCCCCCAACCCCCACCCCTGTTATATCACATCTAAAGCAATGCAAGCCCAGAATTCTGAGGTGCCAATCCTGCCTCCTCCTCCAACCAAGTTTCACTAATGGCCACAATGTCATAATTCCACATGCCAATCCATGCTCTAAGCTCATCTGCCATTCCTACAATACTCTTTGCTTTGAAATAGATGCACCTGAGAACATATCCACCAGGTACAACCCATTGACTTCTAACATTACATGCAATTTTCACCTCAATTTCTCTCCTCCACTGCTCTATCTGATCTGGCACTCTGGTTCCCACCCCCCTGCATATTTAGTTTAAACCCACTGGAGCAGCACTAGCAAACCTTCCCGCATGGATATTAGTTCCCCTCCAGTTCAGATGCAAACCATCCTGTCAAAACAGGTTCTTCCTTCCTGGAAGAGAGCCCAATGATCCAGAAACCTGAAGCCGTCACTCCTGCATCAGATCTTTTGCCATGTGCAAAGCTGCATTGTCCTCCAGTATCTAACCTAACTAGCACATGGCATGGGTAGCAATCCTGAGATCAAAACCCTGGATGTTCTGTCCCCAACCTAATGCCTAACTCCCTGAACTCTCCTTGCAGGACCTCCTCACCCTTCCTACCTACGTCATTGGTCCCTACATGGACCACAACATCTGGTTACTCACTCTCCCTCCTGAGAATGCCGTAAACTTGATCTGAGATATCTTGGACTCTGGAACCAGGAGGAAATGTATCATTCAGGATACTCAATCTCTTCCACAGAACCTCTTATCTATCTCACAAATTATGGAATCCCCTATCACTTCAGCTCACCGCTTCTCCTCCCTTCCCTTCTTTGCCACAGGACCAGACTCAGACCAGATCTCTGTAGTGTGTCCCTAGTAGGTTCCCCTCCCCCCAAATCGCCAACAGTATCCAAAATGATATACTTGTTATTGAGAAGAACGGCCACAGAGTTGTCATGCATTGCTTGCCTGTTGCTTTCCCTCTCCTGAATCTCACCCTTCTATTCTCCTCCTGCCTCCTAGGAGTGATCGTTCCCTGTAATACCTGTCCATCATCCCCTCTGCCTCCGGAATGATCCAGAGTTCATCCAACCCCAGCTCCAATTCCTTAGCTTGGGTTGGCAGGAACTGAAGCTGGATGCACTTCTCACAGATAAAGTCATCAGGGACACTGTAGGCTTCACCAACAACCCATATTCTGCAAGAGGAACATTCCCCTGCTTCAGCTGCCATTCGCACTGTTTATGACTAGACGAACAAAATATATATCTAAAACCTGCCTTTATCTGTGCCTACCTGCTGAATCCTTTTCATTCCTTGAAAAGGGTGGCCCTTTCTCACTTCAATTTCTACTATACTTCACCTCTTATCCATTCTCACTGAAGACCCTTGAGCCAAACCCTTACCAATCTGATTCAGTCCACTCCAGTGATGAACACTCCCTCAAGCTCTGATCAGGTCATGGATCAGAGTGAATTTGAAGAATGCTGCCATAACTCTTGTCTCAGACCAGTGTGAGAGTTAATTTACACATGAATTGGGTGGTTCTTGGGGGCAGCTTTAGATGAGTCAAACTGAAACATTTATTGCCACATTTACCGAGATACAGTAAAACAAACTTCGTTTTTGATGAGCCTTAAGTAATTCCCTTGCTAATAATATCATGTCCATTTATTAATGAGCAAATGAAATACCTGGCCGTCCGTTTAACAGATGTTTGTGAAGAAATACTCAAATTCACATGACAGGAACCACTTACTTTAATTTCCATATGCTCTCTAATTCTTCGTTGGAGTAACTGAGAGAGGTCTCAAGAGTACAACCTCTGCCATGTGATTATTCCTGTTGGCAAACTATCCCATATTCCTTACAGGATATGCACTAGCCACAGTGGTTGTCAAAATCATTTCAATAAACTCATCCAATTTAAATATGTTAAATGCTGCAGAGTGATGTTATGTAAACACTTAGAAACAGTCATTCACAGGAAAGAGTCAATATGTGCTCACAGTGGGAGATATCTTACCTTGTTCACTGCCAGACAAATGTGTGGAAAAGAAAACATATTACTGCAATTTGAACAGCTTGACTGAATGATTTTTAAAGTGGTTAAAATGTACATCAGGTATATTTATCCAGAGAGATAGTTGTTTAATCAAATATCAACTGTTTAATTTACTTTGGTAAGATGGGGAGAGGGGTGGGAATAACTGATATGTTTCATACACATTACATTTAAAAGGCTATTTGGTTTGAGAAATCATTTCCTGTTGGTTCCATGAATGTATTGTGGAGGATTTTTATCTTGGGCGAAACATTTGGGACTTCACAACTAATGGGTTTGACCCTGCTCAAATTTGAGAAATGCATCTGCACAGATATGCACTTGGATCTACGAACACAATGCAAGAAAAATCATTCATGCTGCCCCAATCATATCCTCATCTAACTATGTACACCATTATAAAACTAATATGGGGAAAAATTCTGATAAACTGGCACATTCAGTGGTGCAATTGACACAAAATTTCTGGATCATTGAATGTTTCTCATATTAAGCCAAAACATTTTTCATTCTCTTTTATTTAGATGTTACATAGTTGAATGGCAAATGATCCAGTGAAACGTTCATCTGATGATCACCTTCATGCATGGCTGAATCAGTCTATCTACGGAACCAAAGTACGAGGCCGCAATGTGGTGAGGTTCTACTTGAACAAGGTGCTGCAAAGGATGGGCCTGGATCTGTTGTTGTGTGATGTCCCATTCAGCTGGACTTTGTCACACCATCTAGGCTTCATGGAAAAGTTTCAAGGAAAACATCTTTGACCACGAGTGCATGGAACATCCTGCAGGCCCTGAGGAACAAGGTCATGAAGAGTGTGGGGTAGTTTCCTGAGCAGACTGTCCAGATGATCCGGCAGAATATCTCATTTCCAGATTTCACTAACAAGCACCAGGGCTTGACCAGGCTTTTAGAGCCTCCTGGTTAGATCCTTCCTGCACAGATGTAACATCATCCCCAACGCAAGTTGGCTTCGAGACAATTGTGATGGAGAGGAGTTAGTCACCCACATCTTTGAAGACGGTAGATTTGTTAAGTATGTGTACAGAACAATGCAAAGGTCCTTGTCAAGGTTCATCCCCTGCAAAACCATGACAGAGGACTCTCTGATTTGCGGGCTGTTCCCGGGGATATATCCTGAAATGAACATCCAAAACTGAAGGAAGATCATCAGCTCAATAAAAGAAACCATTTGGCCTACCCAAAACATTTTGGTCTTCCAGTGCAATATGACGTTGGTGAGGGAATGCTGCCAACTGGCACATTCTAGGCTGCTGGAGTGAACACTCTGAGGCTTGGCGCAGGCAACACAAGGGCACTATGGGAAAGGATCACAGTCTAAAGCAGTGGCTTTCAAACTACCCCCCTAAACTCATATTCCACCCTAAGCACTCCCTATGCCATTAGTGCTCTGTGATTTGTAAGGGATGGCTTAAGGTGGAATGTGAGTGGGAAGGGAAGGTTTAAACCACTGCTCTAGAGTCAATTGTTACTGAAATACTTTGCTTGAAAAAAATTGTCATTGGCCCATTTCCTTTGGAGTTATGAAACCGTGTACATAACGAGTCAACTGGGGACAATTAGAACAGTGGTTTTCAAACTTTTTCTTTCCACTCACTTACCACCTTAAGCAATCCCTTACTAATCTCTATGCTTAAGGTGGAATGTGAGAGAAAGGGACAGTTTGAAAACACTGGTCTAGATCCTTCTGCTTGATCTTGATATCAACTTGATATTGAAGGTAAGACTTGCAGGGAAGCCACTCAAACAACAACAGGAGGAGGAACCTTGGAGGAGGGATATTAGGGGCAATGGTGCTATAATAGTTAATGCTACGGTACAATAACAGAATGTACAAATGAGCATGTTAATAGAGTTGGCACTGTTTTCCTTCATGAATACATGAACAAGAGCAAATATAAAAGATCAAGCACTTTTTATATATTTTTATTGTGATTCAAGTTTCATTTGAAGTAAGAGTCCTTGCGTGTTTGAATGGAGAGTGTGAAATCAGCCAGGGTGAAATAAATAAGTTTAAAGGGATTATGGGAAACTGATCTCAGAGAGCCAAATGCTTAACCACAGGGTTTTCTGAACAATTGGATGTTATTTCACCGCATTATTTTCAAATTGGATAATGACCCCCATTTCTATTTTTACTCCCTTAGTGAACTGTTCTGCAATGACAGGTTATGTCATTCCTGATTTGGCAGAAAAGTAATCAAAAGAGATGTTTAAATGCAGGCATATTTTTGTGTATTAATTATATTACTCTTGATAAAACCATCTAAAGCTATTTTTTCTGATTTTCTAGAAATTGTAAGGTTCATATCAAAATTGAAAAGTGAAAATGATTATGGCTATTTTCTGATGGGTGAGTTTGTTGTATTTTGGCATAAATGACAGTTACGGAATTCATCAATGGCTTTATTAACTCTGGGCAACAATGTTTTTTCAAAAGTTTTGCTTCCCGAAAAAAAATAGGGGATTATGAAAGACAACCTCAAGCTGAACATAAAGATAATTTCACGTAGGAAGTTGGATAAACTATTAAATTGACTTTTATTGAATTTAGCATAATGATGCAACACATTGTGTCAGTTTAACTGACCTAAAAATGTTTTGCCACTGATTTTCTTTTGAACTCGGCATCGGATGCCT
Source organism: Narcine bancroftii (assembly GCF_036971445.1). Taxonomy (NCBI): domain Eukaryota; kingdom Metazoa; phylum Chordata; class Chondrichthyes; order Torpediniformes; family Narcinidae; genus Narcine; species Narcine bancroftii. The sequence continues at coordinate 53,631,654 of NC_091473.1, forward strand.
CTCTTGTCAGTGTGCAACAATAGTTGGCTAGCATTGATGGATTCCAGTTGGAAGGGAAGTCGGGAAGACGTCCAAGTATAAATGCAAAAAATGAATTTTCAATGACATGTTGCAGTTCATGGTTTTGCATGCATGAAGCATGCTGTCAATCAGTTGGATGATTCACAAAAATAGGATATATCTAAAACACAGTACATTATAAGAAAATTTTAAGAAGATTTTCATGATTTTCAGCCCAAAATCCTAAAAGTGAAATACAGAAGGGTCCTGTATTAGTTTCAATAAAATCCAAATGGTGTTTATGTATAAAAGTCTGCAACTTCTGGGAAATCTGAGATGAAACAGAAAATGCTTATGCAACAAATCAATGAGCAATTTTATTGAAAAATGACAGATCAACGTTCCAGCTATTTGTAGATTCAAGCTGATTTCATTAGAGTTGACAGCCAATCGCAAAGCAGTACACATTTGTGAGTTTGGGAAAGTGACAGAAGGGAAGCAGGAGAATGAGCGAGTCAGAAGTCATGCCACTACCAAATTTAGCATCTCAGGATTATTTTTTTCACAGAGGGCTGCTGTATGAATGCAGTTCATTGTTGTTTAATGAAAGGCTGTCATTTGACATGAAAGAGTATTGTTAGGATATTGGGACATAACAAGGGCAAAGGTGTACTTAAATAATGAAGAGGTAAAAGCTGCTAAATGGGGCCCACACAGATGGAAAATGTTTGGAAAGTAAGGGAAAGTAAAACAAATGAACCAAATTTGAAATTAAAATATCAAAATTATGGCATTTTGTTTCGCCAGCTGTTGTCATAAAACAAAATGTTACTCTCAAAATACAAATGTGAGTGGGAAAAGTGGTTGAGAACCACTTCTCTAGACCAAATTATTACTAAAATATTTTGTTTGAGAAAAAATGTCATTGGCCCATTTCCTTTGGAGTTATGAAACCGTGCACATAACGAGTCAATTAGGTATGATTACAACAGTGGCTTCAAACTTTTTCTTTCCACTCACATACCACCTTAAGCAATCCCTTACTAATCATAAAGCATAGGAATTACTTAAGGTGAGTGAAAAGAAAACATCAGAAAACCACTTGTTTAACAGTACCTCTCTCTTTATCCTGCACTTTGTCCTTACAACACATTTTTCATTATGACTTACTTAAAGAATACACTCTGCTCTTTTATTATTGATCTATGTGCTATTCTTAAGGTATGGGTTGACTTTCCTGGAAAGCACGCAAAACAAAGTTTTTCCACTCTTAGTACAACTTGACAATAAACAATTCAATTCAATTCCAACAGCAACACACAAAGTGTGCAGAAAATTACCTGCTGCCTGAATTACTAACCCAGCTGCAGCTGGATCTTGAAAGATAAAACACCATGGATTTTATTCATGCCTCTGAATACCTTCAGTTAACAATACCCCATTAATCTCAGTTTACAAATCTACAAGGGATCCTGCATCAACTGCCATTTCCAGATAACAATTACAATCTCTCTCCATGTCAGAAGTGCTTCCAGATTTTGCTGAAAGCTTGGTTCCAAGCCTTACTCCCCAAACAATATGGATAGTTTATCTCTAGCTATCTTCAAACAACAGGAAACAGAACTCTTTATTTTTCAACCTCTTCTGCGGCCATCATTATTTTATAGTCCATTAAATCACCCTCAGCCTCCTCTGTTCCAAAGGATAAAAGTCTCATCTCTCCAGCCTTTCATGTCTTCGTAAATCTTTTCTGCAGCTTAATTATATTTTTCCAGTCATGTGAGGACCATGAGCAAAACATATAGTGATCAAATTGTGGCCTGCACAGTTTGAGAAAACCTTATGCTCTTAAGAGTTGTTGAAACTATTTTAAATTAAAATATTATTTTTAATTATTTATCTGTTTGAGCAGTTTTTAAATATCTCTGATAAGGAAGCATTGTCCAAAGACAGAGATAGCCTCAAGATTCAGGGCAGTAGATTCAAGATAGAGACATGGAGGAATTTTCCTAGACAGTATGGAATCTTAATACTTTGTCCAAGAAAGGAATAGAGGCTGCCTCATTTAAGACAGATTTACTGTCTATTTTGAAGATAGATTTTGGAAGTTTAGGGTACATAGAAGGCTGCAGAGAATGGCAAATTCAGCTAAATCCATCACGGACACTGACCTTGCTTCCATTGAAAACATTTCCATGGTATGTTGATTTCAGAAGGTAGCCAACTATTAGGGGATTCAAGGAGAAGGCTAAGAAGCCCGAAGTCTATTACCACTGGGCTCAAGAGCAGTTTTGTTTTTCCTCAACATCTATCAGGCTCTTGAATTTCCCAGTTTTACCCAAATCCAAACCAGAAACAACTCCAAGACTAACAGAAGATCTGTATGCATGACTGAACCATCACTGCTTTTCTTGCACTATCTGCAAGAAATATTTATTTCTCTTTCCTTTAATATTTATTACCACTTTTGGCATACTATTGCAATTGGCGTATCTCATGCATTTGCTTGGCTACAGCAAGTAAGACTTGCAGTGCATCTGTGTATTGTACTTAGGTATTTGACAATCAACTCTTATCTTTAACCTACAGCAGATCAGCATGATATCATTGAATGGTGGAACAGGGTTTCTGGACCAGGTGGTTTGGTTTTGCTCTTGCTGTTCCATCATGATCTTAATAAGTTCTTATTAAGAGTGCAAAGGCTATGAGAATGGTATGAGCTGATTGAGTCCTCGTCATCAGGTTCAGCTCATTCTGCCCTGCTTTCAGACACAGAGAAGAAGCTTGGATCAATCAGTACATGGCTGAATCATATGTCTGGCATGTTTAGTCACCAAACCAAGACTGGACCATTCACCTTTTAAAGAAAAATCAGAATCAAAGGAAGTGAAATAAGAAAGTCTGCTGACATGTATTGGACTAAAATCACAAATTCAGCAGTAATTCTGCAGGTCCTGAGGCATCCATAGAAGGCAAAGGTACATAACCAACATTTCTGGACTGAGACCTTCGCCAGGAATGAAAACCAGATTAGTCAGTGAGTGGACTGGCAGAAAAAGTGGCCCTTCAGCCTTCCACATCTATCCTGTTCATTTTACTCATCAACACCAAACCCATTCACCCACATTACATCCATACCTAACATGCTTTGGAGATTAAATGGGGCTGAGAACCTACTATGAGGACAGAGCACAGAACACATTATTGTTTGCTGTTGTTGAAAAATTGATATCACTTGCCTTCCGAAAGGCACTTTGACTCCAATAATCTGAACAAGTGAAAGTGAAGTTATCAAATAATTTATCTGTTGTGTAACAGAGCTGATTCACCACAGTTTACAAACAAATAAAAAATACCCTCACTTGTTTCTTTCAGAGCACCATGAAGTCAACTTTCTTTTATTACTCACTAGACACAACATGGCATTCAAGTCCCCAAACACCACCCAGCTAAACTCTTCTGAACATCTCATTGGCTCACTGCCACACAGGTGATCCTGACAATCTCACTCTCCTCCTCCCGATGAAGGGAAGTACGTGACAGATGTTTCTGAAATATTATGAGAGTATCTGCCTCCACCACCTCTCCTCATTGTTGTAAGAGTTTACATTTTCTTCAAATTTCTTCTCTCTCACTGTCCATTTAGTAACTGATCCAAATATTCTGTAGATCTGTTGCGTTACTGGCCGTGCCTAACTGCCACTTGAGAAGGCGGTGTGAGCCACCATAAATGAGTCACTTTCCAGGCCATTTCTAATGGCTTTTAAGAATCAACCATGAGGTTATTTTGGATTTGCTTTCAGGCCAGACGGCAAATATCCTTCCATGAAAGGACAATACAGATTGTGTTCATCATTATGTACACAAGCTGTCCAAAAAATATTTAATTTGTTTGTCCTCTGAAGCTATACAGAGCCAATACAGAGGGTTAGTTCAACTCCATTGTTGAACTAAATGTATATTATGAGAAACTGGAATTTTTTTATGGTCATTGCTACAAAGATCAATCAGTGTTGTTTCAAGTTGAGTAATTTGAACTTTAAATTGTCAGGTCAAGAACTCAGGTCTCTGGATTGTTCATTCCAGTTCTATTCATTGTTCGTTCTGTAAATTTAACCACTGCTCCCCAATCAATTGTTGATTTCGTTTCAGAGAACAAGCTACTAAACTAAGCTGTCTGCTGAAAATTTGAAATGTACTTTCAGCTGAAATTTTAGCAAAGTCTATTCTTTAAAGTTATAATGACAATGAGTGGGATGGATGTTTCCCATCCACTTGAATCCAAGCTTCCCAATGAGTTTCTTCTAAAAAAAAAGAGCAAATTATTCATGACATAAATATCCATCCTGAATAACCCTCTGGGAGATTTTTGCTGCTTCAGTCTTTAAGTAATTCCAACTAAGTGCAAAACCCAATTTGAAATTGTTCTTTTGATTGAATCCCAGGAGAGAACATCTTTGTCCAACAATTTATTATGGAGGCTTTAACAAATAGCCACCGATTTTTTTGCTAATAAATTATTTGTCAATTTGACTCTCAACTTTTTGACAAATTGAATAGAAATGTCACAGGGAAGGTCAATGGAATGAGTAATTTCAACATATGGAGTTTCAATTCTGCAGCTGGACAATCTCTCTTTCTTTCTTTCTCTCTCTTTCTCCTTTATAGAATCTACCAGCTCCTTTTTCAGCCAGAGACAACCCTAATGAAGATTGATTTCAGTGTCAAAATGGGCAATTGTCACCTGATGCCCTATGTGACAATTGTGGGAGGTGGAAGGCAAGTGGCGGTGTCCAAACTATTTCACTCAGGAGATCTTTTGTATATTTCCAACAAGCTAAATAGATACTTCACTGCAGTAGGAAAACACAGGAACTGCAGATGCTGGACTCTTCAGTGAACAAAGTCAAGCTGGAGGGTCTCTGTGGGTCAGGCAACATTCATGGAAACAAATGAAATCAATGTCTCCAGTCTGGACTCTTTATCGAGACTTGGAAAAGCAAATATCTGACACTGTAAGCGGTTTGTACATTCTCCCCATGACCTGCGTGGATTTTCCCTGGGTGCTTAGGTTTCCTCCGAGCCTCCAAAATGTACAGGATTGATAGGTTAATAAGGTGTACTTGAGCACCACTAGTTTCAAAGGTTGAAATTGGCTTCTAGAATGTTGTTAATTAAAAAAAAATTACTGATACCATTGAAAGCCCAGACCCAAAACATTGACAGACCATTTCTTTCCATGGATGCTGCCTGACCTGTCGAGTCCCTCCAGCTTCTCTTTGTACACTTCATAGTACCACTTTAAAATCCAGGAAGCCAGCAAATGCCAATCAGGAAGAAAGAAATTTGAAAATAGTGGCACTGCGGGAAGTGCTGTAATGGCAACAGACCCAGGACAGCGGGAAGTGGACTCACTACACTCCTCCGCAGGGTCCGACTGCCCAGAGATGTGGGGAGCGGAGACACATCAATTCTCCGCAGGATCCTGCTGCTCAGGGGAGCAGCGACACAGTGTTCATCCACTGGGACAAACTGCCTGCCATGAGAGTGTGGATCAGTGACATTTCTCTCCTCTGCGGGGTCTTACTGCCCAAAGAAGTGGAGATACAGTGCTCCTCCATAGGGTTCAACTATCCAGTTGTGATGCTGATGGCCCTGTACAGGCTTTATGCAACCTGTTAAAGGGCTGGTGTTTTTATTAAAGATCTTGAAGCATTTGAGATGGTTCCCAACATGGTGGCACGGGACTGTGATTTCCCTAGGATCAGTGGTCCAATGCAGAGCACCTCCTGCTGAGAAGCTGGGAGATGACCCCATAGGGAAGGAGACCACAGCAGCGAAGGACCCATAGAGGCTATTGGACACCGGCTCATGGGAGCCATGTATCGGGACCTGGAATTGAGAGCATGTCATGGGCAAGAAGGGCTCCCGAAGGGACTTTGGGCATTGAAAGCTCCCTGATTGTATTGGAGCATTATTTGGTGACTCTACCACTCAAAAGAAATGCATTTTAATGATCTCTGTGTCAGAATGAATTGTTGAGCACTCCTTCACCCACAGAGCAAAAACTCTTGAATAATATTGTCATCTGCTGACTGTATGTCTTCAAGAGGGTTGAACTGTTCCCTAACTAGAGCAGGGAATGCATCATTTAGAAGCTAAGTGTCTTTAACATAACATAGTGGCACAAAAGGTTCAAAAGTTGTGAGTGGTGGAGAACGGAAAGAGCAAGTGCACTGAATGTAAAGTCGACACTGGCATGGAACAGTGCAGAGAAAAGCAGCTGCTCTGATGGAATAAATAACATTGACTTTTCAAAGCCAAATCATGGTCTTTGTAACATATAAATTTGGTAAAATTAAATCTCTTTTCCAGGCTACTTTTGAGACTTGTGGTGATACCATTGTGATGTACTGTATCTCTGTGTATGGTTGGCCCGCCTCCTCCCTGTAACTCCTCCCCATGGAATTCCCCAACAAAGACAATTATGCCCGAGTTCCTCCCTCAGTACAAATCCTTGAATCAGCCCAGCAACAGGACCATGTGTCCAGTTTTATGGTAATAAGAGCCTAACGTCAAGTAACTCCAGTCCTTTGGTGATATTGATAGTGTATTAATTTTATTGTCATAAAGTTTTTTTAAACCACAATGAACGAGATGCTGAAGCTGGACAGGCTAGATATTGATCAACAATCACCTGATCCCCAGACCAATTTGAGCTCTGGCTACTCTGTTTTAATGACTTTCTACATGCCTCCCCTCAAGTTGTGGGTTCCGATGACAACAAGCTATGGCTGCTATGATCGCAGGTCGGCCAACCCACCAACATGATCATCAGGGACTGCACGACGTACGAAGAGGACATGAACAAGCTCCAAACCTAGTACAGGCCCAGGATGAATGCGGTCTACGCCATCTCCTGGCCACCCACAAGCAACAACCCGTTGAGCCCCTTGAGGAACACTTTCCAGTGCTGTGCGAACTCAGGTGAGCCTGCGACTGCAGGGACATCATTGCTGTGGTCTACCCAGATAAACTCGATCGTGATGCCTGTGTAGCAGGCTTCTGATCAGACTATATCCACCAGGGACTGCTGGAACTTGCAGAGAGCCTTCAGGATCCAAAATGCTGGATGTAGCCTAGAGAACATGGACTCATTCTTCACCGACAACACCATGACCACCTCATTGGGAACATGGGTGCCGCCATCTTAGGATGCAGGGTCCAGGCCGCCTCCATGCAGGGGTGCCCTGACTTCACCTCCACTGCCACCAAGCACCCAAAGTGCTACTTCTGTGGCCAACAGATATATTCCCGGAAGCGCTACCCAGCCAAGAAAATTGTGTGCTCAGGGTGTGGGAAGAAGGGATACTATGCCAAAGTCTGTATGTCCAGACCTTCCTCTCTCCCTAGCAGTGCTGAATGTGGGCTGTGGGGGCCGGTGCCATCTTGGGCAGCATCATTTCTGGTATCACTTCTGCCCCCAAATGACAACACTGTGTGCAGTCAAAGGGGGCCATCATTTGGCCAGCATCACATACAGCACCACATTTGCTCCCAAGCAACAGCACTGTGTGTGCGCCATGGAGGCCGCTATCTCACCAGCCTGGGTCACAGACACCATTTCACTGGTCTGAATCAAACAGCGACTCTGGCAATGACCAGGTACTGGCATTGATTGTACTCAACAGGACAGCCGCCACCAGCTCGTCTGTTCAATGATGGAGGTTGAGGTAAATGGTTATTGCGGTAAACTACTGTTGTGCCATGACTGGCTGCTGCCGGCTGGACGCACCTCCTGAGACCAATCCTACCCATAGCCCCTTGCATGTTCCCCCTTCCTCTCTGCTTGAATCAGTCAATGAGGTTGATGGTTGTTCCAGTCTTTAGTTAATAAAAGCCTGATTGTTTCCCAATATCAGCCTTTTATAATTGATGGTACATCAATTTTATTAAATACAAAATTCAAAAAAAAAGCATGGTATAGTACCTGAAACCTCAGAAGATCAACATCAACCCCGAATGCCCCAAACTCATTTGAACCATTGCGATGCTGCTTTGAAAACTTCCTGACAGCAGGCACAGATGCCATACCACAGACGCTAACTGACTGAGTCTACTCCTTTTTCATGTCAGGCCCCAAGTACCAAGCAGCTTTGGAGATCAAGGCCCAGTATCGCAGGAAGGTTAATGAGGTCTACGCCAGGCCCCTCCTGGCCACCAGAAAACAATGACCTGTTGAGTCAAGCGCCAAGTACCTGGGAACTCTCTGGATCCTGTGGAGAACGTGCAACTGTAAGGCCATGTTGGCCATCCAGAATGCAGAGGACCTCATCAGAGAGGCATACGTGACTGGCATCCACTCTGGATTCATATGACAATGACTACTGGAACAAAAGGTTCTCAATCTGCAAAGGGCAGTTGAACTTACGGAGACACTGGAGGTGGCCCTCCCTCCAGAGCTCATATGATTTCTAAACTGCTTGGTCGCTGCAGGCACCACCATCCTGGGACTGGTCATCATCCCCTCCATGAATGACTGGTCCCCTGCACCGTCCCACTACTCTAGTGATCTGAACTCAGCCACAGTTGTGGGTGATCTTTCCAATTGCTACTTCTGTGAGCAGGGTCAGCACCTGAGGAAATGCTGCCCTGCCAAGGATGGAGTGTGCTCCAGGTGCCGGAAAAGGGGCATTCCACCAAAGTTTGCCAATCCAAACCATTGGCAAAATCTAGCAGCGCTGCATGTGGACAGTCACCATTATGGGCATTGCAACTGGTGCCATCTTCTCTGCACACCAGTGATGCCATGTGTGAATCATGCGTGCCACCATTTTGGACTGTGTGCAAAATGTGGATCTTCCCAGCCATACAAAATGATAAGGTCCACCAAATTGCACAATATCGGGTATTCTCCATGATAGGTTGAGGCCAGCCATCGTGGGGCCAAGGGTAGCCATCTGGGGCATGTGAGCACCCATCAGACTTGGACAATGAATCCATACTGGCCTCTATCATCTTGAACCAGGAGGAAATCTGCCAGGTCCATGATGAACATCAAAGTAAATGGACATGATATCAACTGTTCACAGAAAGCTTTATCCTCCCCGGTACCACTAAATGACTGTCCCTTAAGGTACAACCTGCCAAGCACAGGATTTCACTTGCATCCAAATCATACATGGCAGCCACCCATAGGTCCTGTGTAGTGACCCTCGCTGTTGGAGGTGTAGTGTACAAACTCTTCAGAATGCTCGTTATGCCACAATTCTGTGCCCCCTTGGTACTGAGGCTGGATTTCCAGTGCCATCTTCAGAAAGTCACTCTGCGATTCTATGGGCCCATTCCCCACCTCACCACTGCAATGAATAGTTCACAGACAGACCTCTGCAGATGACATGCAGTCTCTTGACCCTCAAGGTCAATTCTTCCCCCCTCCCCCACACTGTTCACCAATCTCACTCCCAATTGCAAGCCGGTGGCCACCAGATGGTACTGTGCAGCTGACAGGATGTCCATTAAAGCAGAGGTTCAGTGCTTATTGAGTAAGGCCATCATCAATGGAAGTAATAGCCCTTGGAGGGTCCACATGGTCATGGTAAAGAATGGGGAAAAGAACAGGATAGTCATAGACTACTGCCAGACCATCAACCAGTATACACAGTTTGATGCTTACCCGCTTCCCTGCATATCCGATATGGTCCACCAAATTGCACAATATCGGGTATTCTCCATGATTGACCTGAAGTCGGTGCATCACCTGCTCCCGATCTGCCCAGAGGACCACCAGTATACAGTGTTTATGGTGGATGGCCACCTCTATTACTTCCTCTGGATCTCCCCTTCAGTGTCACAAATGGGGTCTCCATCTTCTAGTGGGAGATGGACTGCATGGTGGACTGCTAAAATCTACAGGCCACTTCATCATACTTAGATAATAACTATTTGTGGCTACAACCTGCAGGATCATGATGTGAACCTCTGCAAGTTCTCCTGGGCAGCATGAGAATAAATGTGTGTTCTAAACAGCACGACTAGTCGTACTCAGGTTCTTCTCATATTATGCTCAAAGGGTCCCCAACTATGTGGACAAGATTCACCCATTCATCAAAGTTACCAGCAGAAGCCCAAGCTGAATTCAACAGTATCAAAGATGACATCAGTGGTCGTTGTGGAGAGCCTGCAGTCTATCCATTTGAACAGTATCGCAAGTTCCTCAGGATAGAGTCTCCGAGGGTTCATTAAGTTTGCCAGGCTTGAAGAGAATGATATAGTTGCAAATGGACAGACTGCAGGCTTTCCTCAATGACCTTTGTCACCCCAGAGTTGCTCAGATTTTCCATTTTATTAAATCTTGGAATTTACTATACTCCATTGAGGAAGTTCGGACAATGACTAAAAACTGCTAGGTCTCCGCCGAATGCAAATCTCAATTCTACTCGCAGAACAAAGCACATCTGATCAAGGCTATCTGCCTCTTTGAGCGCCTCAGCATTGCTTTCAAGGGACCCCTCCCCTCTTCCAACTGGATTGACTACTTCCTTACAATCATCAACAAACACTCCTGTTTCCCCTTTGCCATACCTTGCCCGGACATGACCACAGTCACAGTTATCAAGGCCCTCCACAATATCTTCATGCCTCTTGGGTACCCTGGCTTCATCCACATTGGCCATAGTATGGAAGACCATCCTCTTGGCACTGTCGACACGGGGTCACCCTCTCTCCTAATAACAAGAAGTCCTCTCAGACGCACTCCACTCAGACCAGTCACTATTTTGTACAGCCACCAACAACACACTTAATGAAGAGATGTTAGCTTTTCTTAAAAAGTCTATATCAGGGACTATGTTGCCCATCTGGCTTACCTCCCCAGGACCGGTCCTGGTCTGGGAGCACATCAGGCAATTCAAGACTGACCCACTGGTTGAGATGGCCTGCTTTCTCCATGTGAACCCCCAGTATGTCTATGTGGCCTTCCTTGACAGGTGTGAAGACACGGTCTTGATCCGGGACCTTGCTCTATTGGGGGCCTCCCCGACCACCAATGACTTTCAATAGACTTCCCCTCACCTTAGGGATCCCGGAACCTGCAGATGACCACCCCTACCCCTAGCCACTGTTGTCAGCAATGATGTACCAGCTCCACACACCCCCACCACTACACCTGACCCCACCCCTTGACAGGCTAACCTCACAAGCTGCTAAGGATTCTATGGCAGTTCCCCAACCACTGCCATGTCACTCACTGTGGCAGAGTAGACCCCCTAATAGACTCATACTGTAAAATGTATATATGTATAGTTGTTTCACCTCTATTTTTCTCACCCTGCAGGACTCTTCTTACAAAGTAGGGGTGAATGTGGTAAATGACTGCTATGCCATGATTGGTTTCTGCCAGCTGGACATGCATCCCAAGATTGATCCAACCCATTTCCCCTTGCATGTTTCCTTTCCTCTTTGCTTTGATCAGTCAATGAGGTAGATGGTTGTTCCAGTCTTTAGTTAATAAAAGCCTGATAGTTTCAAAACTGGAGTCTTTTGTGATTATTGATGGTTCATCAGTCATCTCACTAACTGCCTATTTGATAGCGGGAACACAGAGTGCTTTATATATCCTGACGCTGTGTGGGACTATTCTCTCACAATGAGCCCAGTGAATTATATGATCTCCATAGCCTCCAGGTCCCAGTTAGCAGAGATTTGTGGCTATTGCATGGTGATGCTGACCATACATGCCACAACCCATGACATTTTTAAACTGTTAGTAATGCCACAGCTCAGCACGCCCATGATACAGTGCCCCCTCAAGAGCGTCACTGTGGAATCTGATGGGCCCCATCCCCCCCCCCCCCTCATGGTCTGCAACCACTAGTTTTAAAACCACCTGCCCTCTGGACTGCACATAACCAAGCAGTATACCACAACCAGCCCACCACGTCCCACCTGCTAACCCTCTGGGTACCCCTCGCCCTGTTCACCAATCTTACCCCCGAATGTAAGCCAGTTGCTACCAAGAGCAAGTGATACAACACTGGAAACAAGGCATTTGTTAGGTTGGAGGTGCAACGGCTTCTGGCCGAGGGGGTCAATGAACTGAGCATTAGCCCCTGGAAAGCCCAGGTCATAGTGGTAAATAAACAGGGAAAAACTCCACATGGTGATCGATTACAGTCAAACCATCAACCATTTCATGCAGCTGGATGTGTACCCACTCCCCTGTATTGCCAATATGGTAAACTATATCACCCAGTATGGGGTTTTCTCCACCACAGATATAAAATCAGCATATCTCCAGCTCCTCATCCATCCCGAGGACTGCCAGTATACTGCATTCAAGGTAGACAGCCGCCTCTACCACTTCCTATGGATTCCCTTTGGAGTCACCAATGGAGTCTCTGTCTTTCAAAGAGAAATGGATCAAATGGTGGACCAGCATGTGCTCAAAGCTACATTCCTCTAAATGGACAATGTCACCATCTGTGGCCATGACCTATAGGACACCGACGCAAAGTTAGAAAAATTTATTGAAATGACCAAGGCACTTAATCTCACTTATAATAAAAATGTGTTCCACACATCACGCCTGGCCATCCTTAGTTGCATCGTGGAACATGGTGTCATTGGTCCTGACCCCGACCGCATGCACCCCCTGATGGACTTCTAACTCCATCACAGCCAAAAGGCCCTGAAGAAGTGCCTGGGCTTCTTCTCATACTATGCCCAGTGGGTCCCCAATTACATAGACAAGGCCCAGCCCCTGTTAAAAGCCACCTCCTTCCACAGTCGGCGGAAACTTGGGCGGCCTTCACCCGCATCAAAGGAGATATCACCAAGGCCATGATGCATGCCGTGCATGAATTCACCCCATTCCAGGTGGAGAGCAATGCCTCTGACCAAGTGAACAGACCTGTGGCGTTTTTCTCCCGCACCCTCTGTGGCTCTGAAGTCCAGTACACCTTTATTGAAAAGGAGGGCCAGGCAATTGTTGAAGCAGTACGACACTGGAGGCACTACCTGGCCAAGAAATGATTTACCCTGCTGACCAACCGATGTTCAGTCATTTTTATGTTTAATTGTATGCAATGGGGTAAAATCAAAAAGGATAGGATTCTGAGGTGGAGAATAGAACCTTCCTCCTATAATTCTGACATCTTGTACCAGCCTGGGAAGCTCAACAAGCCTTCAGATGCCCTGTCCCGTGGGACATGTGCCAGCGTGCAGTCCAACCGATTCCAGGCCTTCCATGATGACCTTTGCCATCTCAGGGTCAACAGGCTTTTTCACTTCATCAAAGCCAGAAACATTCCCTATTCCATTGTCAATGCCAGGACGCTGACCAGAAACTGCCAGGTCTGTGCTGAGTGTAAGCCACACTTCTACAAGCCTGACAAATCACACCTGACCAAGGCCACTCACCCCTCTGAGCATGGATTTCAAGGGGCCCCTACCCTCCTCTATCAGAAACCTGTAGTTCCTCAAGGTCGTTGATGTGGACTTCCAGTTCCCCTTTGCCATCCCCTGCCCAGCTATGATCACAGCCACCATCATAAAGGGGTTGTGCTGGATCTCTATCCTATTTGGGTACCCGAGCTACATCCATAGTGATTGGAGGTCTTTTTTATGTGATGAGATGTGTAAGTACGTTTTGGCATGGGGCATCACCACCAGTTGAACCACCAGCTATAACTCCTTGGGGAATGGCCAGGTGGAAAGGGAGAATGCCACTGTTTGGAAGACAGAACTCCTAGCCTTGGAATCAAGAGGTCTACCCATCTCTCATTGGCAGGAGGTCCTGCTCAAGGCACTCCACATGATTAGATTCCTTCTGTGTACAACTGCTAACATCATGCCACATGAACAAATGTTTGTCTTCCCCAGGAAGTCTGTGTCCCCAGGACCGGTCCTTCTCCAGAGGCATGTGCACAGTCATAAGATCGACCTATTGGTTGAGAAGGTCCTCCTCCTCTACATCTACCCCCAATACACCTACGTGGAGTACCTTGATGGGTATGAAGACACCACCTCTGTCTGGGACCTGATGTGCCAGGAGACCCCAGACCGCTACCATTCCAGTGAGACCCACTACATACCCAGACACTCTACCCCAACCCATGCACCAGATGCTCTGATCACCATGGCTAACCCCCAGATGGGCCTAGTGGCCTGCTTCTGTTCCTTTACCTTATGAACCCTCCCCTGACCCTGGCACATCTGCCCCTCCCCAGTCACTGGGCACACCAACTGCTAAACTACTCCAAATTGACCAGGAATCTGCAGACGTACCACAGCCAGCACCACAGTGGTCCCTGAGACACAGAAGACCACTGGACCAGATGAACTTGTAATGGACATGCAAACTCCTTACAGAGAGGGCAAAATTTGAACCCAGGTTGGCCTCCATCAGCCAGCTCCCCACCATGACTACCAGCCCCCCCACATCTCCATTGGGCACACAAAACTCAAAACGGTCAACCAGTTTACCTATCTCGGCTGCACCATTTCATCAGATGCAAGGATCGACAATGAGATAGACAACAGACTCGCCAAGGCAAATAGCACCTTTGGAAGACTACACAAAAGAGTCTGGAAAAACAACCAACTGAAAAACTTCACAAAGATAAGCGTATACAGAGCCGTTGTCATACCCACACTACTGTTCGGCTCCGAATCATGGGTCCTCTACCGGCATCACCTACGGCTCCTAGAACGCTTCCACCAGCGTTGTCTCCGCTCCATCCTCTACATTCATTGGAGCAACTTCATCCCTAACATCTAAGTACTCGAGATGGTAGAGGCCGACAGCATCGAATCCACGCTATTGAAGATCCAACTGCGCTGGGTAGGTCACGTCTCCAGAATGGAGGACCATCGCCTTCCCAAGATCGTGTTATATGGCGAGCTCTCCACTGGCCACCGTGACAGATGTGCACCAAAGAAAAGGTACAAGGACTGCCTAAAGAAATCTCTTGGTGCCTGCCACATTGACCACCGCCAGTGGGCTGATATCGCCTCAAACCGTGCATCTTGGCGCCTCACAGTTCGGCGGGCAGCAACCTCCTTTGAAGAAGACTGCAGAGCCCACCTCACTGACAAAAGGCAAAGGAGGAAAAACCCAACACCCAACCCCAACCCACCAATTTTCCCCTGCAGCCGCTGCAACCGTGTCTGCCTGTCCTGCATCGTACTTGTCAGCCACAAACGAGTTTGCAGCTGACGTGGACTTTTTACCCCCTCCATAAATCTTCGTCCGCGAAGCCAAGCCAAAGAACTGCTATGCTAAACATGCCACCCAATTTAAGTTCTTTAAAGCAATAATTAATACAAGAAAAGCTACTGGCGAATGAAAAGATTAATTCGTAATGGAAAATAGTTGTTCTTATTCAAAAAGCACCAGGAATCTTGTCTTCAGTCTAAGAGTCTTCATTGCTGCTTCATTCTTCTTTGGCACCTCAACTTCTTTGAAGGCTAAGGCACTTTGGCATGTTCTCCATATGCATGTACCATTGAAAGCATCCAGGCTGTATTAATTAATGGCATAGGAGCTGCTCCACCCAAGGTCAGAAGAAGCTGCAGGTGAATGAGCTTTGAACATTACACAAACCTCCCTCCCATCCATCAATTCATTCCACACCTCCCACTGTCCAGGATAGGACTCATCCTACCATTAAAAAAAAACTCTCTCTTCTCCTTCCTTCCATTGGATCTAGATGGTATTAACATTGACTTTTCCCCTTTCTGTTGGATCTCCCCTTTTTTCATTCCCTTGTTGCCTTTTCCCCAGCTGTCTCTCTCTCTCTCTCTCTCTCTCTTTCCTCTGTCTCCTTTCACAAAGCCAAAATCAATTCTCACCTTTCCTCTTATCATATCCAATTAATACTTTTTGGTTGTTGGTCTGGATTTCTCCCCCTTTCTCTCTCCAGTCTTTATTCAGATGCCTTTCTGCTTTTTTGCTTATACCTTGAAGAAGGGCTCAGGCCTGAAATGTCAATAATATTTTCTATGCATCTTACAAGACTGGATGAGTTTCTCTACAGCATTTCTGTGTGTTTTTAATTAGAATCACAACATCGGCAAACTTTTGTGTTTCACTTCACTGAATTAGTACACTTCTATCACACTGATATACATTCATTCAAACAACCCCTGGCATATAATGGTGGTCTGTGTATCATCAATACAATGCACTGCACAGGCTCCTCCAACAATACCAATCAAATCTGTGAATTTATCATGAAGAAGAAAAAGAGCTGCAGCCACATGCTACAAGTTGCTATTGGAAGCTTTAAAATGGGTACAATTACGATGCCCAAAAGTAAATTGGATAGAAACATTGGTAGCAAGGGTTTCAAAGGATGTGGACCAAAGTCAGACAAATTGGATCAGCCCAACTTCGTCACCAATGACGAGTTGAGCCAAGGCACATATTCTGTTCTGTGTAACTCTATACCCTTCATTTCATGCACCTTCCTCTTTTGGAAATGCACTGCAGTTCCTTCATTATCACTGGATTTAATTCCTGGGATTCCCTCCTTTATCATCACTCATGGACAATTGATAAATACACCCAGGTCCCAAAGATTTCAAAAAGTACTTCCACCAGATCCTCTGGAACTGAAACTTACCTCTCCCGAATCCCCCCTTCACCTCCAACAATTTCTATTCATGAAATCCTCACTTCCATACTTCTAGAGTTCAGTTTCAATGCTTTAATGGCAGAGGTGCAAACACTACCTGCAGATCTCAGAATATCCTCCACATGCAGTTAAATCTCCTTCATTGCATCTAAACTTATCAATTATCTCTACACACACACACATGCACACATATACACACACTTATATGAGTACATTGAATGATATTAAATTCAACTTCATATTGCTGGGAGATAACTCATTGTGTGAATTTGTCATCAATGACTTTCAAAAGGTCTTTGCAACATGAAATAAATGCAGGGGGAAAATAAGAACCATATTCCTTTCATTTTGGTTTAACAATTTGCTGTTTTATTGACTGTGGTTCTGAAACACCTTTGGTTAATAACCCTAGACCCTGTAGCCCTGTGTTTTCTCTTTCACAAACAAATGTTTTACAGCTTTAATTGATATTCTTTAATTTAAATAAACATACTCACTCCCCTTCCCATCTCCCTCAACATCATCCTCTTCTCAAATCAATAAATAATGCAGAGATACGGTCTCAGAACCAATTCACCGATCATCTTCCTCCAATACTGTGCACCAACTATTGATCTTCTGTACTCACCATCAGCAATAAGATGCTCAGGAACATGAAGAATAACCTTGACAGACAAAGGACAGGCCAGGTGGGAGCCATAAACCAATCCAATTACACATCCTATCACACTTATCAGTGTAAGGGTGGTTTTATTGATAGGGCTACGAGGAGAACCTAAGAGAAAACAAAGAAACCGAATGTTAGTTTTCTAGACAAGCAAAAATTCCAATATTTTCTTACATTAGGAAGATGGGATCTTTTCTGGCATGTAATATGCTGGCATGCAATGAAGATGTTGAGATGTGTGTATATGAATGAAAGCAAAAGAGAGATTTGTACATGAAGGTCTTAATCATTCTGTTATCTGATCGACTTTCTTTACTGGTTCAGAAAGACTGACTAATAAGATCACAGTTGACGAATAGAAAACAACCAAAGACTGAGTTGCTCGCTGGAGATTTTTCTGAAAGTGTCAGTTCATCTGACCCTTCTCCAGGGTGAAACAGGGAGAATAAATAACCAGCTGTCAGTGTTGCCTCATTGACATTTTCCAGTGAATCCCACATATTCAATCCCAGTTTGACAGAAAAACACAATTTACAACCCCTTCTTTCCTCTATACTCTCAATGAAATGGTGCATTCAACAGGAAACCAGGTGAGTAATGCCAGATTCTGTATTATGATCATCAATCCGTTGATGGAGTTTGAGCAATATTTGGCCACACTGTAATATGACGTGCGAATGCAGCCCAGGTCATGACAAAAAACAACATTCCCTCCATTGACCCCTTCTGCACCTCCGCCTGTCTTGGGAAAGCTGACAACATATTAAAGGACCTGTCCCACCCTAATCATACATCCTTCATCCCGTTTCATTGGTCAAAATATGCATAAACTTAAAAATATGAACTCTCAGACTCAGGAAGAATTTCTTTCCTGATGCTACATTTAAATGGCTCTCACAATGTTAAAAGATGATGCCCTTTCACTGTTTAAATGTATTTTTTCTCTCTATCCTGCATTTTTGTCTTTGGAACCTTGTACTCTGTGATTTAATGTAAACACTGCACCTTGAACTGTGTTACTGCACTACTTATGAGTTGACTTGCCCGACTAGTATGCAAAACAAAGCTTTTCACTGCATCTTGGTACTTGTGACAATGAACACCTCAATTCAAATTCTATTATCATATTTATGCAAGTGTGCATAAGAAAAGAAAAAGCAGTCCAAAACAATGATCATCTTTCAAAATGGTCCCTCCATTTGCATTCACTGCAAAGATACTGAATGCAACTAATCACTGTGATACCAAGTGTTAAAGACTAACAAAATTATGAGTAAAATCACGTGGAGGTGATCATTTAGTTTGGAATATGTCTTTAGTTTCAAAAGTACGTTAACCCATCAGTTCACCTCAGAGCATGTAATTTGCTCTCAGCTAATGATATATAGATTTTACAGCCAATTATATTTTTAGCTAATATTTTTCATGCAGTGGTCAGTGGGTATCTGGAACAAGCTGCCAAAGGAAGAGGTGAAGGTGGGTACCATGGCAACATTTAAAAGATATTTAGACAGGTGCATGAATAGGAAAAGTTTAGAGAGATGTGGGCTGAACTAGATAGATGGGACTACCTTGGGTAGATACCTTTGTCAGCATGGACAAAGTTAGGACAAAAGGTCTGTTTCTGTGCTGTGAAACTCTATGACTCTAAACACATCTGAACACCACAAAAAGATATTCCCAAGAAAATGAAATGATAACCTCTCCAAGGAATATGTCACAAGCATGTTTGACATTTAAAATGTGGGATTTAGAAGGAAGCTGAAATTTTGTCAATTAGTCATGAAGGTGCTTCATACTTAGAGCACACACTTTGCAATACACTCTGCCACAGTGAGGACAGGCTGGAATAGACTTAGTTACTCAGATAAGGAACATTAAACATGATATTAGACAAACATTACATTTTCAGTCACCATCAAATGAAGAGTAAAACAAACTATATGCTTTATGTCAATGCACCAATAAATTCTGTAATATCATTTAATTTGAACTAAGTTTCATATCCCTTCCATAGAAGAGCAGCTGCCTGCTGCCATCCAGGACAGGAGATTGAATTGTGAGGTCCTACTTTGGACCTATACAAGAATTTGAGAGAATTTGGATTGACCCTGCTTACTGTTCCTCCACTATTACATCAAATGGGAGTAATTTTCCAAGAAAAGAATGTCACCAAGTAATAGTGTGCATTCACAGTAAAATGGTGATATAGAGACATGTTTTGGCTCCCTGAAATAAATAAATTACTGAAAAATTGGGAGAAGCCAATAACTTTGCAGGTGGAGGGATTACTGTTTGAGCAGTTAGTTGTAAGTCCAGGTCCTCATCAATTGCACCACAAACCTGCTGGGAGTGAATTCTGTGGATGATGAATCTCATGAGTGATCTTCAAAATCTGTGGACACCCGATGAACTCTCCTGTTTCTTTACAAATAAGAATACTGAGTGGAGGAATGCTCCTTTCCTCTATTCTCCCCTTCCTGTCTTTCGCAATGGAAAGATTGAAGAGGATGTCTAGCCTGATTGGTACAGACCTGGAGAAGCTCCTACCGCAGGTTGGGACTTGGTGGAGGCAGCCAACCACCTTCAGTGCTGACGCTCTCACATGGACAGCCAGCTATGTAATCCTGGTTGGCTGGCAGTGAGACAAACTGTTCCTCAGGATGTTTCCAGATGCTACAATCAATGCAAATCATTTTCAGATGACTACCGGTACCAAAAATCCCACTTTCGTGACACTAAAATGATCGCAGCTGCTCATCATGTTCCTCATTCGAACTCACCTCATGTGCATTGACAGCATAAGTCTTGGAAGCTTACCTTGCAGTGTGATGGTCCCTCGTTCTATTATAATTAGATATGGGAGATTGCATTTATGATTATAACAAGGACACAGATTAGATGAAAGAGATTGAGAAAGATTGATTTTTGATGTGGAAAACTGTCAAATAATGGTTTTCATTTCAATTGCACTATTTCAAACAGTACTATTATCCTATTTTTCTAGTACCAATTTGCATAACTCAGTGGAGAGACATAACTCAAGTTTATTGTCACATATACCAAGTTGCAGTGATGGAGTTAGTTTTGTGAGCAAGATCAGTAGACACCTTGTCCATAGTACAACAAGTAAGACAGGAATGCAGAGTTAAAGAGAGAAATCGGTTGGTATGAAGCAAAGGCAGCATAATTTTTGACTTCCGGTTGGCTGCAGCATGGAGTTACAGCAGTGGACAGCAGCTCCTACCTACTTTTATCTTTTCTACCTATTTTACAACCAAAATGCTTCATATTTACTCACATTTACTCTAAAATGGTCACAAGAAGTGGTGAACCTGAAAAGAAAGAAGTGTCAGCTAATTTAAATATGGAGGCTATTTCTTAACTACTGGAACATCGCAGACAGCTGTTATCCAAAGCGTTTAAAGCTATTTTAAATCAGTTTGGTGCTAAACTTGAAGAAATCCAGATGTTTAACCCAGGAATATGGTGAACTTTTATCAACTTTTGAGCTTATTCTGAACAATATGACTGAGCGTATCAATGGATTAGAAGAAGAAACATGCTCCAACCTAAATGACAGTAATTCGAAGTTAACAGTGAGAGTCGTTGACCTGGAAGGCACGAGCAGATGACAGAATATACATGTTCTGGGCTTGGCTGAAGCTACTGAAATTGGGCAATTTGCAGAATTATTTTCTGAAGTTTCTCTGTGTGGTTTTTGGGAAGGAGTTGCTTGCCAGCTTGGGGCAGAGACTATGTACGGTCATCATATGGTTTCATCAATACTTTCTAAATTTAGTCAGTGTTCAGGATTAGATTAAATTTCATTAAAAGTGAAATGTTCCCTTTGAATGTTTCTGCGTCAGTGTAGACTAGTCTCCCAATTAAGATTGTGAGAAATCAATATACCTATCTTCGTATTCTTCTTCTTTTCTTTGGCTTGGCTTCGCGGATGAAGATTTATGGAGGGGTAAATGTCCACGTCAGCTGCAGGCTCGTTTGTGACTGACAAGTCCGATGCGGGACAGGCAGACATGGTTGCAGCGGTTGCAGGGGAAAATTTGTTGGTTGGGGTTGGGTGTTGGGTTTTTCCTCCTTTGTCTTTTGTCAGTGAGGTGGGCTCTGCGGTCTTCTTCAAAGGAGGTTGCTGCCCGCCGAACTGTGAGGTGCCAAGATGCACGGTTTGAGGCGATATCAGCCCACTGACGGTGGTCAATGTGGCAAGCACCAAGAGATTTCTTTAGGCAGTCCTTGCACCTTTGACACGATGGGCAGTGGAGAGCTCGCCATATAACACGATCTTGGGAAGGCGATGGTCCTCCATTCTGGAGACGTGACCCACCCAGCGCAGTTGGATCTTCAATAGCGTGGATTCGATGCTGTCGGCCTCTACCATCTCGAGTACTTAGATGTTAGGGATGAAGTTGCTCCAATGAATGTAGAGGATGGAGCGGAGACAACGCTGGTGGAAGCGTTCTAGGAACCGTAGGTGATGCCGGTAGAGGACCCATGATTCGGAGCCGAACAGGAGTGTGGGTATGACAACGGCTCTGTATACACTTATCTTTGTGAGGTTTTTCAGTTGGTTGTTTTTCCAGACTCTTTTGTGTAGTCTTCCAAAGGCGCTATTTGCCTTGGCAAGTCTGTTGTCTATCTCTTTGTTGATCCTTGCATCTGATGAAATGGTGCAGCCGAGATAGGTAAACTGGTTGACCATTTTGAGTTTTGAGGTCATGAAAGACCTCAACAATGAAGACGCTGTTTACATCCGGTACCGCACGGATGGCAGTCTCTTCAATCTGAGGCGCCTGCAAGCTCACACCAAGACACAAGAGCAACTTGTCCGTGAATTACTCTTTGCAGACGATGCCGCTTTAGTTGCCCATTCAGAGCCAGCTCTCCAGCGCTTGACGTCCTGTTTTGCGGAAACTGCCAAAATGTTTGGCCTGGAAGTCAGCCTGAAGAAAACTGAGGTCCTCCATCAGCCAGCTCCCCACCATGACTACCAGCCCCCCCACATCTCCATCGGGCACACAAAACTCAAAACGGTCAACCAGTTTACCCCTCTCGGCTATCTTGGTATTACAGTTACAAATAATCACAAGTATCTTTTTAAAGAAAATTTCCTTGTTTTATTAAAACATATGAAACCATCTCTAACGTGATGGTAACTGCTGTCTGTATCTCTGGTTGGTCATATTAATTCTATTAAAGTGAATAGTTTACCAACATTTTTATATCTGTTTCAATCTATACCAATTTTCATTTCCAAATCATTTTTTTGATTCTCTTGATTCACCTACATCATCTTGTTAATGGAAGAGTAAGCCCACTTGTCCAAATAAACTTCATCTACAAAAATTCAAAAGTAATGGATGTATGGCACCATTTAATTGCATATTTTATTATTAGGTCAATATACGTAGCATTATGGTTACATTTTCATAATCGAGTGAACAGCAATGGAGTTGTATTCTGCTAAAAAAACTTTTCCCTCAGCACTTCTTGGATTCTCACTTCATTTTTCTTCAAATAAATCAATTGACAATCCAGTTGTCAGGCAGACTCTGAGAGTCTGGGTGCAGTTCCGAAAACATTTTGGATTTCCTGGTTTTCTTCTCTCAAGTCCTATTCTGTCAAATCATCCTTTTCAACCTTCTTTAGAAGATTTTGCTTTTCATGATTGGTGCAAATTGGAAGTAAACATTTGTAACTTGTTTTATTGACAACAGTTTCACATAATTTGAACAGCTTTCTGAAAAGTTCAATTTACCAAATACTCATTTTTTTCAGATATTTGCAAATCATTTTCTTCAATCTCAGATACCTGATTTTCCTATTTTAGTTTACAACTTTCTTGTAAAGGTCTAATATACATTATTTATGATAAATTGGTTGGTTTAAGACACTCTCCTTTGGTTAAAATGAAAAAAATGCCTGGAAACAGGATTAAACCTTTCAATATTGAATGAGGTTTGGGATTCAATTTTTATGTTGGTTAAATACCATATCTTTATGTGCACGTAATTGTTTGTTACAATTTAAAGTTGTATATCAGGCTCATAAGTTTAAAGTTGAATTATCTCATATTTATTCAAATGTAGACCCTTGCTGTGGTAAATGTAAGGGGGAGTGGCTTCTCTAATCCATATGCTTTGTACGTGCCCTAGTTTTGAATGATATTGGAGAGATGTGTTTCAAACTTTATCCATAATCCTTAATTTAAATCTAGAGCCAAATCCTTTGATATTCCGTGATATCCCTTGAGTGTATGATCAAAGCTAGTGGTTTCAGCTGCTGGTGCCTGATTCTGGTGGAGTCAGCAAATGGAGATAAGAACAGAAACCAGCACATCAACAGCCTAAGACACTTGGTCTAAGCAACCTAATAAAAAAGAATAGTCACGAACAACTGTGTATAAGCAGAATAGTGTGGCCATTTGGCAGACTTGCTCAATAGTAGCACACCCCTTTGTTAACTTAGTTCTCAAGTTTTGCAAAACTAATAGAGTGGTACTCTTAATGATGTTGTGGTCTTGAAATTATTTAGCAATCTGAATTAGGATGAAACTTTAACAAAAGGAATTGGTAAATGGGACATTAGAGGCAAGGAGAATTCAGATGGGTGCTAAAAATGTTAATGTAATTGGATTAAGAAGAGATTTCCTTTTTGTGGGGAGTTGACTTGGAGCATGTGGTTTTGGAGTGAGAAGGACTTATAGCTGTAGAATAACATGTGGAATAATCAGATGTGCACATCTGTGACTTTCATGAATGAGGAACTGAGATCACATGAAATGGTTTGATCAAGAAGGTTGGTTTCAAGAATTTATTGGGAAGTAGAAGTTAAAAGATGGGAGGTGGGGAATGAACTCAGAGAAGAGAATTTTATGAATTAAGATTATGGTTGAAATCCCTAAAGGTGCAGAGACAGGAAGTCAGTGAAAAGAAGTGGTGAAAATGTGAACTTTAAATGACACGAGAGAGGGTTGGTATAAGGGGTGAGATCTGAGGGAAATAGTTTGCCCAGGAATGGTTAGGCCACAGTCAGACTCCCAACAAAATAGTCTGGGAAGAAACCACTCTGGAAGATACAAGCAGATTGTAAGGAGGGGAAAGGCAGGGGGAGATTGTTCATTTGGAATGATTTTATCAGATGGCAACTATGATCCATCACAATTTCATGAATAACAAGGTTCTTGTTCACAAATAAATGGATAGATCAGTCCATTTAAAACCAGAATTTAACAAGCCAATATAAACTTAAAGTATTCATAATGCAGTCCAGATACCATTGACAGGTCAGCTTCCTCCATTGGGACTTGAATTCATGGTCCTCAAAGCAGATGGAGATCAGTATATATTTTCCTTTTCCAATATTGATAATGTTGCATTTTACTTCATCTTCTCTGTGACATTTAATATAATTAACATTCATTCACAGACATAGATTGCAGTGGGAAATTACCTTTTAGGAAGTTACTACAATAGATTTATTGAAATTAAGCACACAGCATGCACCATCTAGACTCTAGACTTCAGATGTGGCTGAAGGATGTGCTTATACAAGGCATTTAGTGTTATCGTTAGCCTCAACACAGCATGATTGAAAATTAACCCCAAATTACATCTCAACTTGCATCAAGATTCATTGCCATACTAACCCTGTGTTTGCTGATTCACATTGGATGTTAGTTCAATAATGATTCACATCTGTAATGTTGACTTTGTCTGTAAAGACTTCCTGATTTTGAAGCCTCCACTAAATTCTGCAGTTATCTGATATTTGATACTATATTCCTCATTCTATTGACGGTGGCCATTCAGTCTATTAACAGAGCAAACTAATCAGTTCCATTTCTCCATTGAACTCCCTGCAACTCATTCTGTCATAAATAGACATCGACTTCTGCCTCATCTTCCCTCACCCCACCAACACTCCTACCATCTACTGGCACATATTTGGGATAAGGGATAAAATTGGAGCATCCATGGGAAATCCACATATTCACAAGAAGTGTGTGCAGTGTCTATACAGATGGCAGCCCAGGTCAAGACTGAACCCGAGTTGCAGAAGCTGTGAAGCAGCAATGCCACATGCTGTCCTGAAGAAAACTGCATTCCTCCAATCCCGAACTCTTGAGCGTCGCTGGAGCTCTCTTGGCCACTGGGTCTCCAGTTCCTGATGTGATGCTCTGCAATTTCCTCTCTGAACTTCCCAGCTACTCCTCCTAAAGTCATTTTTTTTGTCCAAACTTCTGTGTTTGTCTATTTTTTCAGTCCTTTTGTCTGTTGTATTATGCTTCTTGGAACTACCTTGGGATGTTTTGCTCCCTTCAAGTAGTTGTCTGTGGTTCCTTATCCTCCTCCCTTGTGCCATGTATTGTCTCATTGAGAATCACAAAGATAAGACAACACTGGCCTTCACAAGATGATATTGGCATTCACTGCTGCGCAGGTGATCTGTCTGTCTTTATTTAGATAAATGATCAGGTTGCTGATAAAACCCACTGGTAAACAGCTGTCCATACCCCTGTCACAGCATGCTACTGTCTCTGACAAAGTAATGTAATTTTCGAATATAGACCCATTTCCAGTTCTAGAAATCTGAAGCTTTATCATCTCAGGGAATTTTTGTAGGAACCGCCTAAATTTTCACAATAGTCCTCATGATAAATGACATGTAAATAATAACCCTGTTCTATTTAATCCATCACATTACATTTGGTTTAATTCGTTCGTGTGTGAACAAATTTGGTTGCTTCGAGAGATGAAATGTGACACATTTATTGTAAACCAGCTGCTGGCAACCTGGATCTCTAGTCGGCAACTGATTTTACAGAGTTGGTCAACATGACAGCAATTCAATGAATGCAGAGAAATAGGCCTTAAAGTAGCTTTATGACAAGATCGATAAACTTTACTGCATCCTGGAAAAAAAATTAAATTGAAAAGCTTAAACTAATAATGTGTTTTAGATCTCAGTATTAGGAGTGACTCCCTTTCAATTGACAAAATTATAAACAGAAATTGAAGAATGATAACTATTTTTACATCGAAATGTCCATAATGGATTTTAATTGTGGTTCTGGTACAATGTGTAATTGTTGCTGTGGGTAGAACAGTAGATTATTGGTACTGCACTGGGAGAAGATGATAATTTCCTCACATTTGTCTATTTGGAAAGAAGTATCATTGTTTGAATTGAGGAAACAATTCCCATTCAGAGTACATTAATACAGTAAAATCCAAGTTACCTGGAATTCAACCAACCAGCAACCTCATGCACCCAGTAAAAAATCATCACAGAAAATAAATAGCTAAACAATTTGAATATTTAAAATTGGTGCCACCAAGTGGTCAGTTGACTAATTGCACAACACACAATCTCAAGTAACCAGCAAATTCAATTATCTGGCATCTACCAATCCCCATAGGTGCCAGATTCTGGGAGTTTTACTGTATCTATCTCTTATGAAATTTGTTCAACCCATAAGAAACTTCCAACTATGAGATAGCATTGCAGAGAGCAGAAGTTTAGGAGAGCTTCATGATGGGTGAAAGATGGCAGTTGACTAGGGCAGCATTTGAATAGTTAGAACTGCAGGGAAAGAAAGGAGTCAGATTTGGGTCCGACAACAGAAGGAAAGAGGCAGAAAAATAAAAGGTTTTATTGATGTTTCCATCATGTGGTCAGAAGCCAAATCTCAGTCTAGCACAATGGCCAGAGCAACTGATGTGTTTGGAGGATGGGTGTAAGACGATGGAAGAACAATCTGATTCTAAAAACCTTCCCTTCTCTTTCTGAACCACTGGGAATAGATTAACCATGAACATCCACAGACTTTGCCAACTATCTTGACTCCACTCTCCTACCTTCCATACATCTGAAAGCCAACATGTTTCCCGTCTTTTCCAGTTGTAAGAAAATATTTGGATCCAATTGCCTCTTTTTCCACAGATCCTGCCAGACCTGACTAGGTATTTTCAGCATTTCCTGCTTTTATTTCTGAAAATAGGAGAATTAGGTGTTGTTTTATTCTCCTTTGGAGCATTAGCCCCAAGAAATAGGCAGCGAAGACCTGAGATGGATAACCATAATTTGGAGCCTTATCACAGCTTTATGGAAATGATGGGTAACTTGTAGATGAGAGTTAAGAGGGAAACTCCACAAGAATCAATGGGGAATTAGGATACAGGTGACAAGCGGTACGGTTAACATAGCAGTTAGCACAGCTCTATCAGGACACCAGTGACCTGCTGTTTGTTGATGCGTCGAGTAACCAGACAACAGAAAACACCAACCTGTGACAAATTCTTTACTGTTAAATTCTACAATACAATATATAACGGGAGCCCCTGGGAATGGAGTCCATTACCAGCCAAGCTCCGTTTCTTATTTTTAATTAGCACACTTTGCGGGGACTTGCACATGCATAATAGCGTCATGGTGAGTATAGTGGCTGCAGCGGATGCAGACAACCAATAGAAGTGGCTGTCTATATCCGCATCAAAATCCATTGATGTCTATAAGAAGTTTGTACATTTTCCTATGACCTGTTTAGTTTTACCCTGGGTTTTCTGGCTTCCTCCACCCACCAAAATGAATGAGGATGGAAAGTTAATTTGGTAGAATGAGTTTCAAAGGATAGAATGGGCTTCTACTGTGTTAAAAAAATAAATAGATAAGAAAATAGAAAGATGATTAAAACGTGGTATCATACTGGATACCGTCAATGATCTATGAGGGCAGTGCAGTCAATCCTATTGAAATGTAAATGTGATTCAAGAAGGAGAAAGCATAATACATTTTTTTTGCTACAGCTAGGGCTATCTTAACAAATCCCTGGAAATTGGAAGATAATTTGAAAATACAACAATGGTATATAGAAATGAATAAATGTATTCCATTAGAAAAAATAACATATAGTTTAAGAAATAATATTGAAATATTCGAACAAGTATGGGAGCCTTACATTAAATACAATAGCGAAAACCTACCGGGAACAAACATTACCTAAGTTGATGGAAGGAGAAGTTAAGAAAAAAATGGACTCAGTAGAATTTCTGGTGTATTTTTGTTGAATGACAACATTGTCTAACTGAATTAATGCAACCTAGATTGTATAACTAAAATGGATGAGAGGGGGGAGGGATGGGGGGGTGGCTTGGGAGGAGGGAGGGGGGAGGGAGAAAAAGTCACTGTAAATGTGTGGAAAAGAAAAAGTGTATATCATGGCTATTGTGATTTATGGTGTGAAAAATAAAAAATTTAAAAAAAAAAAAAAAAAAAAGGAGAAAGCAGTTGTTTGATAAACAAAGGTGAAAATGTACGCCTTCCATGAGGGCTATTCCACTGCAGGATCAATTGATTAAAATTGACTGGAGATATAAGAAGGATGGATGTAAAAAAAAAGCAGGGAATAAGAATTTAAAGGTCCATGGATAGGACTTGGCAATTAGAAGTGCAAACATTTTCTTGAATGTGACGTTTTATTGACTCCAATTCAATCGAATTTTATCATTTGCTTCTTTGACAGCCAGACATGCAATTCTGCTTAAATGGAAAGATGTTAATCCACCTTCGCACATACAATGGCTAAATGATATTATCTCTCATATAATTTAGAAAAAAAAATTAGATATGCTATTAAATATTCAAAAATTAACTTTCAAAAGATGTGGGGCCCATTCATGGACTATTATCATAGCCTAAAGAGTTAGAGTAGTCAAAGTGCTTTGGTGCTGTGCTGTTGAGTTCCAGATTGATGTCACTTGATTTCCACATATCGTTTCCTCACCTTACTTGGGGTTTTGAGCTATGCGGGGGGGGGGGGGGGGGGGGGGGGGAGGGTGGAGGAGTGGGGGTGGGAATTCTTTTTTTAAAATAGTTTAGGTTTCTCTTCTTTTTAAAACTCGATAATATAACAGATAATGGCTTGACTCAACTGTGAATAATACAACTTCAGATAAAAATTCTTACAGAATGAGAAGAGAAAGAAAAGGAATTATATACATTTTCTTTATTTTTTTAAAAAAGAAGAAATTTATAATTAATTTGAAAAGAACTTTCAACTTTTTTTTCATTTCCTTTATTTCTCCTTCTTTTGGGGTTTTATCTTTTTGTTTGATATTATATTTTACTACATTATTACCAATGTATGTTGGTCCTTTGAACTCTATTCATATTTGAAACCTTATTTCCTATATTTTTAAATGTATTGCTTATTATATAATTGTATTGTTCAACTGTTTATATATTAAATACCAATAAAATATTTTTCAAAAAGAAATGCAAACATATTTAGAAGCTGTTGCTCAGTGTGTTGATCGGATCGATAGCAGATCACAAATGTTCCCTGATGTAAATTGACCAGGAGCATCATCACTCAATGACTCCTGTGAATGATACTAACATTGCTGTGATCACATGTGGATGCCTCAAAATCAGCGGGTAATCTGTATTGCCGTTGCGTTTATTACATATGTAGAGAAAATTTGACCTCCACTGATTTAATTGACAACTGTTCTCCTGTTTTGGTTAACAAAGGATGGAAAAATCGCATATCTGTTCAATCTAAATGATTAGACAGTGAACAAATGTTGTGACTGTATGTGTTGTGATGAGACCATGATTGGGCTTTTGTGTGCAGTTCTGATTGCCCAGATACAGGAAAAGTGAACAAAGCTGGAAAGGGGACAACAAAAAGTTACAAGGATATTACTATGACGTAAGGGCTTGAGTTACAAGGAGAGACTGAATAGACCAAGGCATTTCTTCTGGAGCATTGGAAGCTGAGGGGTGATTATACAGAGGTAGATAAAATCACGAAGGGGATAGATTAGATAAATGGTCACATTCTTCTTTGCCAGGGTAGCAGAGCCTGGAACTAGCAGACGTTGAGTTGAAGTGGGAGGGGAAAGTTTTAAAAGGGTGGTGGGTATCTTGACTGAGCTGTCAGAATTAATATTGAAGGTGGATATAACAGCAATATTTAAAAGGCTTTTAGACAGATAAATGGATAAGAAAGGTTAAAAGGGACATGGCTGGATAGAGGCAAATAGGACCAGCTCAATTCGAAAAAGCACACAAAAAAATACTGGAAGAATTCAGCTCAGTTAGAAACCCAGTCAGCATAGCTCAGTTGGGTCCAAGGATTTGTTTCCAAGTTGTGTAAATCTGTGACTTTAAACTGTCCTCATTTCCTACATCCTTCAAACTAAGGAGAAAATAAAAAAAATATAAATAGGATAGCCACTTAGGAAAACAATTTCAAACATCAAATTCATTATGACAAAGAAGGCTATAATCAAATGAGAAATATTAATTTTTGTCTCAAATGATTCCAGAAATTTTATCTGCTCTAAAGAGCATTTCTGCTGATAGTCTCTCTGTGCAAGAAGTTACTTCCCTCTGAGTCCTGAGCTTTATCACTTTCACCTCTGTTCCCTTGTCACAAACTTGATAAATGACACAAAATTAATTGTTTTTCTTCCACTACCTAAAAAGTGGCTAATATCAATGCTATTCATTCATTTATCAAGTTCTGAGCTATGGATGAAATGTTCAAAACCTTCCTTCCTCACTGGGGTGTCATGGTTGGTGTACCGGTTATTGTAATGCCTTTATAGCACCAGCGATCGGAACCGGGGTTCAAATCCCATGCTGTTTGTAAGGAGTTTGTACATTTTCACCGTGTCTGCATGGGTTTTCCCCAGAGCCTCCAGTTTCCTCCCACCATTTGAAACGTATTGGGGGTTTTGATTAATTGGATGTAAATTGGGTGCCATGGATTCATGCGTCGAAATGCCCCATTACCGTGCTGAATATCTAAATCTAAATATCACTGATCTGATCCTTTGAGCAGAAATAAATGCAGACTTCAGAGTACCTACATGACCGCTGCACTGGTTCAGCACAAAGCACTCAAGCTTATGCTCTATTAACGTGGCTGGATAGCTCTTGCGTGTCTCTCAGGACTGCCATGTTCTCATACGGTCCATGAACCCCATGCTTGAAATTGCTTCAGTTGCACCTGGAAGAATGGACACTTTCAGCAGGAATCTGAAGTAGCCAACTGTACATGTATTAATGAATAAAAGTACAGGTGGCTAATTTTTGACAGCCTATGAAAATGGGCAAAGGGATCATGATGCACAATTACTTCACAACTATCTTGTTTGATGTTACAAGAGAGTCAAGTAAAGTTATGGTGCAGCAAGAAGTCATCTGTCCCATGTTTGAGGTGGTAAGGAAGAGCTAGTCGGCTCAGCTCAGCTTCTCCCAGTTCCTCAGATGCCCATCAAATATAATATACTGTAAGTGCATTGAAGATGTTTGCTTTCACACTTGCAGACTGCAATGTCCAGATTTTCATGATCTATTCAGTGCTTTTCTTCTTTTTCCTTGAATCTACAAATTACCTTGAACTATTTGCCGCAATTTAATGATATTTTAAGAGAAACAGGATCTTCTTCAACTTTTTTTGATTGCCATCCATAGAATGCTATAGCAGAGAAAACAGGCCATTTGGCCCTTCTAGTCCTCAGGTCCTGGCATGGTACCCACAGTTTGGAAGTCCACAAATGTTGCCCCAGAGTTTATAAAAGAGAGAAAGAGAAACTAGAAAACATCAGACCAGTTAATCTGACATCATTAGTGTGCAAAATGTTCAAATCTAATAAAGCACTGAGAAAATGCCAGTAGGATCGAACAGAATTAGGATTTTAAACAAGAAAGTCTGCAAATGCTCTGTTTGCAGTTCAATATAGAAAAGTGCTGGAGAAACTTGTGCCACAAATGTTTTTTTTATGTAGCAAAGATATGTAACCAATGTTTTGGGCCTGAAGCCTTTATCATACCTACAGTTTCTCTGGCATATTTGAATATTGAAACAAATTAACATTCATTAAGAAAGAGAAACTATGTTTGCCACTGTGATGGAATGCTTATTACTGTCAGGGTAGATATGGATGAACCAATTGTTGCAGAAGACTTCAATAGAGTATCAAACAAAAGATTAGTCAACCAAATTAGTGTGTCACATTGTGCACAATACAATGTCCTGGGGATTGTTTACAAAGAGAAAGCAAAGGGTTTAAATGAACCCATCAAGCATAAATCTCTACAGATTTATCAATTTTGGAAAAACATCAGAAAGCATCATAATCTCTAATATAACAGGATATGCCAGCTAGCACTGCTGCCTCACAGTTTCAGATACCTGAATTTGATTTAGGTTTC
The DNA here is from genome assembly GCF_036971445.1 of Narcine bancroftii. NCBI lineage: Eukaryota > Metazoa > Chordata > Chondrichthyes > Torpediniformes > Narcinidae > Narcine > Narcine bancroftii. Next base: position 53,664,204 of record NC_091473.1, read on the forward strand.
AGGAGCTGTCCGTGTGAAGCCTCCTGTGCCCATCGGGGTTTCTTCCAGGGGCTCTAATTTCCTGCCACGTCCCAAAAATTGGTTGGTAGATTAACTGGCCAATGTGTGTTACACCGAGATAGCCTGGTGAACTGGGAGTTGAGGGAAAGTGATAAATAATAGGTTACATGGAGAATAATGGGGTAATGGGAATGATAGGAGTGTTCTATGAGTTGAGATGAATATTCTGCTATCGTTATGAATAATGCTATTAACAGAAAGCTGATGAACCGGCATTGACCTGCTAATATCCCTTGCTGCAGTGTGCAGAAGTGCTGGAGAAACTCAGCAGTCACACAGTATCCACAAAAAGGGCATTCACATTTCGGGTGTGAACCCCTATTCAGGAGGATTGAAAATCAAGCAGATGCCTGAAGAAGAAGGTGTGGAGGGAGGAATAGGAAGGAAAAGAGGTTAACAGATTAACAGGAAAGAGATAATGGGTGGATACAGATGAGGGTAGAAAGGAAAAAGGTGAGAAGTGATGGGGAGGGGACAGAGGGCTGATAAAGATAGGTATGACTGGAGAAGGGAAGGGTGTGGGGAGCTGAAGGATGAGAGGCAGAGGGATAAGAGAAAGAAGGAGACTAGGGGAGGGGTTTATGGAAATTAGAGGCCAATAATGATGCTGTCTGGCTGAGGCTGCTGAGACAGAATTTAAGGTGTTGTTCCTCTATTTTGTAGGTGGGCTCAACTTGGCTGCCCTTCCATTAGAGCAGGATACCCCCTTCTTGCTGCTTATCATGCTCAATTCACAAAGGGTAAGAGAGGCAATCAGATGGGGCATTGAACAACTGAATAGACCTGGTCTCTGATCAGTATTTCCCTGACTGATGCCACCATATTCCCGGACTGGATTCTTCCAGAATGCTTCAGTTGAATGTTTACCTGTGCCCTCTAGTGTGAAATACACTATGACACTCATCTCTTATGTAGACATGACCACTTACGATGCTCCTCCAAAAATTGTACTTCGTAGTTATATGTTGCGATGTTAACTATTATTGCCATGCCCTACTGCTGCCAGATTAATCAAACCCCTCCCTGGTTTGTTTCACTCAGCCATTTAAATGACAAATTCACCAAGTCATTTTCGGAATATATTTCTTTATTTCAAAAGGTTACTTTAATTTCCAAATAAGGTAAAGCTTGTTCCACTGGACACAAAAACATGGAACATCACAAGTATAACTCAGTCAACCATGTTTTTTTCTAAATGCCATGAGCTGAAAATGCAACCTTTCCTAGATTGCCACAAGCTTTCGTGGTTGTAAACAAATATACATTGGTTTATTTCTCATAAGGCGGCACCCGTACCAGGCGTGACATTGAAGGGAAGATTTTTTTTCATATCATGCCTGTAAAAGTTCTGCCTGATATTCCAGTGGATGATGAGAGGAACTCTATTATTTTGTAGGGCACACAAGGTGTAATACTGTAAGTTGCTGGAAACAGCTGATAACTCAGCGCGTAACAAAATACAACCACAAAAAATTAAAAAGTATCCTTGAATGGATTGATTTCTGAGACTCACTTCTTCTCCTTATCATTTTCATACACCAATATTTTGACATCTGTGGAGAGGTGTGCCAAAGTGAATAAATCATTACTATGTCCCTGCCTAATATCCAAAGGCAAGCAGGCAAATAACATGACCTTTCTTCCAAGTCTCAGCAATTGATTTCCCTCAGATTATCGCTCATTAGTGATTTGAGATTTCTCTTGACACTTGTTATTTACCCTGTGTCAATTTATATTGATCCTGCCTCTGACTGAAGTATGATCCAACCCAACTTCCCTTATATGTTATTCCTTCACACTCACTCCAAGGTTATGTTTGTCATTGTCTTTGAAGGAAAGTTGGAGCTCTTTGCTCACTTGAAATGCCTTTCCTTAAGTGTCTGCTTTCTGTGTGCTAGGGAAGAAACAGAACAGTTGAAGAATTCCTGAAATTATTTTGCTTTCTGGGTCTGAACATGGTTATCCTGAAGTTATCAAGGTTAACTATTTGCAACAGACTATAGGTTTATAAAAGGAAATGTACAGGAAAAAAAAAATCAGGTCCACAACCAGATTGGGAGATCAAGAATCTCAAAGACTTTGAGAAAGATATAGATCTCATCAAAAGCATGAGATGTTATTAAAAATGGAACTCATGGCAAAAATGGATGGAAAGAAAAACACTTGAATTACACAGAACTAAGTGCAGACACTAAACTGCTATGGGATAAAAATGATTAATGTCAGTGTAAATGGACTATTGAAGGTCAATACAGACTCAATGTACTAAGGGGCCTTTTTTCCATGCTTTATGACTCCATGACTCTATTGCAAGATGCATTAACAGCTCAAAATATACCCCAAATCCACAGTCGCATCAGCAAGACTGGCATTGCTCAAACCAATCTGCTGAAGCAAGGGATTCTAGTTCAAGTCTTTGTCAGAGATGAAGAATGACCACAAGGGAACATTGTAAAAATTGAAAAAGAAGCTGCAATATCACCAACCATTGTATTCTCCAGCATCTGCAATGAAGAATCCAAAAATAGATTCCATCACTAATTTTGCTCGGTTTGTAGAATATCCCTGACTAGATGACACAGATCCAGAGACCCCACCTTATGTGGCAGGGTACTGCACATCAACAACTCTGCAGTGGAGAGCACCAAGTTCCTTGGGACTCACTTAACTAATGACCTGTCATAGACACTTACCATCTCCTCACTAATCAGGCAGGCAGAACTGCAATTGCACTTCCTTAGAAGACTGAGGCAGGAAAGGCTACCATTCACCATTATGCCAACCTTCTACAAGAACTCTGTCAAGAGTATCCTGGCCAGCTGCACCACAGTATGGTATGGCTGCTGCAGAGAAATGGATTGGAGATCAATCTACAGGACAATCACTGGAGTCTCCCACCCATTAACGTGATCTACTGGGATTGTGATCTTAAGAGGGAACACATAATTATTGATGACCCTTTCCACCCTACACGCAGCATCTTTCAGCTGCTCTGGTTTGGAAAGAGATACAGGAGCATCAGAGCCAGGACCACCAGGCTAAGGAACATCTCTCTTCCTCTACCTCGCAGTTCAGCAGTGACCTGGATATCAGTAGTCAATGTTCCTAATCCCAACAATTCCTCAGGGGTTAAATATACATTACCCCCCCTTGTTCCCAAACACGCAGGAGCCAGACGCCAGAGTTTCTCCCGCCTTTTGCCTAAATCGATCTCCAATGGCAGCCAGCTCTTTTATAGAGAAGTCACGGATCATTGACTGCTCTTGACCCCTGCTCCCACTTTGGCCCACAGGGTCCTCCACCCAGTGGATGGGACAAGGCCTAGGCCTTCCTGTAGAGGGGGTGGGCCATTGAGCATAAGTAGGGGTTCGGGTATTTTCCCCTGGGTCCGCTTGGGAGATCGGGGTATCTATCCCTTCAATCTCTTCCCTTACATCATCCCCCCTGCTGTCTGTTTGGGAAGTCTGCTGCCTTATGGGGCGGGCGTGAACAGCAGGTGGAGAGGACGGTATGTTAGGCACATGCTGAGGAGTATCTGCATTATTACCATGGTCATCTTTCCAGATATTCCCGTCCCATTCATCAATTACATCATGATCGTCGCCATTCCTTATCATGGCACGAATACGATGTGGATCGGGTTCTACTCCATGCCTTTCTTTATCTGCACAGAGCTGCTGCTGGAGTTTAATATTACGGCAGATCGTTTGGACATGCTATCCTCCCATTCTTTGGCTCGGTCCTGACTGCTGCAAACAATCTCACTCATCATGGAACAGCGTTGTCGCAGGGCTTCTAGCTCCTCCTCTAGTTGCACTCTCTTACGCTGAGATTCTACTTCTCGCTGAACTGATTCTGCTTCACGCTGAACAGAGTGGCGTAAGGCTGTGGCCAGCAGCCAAAAACCGTCCGTCAGCATCCCCTTTTTAACAGGAAATTTACTTTCTCGAAGGAGAGTGGCAACCCGCTCTCCCAGAGGCGCACTTGATGGATCTAACTTCTCATCCCAACTGAGGGGTGGTCCCAACAAAGACAGGGTATTGGCCAACATACCAAACCCATTGTCTTTGGAAGTCCATCCCGGAATCAAGAACTGCTCAGGGCTCACCTCTTTATTTCGGCGAAACATCTTGAGACCAGTCCTGCAGACTACGCCAATTGTCTTGGGTAAACTTGTACCTCTCACTTTGTTTTAGATTGATCACAGTGTTCAAGCTAGACACACACACCGAGAGCAGTTCAGTTTATGCAAGTCTTTATTACTAAATCTAAAGCTGAATTCACACTACAACATGCAAGCCCTTCCCAATTATACTTATCAATGCCTGGACTGGTCCCAACTGCCAAAGTGAGGCAATGACTGCACTCTTATAGTAGGTTATCTGGGTGCCGGTAGCAGTTTCTCCACCTCCCCGGACCGGGACATCGGTTTGGAATCTTGAAGTTCTTCTTCTTGCTGAGAGATGTTGCCACCTCTTGGAGAGTCTCAAACTTCAGCAGTGGGACCATGGCTTATATTACCCAAAAGTTGATTACTTCAGATCTTATCTCTTTGAACAAATGATTTAATTATCTTCAAGGTCTCCTGACAGTCTGCGACCAACATAAGACAACTGCATCTCTTGGCCTCATGGTGGAAGTTGGATAATGTCTACTGATTGATATGCATCCCTGGGCCCCATATGAAATTTAGGTGTGTCTACTAAATATGCATACTGGGCCTCATAGTGGAATTGAGATTATGTCTTCTGATGCAACTACATCCCTTCTTGCATCAGCTGGTCTAGGGCCCCATTGTGGAATTTAGATTATGTCTTCTGATGCAACTTGTCGGACTCTGGCTTTACCTTACTCTTAATTTAGCCTATGTGTTGTCTGAGTCCAGCGTGTTCGTTGAATGAAGTGATAGGAGAAGGTATTCGGTTCAACAATCAGTTTATTATACAGCACAAGAATAAAACTTAACAGAGCTCTGGGTCAGTCGTTAGTTCATAGGTCACCTGCACAGTGAGCTATTCCCCAAGACTGACCCCTATTGTCCAGTCTGCTCAGTTTATATAGCTACAATTTACCATACAGAACAAAAGTTGGCTTCCTTTGCTAGATTTTTACATAAAGTATATCACCAGCAATTTCCTTATTCTACAGTTTATCTCTGGTGTAGACCTCTTATCTTAAATCTTCCAGATCAGACCATCCTATTGTTTTGACCAGAAATCAATTCCTGCCCCAGATATTTCCAATCATCGTTCTGTTCCTGTCTGGCCAATGTCTTCTGTTCTCCTTAACACCTCCTCATGCCTTAATCTTCTTCCTAGACTGGCTTTCCATTCCCTTTGTTTCTTACAGGATATTCTTTGTTGTGGTCTGCCCTGTGTCTCCTGCGCTACTCAACACCTCCTTCAGTTTGAGCATTCCTCCTAAATCGTTTCATCCATTTCCTCTCCCTTGTATTTTGAGAGCAGACAATTCTACCCCTACTATACTCAGCCAACTTTGCTCCATGCTGTGATTGCCACTTAATTACCTTATACTTTTCCTTTAACCATGAAGTAAATATAAAAATTGTTACATAGTCCTCTATTCCATGATATTTTAGCCCCTAGATTCCAACAAACTGCATCCCTTCTTTCATAAGCTAGTCTAAGCCCTCCATTACATCTTCACAATGCTTTCTTTCTTTCTTTGGCTTGGCTTCGCGGACGAAGATTTATGGAGGGGAAATGTCCACGTCAGCTGCAGGCTCGTTTGTGGCTGACAAGTCCGATGCGGGACAGGCAGACACGGTTATTGGCAAGCAAATACATCATACAAAATGTTCAGTCCCCTTAAAAAAAAAGGAATATAAAACTCAATTGTGAAACCCTTTGGGTTAGTTACTAGTTTGACTTTAACCTCTCCCTTTTTCAATGTGACATGAAGGTCTTTCACATCTCACCCTGAAGAAAACATGGATTGTCAACTCAGAAAGTGGGCATCTAGAGACCACTGTTTCCATTCCAGACAAATTAGAACATCTGATGAGGCCAGAGCAAGTCCCTCAACCCCAATATGAACACTGAACAGAATGGTTGCAGCTGGATGCATTAATTTCCAGTTAAGCTGTAAGGCAAAATACACAAAAAATTTAAAAGCTATTAAAAATGAATCACAAAAATCTTGGGTTGGGGTGGGGGGAAATAAAAACTGACAGTACTTGTAGCACAAACAGCCATAAAAGGCAAGGGTAAGATCACAGATTTATTGCTGGATAAAGGCATTGCTAGTTGAGGATAATGTTCCAAAGCAACAGAGTGACAAAATGATTGAATCGTGTAAGCAAATTCAAAATGTAAATGGCTTTCTTGTCTCATGGCCTAACAAAGCTGCCCCTCCCAACTGAAATGATAAAGAATTTTTTTTCAAATTTTACTTTATAGGCACATGAAACAAAATTGCATACAGAGCCAAAAGTTCTAAATCAATGTTTTTTTTAAATTATTTTCTTCCTCCCCACCTGTTCCCTCCCACACAGAAAAACCCCAAAGAAAGCGAGAAAAGGAAGAAAAGAGAAAGAACAGAGAAAGAAAGAAAAAATAATTTAAAAAACACTAATTTTAAAAGAATATTGGATATTACCTTATGGATAAATTATGACCTAATTAGTCTAACACTTACATCTATCATTATATCTTTTAAATATAAAGTATATAGTAAAACAAAACCCTACTGTGTAATACATAACACAGTCATAATCTAAATACATTTATATATATAAATCACATGCAATATCTAATAAAATAAAATGAAATGAGATTCATTGAGGCAAGGCCGGGGAATGACAAAGTTTTACATATATAATGTAATTAATGTTAAAGTTATAACACCAATCTTTTGCATACATGGAAACCAAATTTTCAAAAAAAAAATCTTATTTGTTCTTTAAATTATATGTAATCTTTTCCAAAGGTATACAACTTTGCATTTCACTGTGCCATCTATCTCATACCAAAACCGTATCCAATTTCCATGAAAAAGTTATACATTTCCTGGCAACCGCCAATGCAGCCTTTAAAAATTCCATTTGAAACCAATCAAATTTTAAATCTGGACCAATCCTCGATATATCCCCTAAAAGAAACCACATTGGGTTTCTTGGGAGTTTATTAGATTTGTCCAAAAAAAATTAAATTTGGGGCACGTCCATGTAGAGGATAAAAAGGTGCCAGTGTCCCATTTACTTCGAAAACACTTATCCAAAATATCGAACTTCAATCTATTAAGCTTTTGTGGTGGAATACATAACCAATGTATGAAATTGTATTTTGCCATTCAATATCTAACATTTATTGTATTTTTCATACTATCATAACAAATTTGTGCCCAATTTTTATCATTTATATCTGTACCCAGGTCCCTTTCCCACCTTTGTTTAGATTTATGAAAATCCTTCTTCTTTATGTCCCTCAAAAGTAATAAATAAATAACTGATATGAACCATTTTGTATTTGGATTTGATATGATTGTTTCTATTTTGATAAAGAATTGTTGATCCACAGGACAAGAAGCTAAAGAAATTCTGCAGGCCAAGCAGCATCCATAGGAAGTTAAAGGCCTGGGCCCTTCATCAGGAATGTTGAAAGACAGGTTGATGCCTGAATAAAAAAAGGTAACACTATCCTTCAGTCTCTCTCTTTCCCTATCCCTCTGTCTCCTTGCCTCCAGTTCCCAACTATTTCCCTTCCTTCTCCAATCAGAGAGCTACTCATCTTAGCTCTGTCTTCTCCCTTTATCACTGCTTAGTTTCTGTATCCATCTACTACCTGTTAGACTGTACACCTCCCCTTTCCCTTTCTACTTCCCCTCCTCTACCCCAAATCTTTTATTTAGTTCAGTCAAGTTTATTGTCATCTGATTATACAAATGAAACCCAATGAAACACCATTTTCTGGTCCTCGGTGCAAAACATGCAAACACACAACTAGACATAACACACATACGGACAAATAATACATATGCAGGTCAAGTATGTTAATTTATATAAATAAATAAATAAATAGATTTTCCTACATACAATTGAGAGTCTCGGATGGTTCACGTGAGCATTTCCTTTGGTTGTTCAGCATTTTCACTGCCTGTGGGAAGATGCTGTTTCTCAGCTTGATGGTGCTGGCTCTGATACTCCTCAATATCTTGTCTGACAGGAGAAGCTGAAAGATGCTATTGTAGGGTGGAAGGGTCCTCAATTATTTAGGTGTCTACCTGTTTTTCTACATTCCCAAGGAAGGGCCCAGGCCCAAAACGTTGACTGTCTTTTAATTCTGGATGCTGCATGACCTGCTGAGTTTCTCTAGCTTGTTTGTGCATTGCACCTGACCCCAGTGTCTGCAGACTTTCTTGTTTAACTTCATAGCAAAAGAGGTGGGTAACTACAGAGAAGTCCTCTCGAGGAAAATGGTCAGCAAATGCTCCTAACAAACATCATTCATAATGCTGGCTTATTATGTCAAACTGCCATGAAAAGAAATTAATTGAATCACTTGTTGAAATACCTGCATTTCTAATCTGAACCATTATGTGTGTCCTTTCACTGTCACTTGCATTCTTTTGCTGAATGTCTGTCTCAGTGGTTGGCCAATTGGAGATGCACCAAAAACTGCATATTTGTCAAAATTATTCACAAAATATTTATTTTTATAAAACTATTTCTGCATTTTCTTTCAAACCTTTTCCAAAGTGCACAAAAACATTGTGAGAAAAAGCAAAGAATTAATTCATCCTGAACTTGATTTAACTTCATTATGCAGCTATTATTCATTTTGCCTTTGTGCCCCACTGTAGCACCTCTAATATATCAGAACAAAAATGTGATGCAATTTTTTTTTGCATGTAATCCAATGAAAGTATTCAAGTTATTTATTAAAAAAAAACAATTGTCATTCAGAATGAATGACAAACAATTATCTCACTGACATAATTGCATGATTATTTCCACAAAGAACAATGGATTCCAGGACAAGCTGCAGGTTGTCATCCAATAAATATATATATATATTTTTTCATATACATATAAAAATAAATTCTCTAATTTATGCAGTTTAAGTTTAAAATTGGTTCAAATCTGGAATGAAATGATATACAAAGTTTTAGAATGTCAACATTCAAAAGACATTGGGACAGATATTTAGATGGTAATGGCTTAGAAGGATATGAACCAATGACTTAGAAGGATATGAACCAAATCCATCCCAATGGATTATGAGTAGGGCCTGTTCCGTGATATAAGACTCTATAGGCCTTTTTATAGTTTAAAAAAAAGCGAATGTAAGGGTGGATATTCTCTGCCTTTACATCGTTTAACTTACCTTGGCGGATTCAGGAGGCAGACTCAGATATCCCGGGGTGGGTGGGGGGGGGGTGGTGGTAGACTCAGAGGTGGAGTGACTCTCTTCTCATCCTCTGTGAAGGCAATGCCACTGAACATCATCAGCCCGAAACTCAAAAGTTGGATTTTACAAAATCCCATATGCTGTAATAAAGTTAATTACGTTCCATAGGAGATCTGCCTGAGTCCTAAGACGCCTTGAATTGATCTCCACCAGCAGTCTTATCTGCTCTTCGGTCGCCATTTCGTATGTAGGCTGTTTTCCCTTCTTGGTGCGTATGGATGATGTTATGGTGATGGGCGAACTGCTGCACCACTCACCCTGCCTCCCTCAGCTCTGGAAGTCAGCTCTAGGCACTGCTGAGTTGAAAGCAACTCTGGATTCACCTTCTCCATTAAAAGTTAAGTTCAACTTTCTTTCTTTTTGTTGAGCTGCCTTCGAGGTGGCATTGCTCTATAAAAGTGCCTTATAACTACTTCTACATAAAATAAATTGAAACAAAAGCAGACTGGAATATAAACAGGAATAATAATAATAATTAACAGAGTGTAAAATCTGTCGGCTTGGCCTTGTAAAAGTCATGAGGATGCTGGATCAACAGAGTTTTACTGTATTTGAATTTTCGGAATCATTTTGACATTAAGACATATCTTTGAACACCATATGCAAGCTGACTGCCTTGGTAAAAAGGATAAGGAGAGACTTCAAACAGTGATCTTGACCAAGTAAGTCATTGGAGACAAAATAGCAAAAACATTTTAATTATACATAGTAATTTTGCACAATAAAAAGTGATTGATGCACTTGTAAATGAAAAATCTATCAGCAAAAATAAGTGATTACTGGACATGAATGGGGCCATATTTGCAATGAGGAATTAAGACCAGAAGCAGAATTTGGCCATTTAGCCCATCAAGTCTGCTCCACCATTTGAATCAAGGCAGATATCCTTCTTTTCAACCATATTTCCTGTCTTCTTCCTCTAACCTTTCACTCCCTTGCTCAAGAAACTTTCAACCTCTGCGTCAAATCTACCTAATGACGTGGCCTCCACAGCTGTCTATGGCAATGAATTCCATAGATTCACCACCTGCTGACTGAAGAAATGTCTCATCATCTTTGGAGCTTAGACCCGAAAGAATATAAAGACTTTTTAGTATCATTTGGAATTCTTCAGGGTCATCAAACGCTATAACAAAGTCAAGTGAAGTCAAGTCACCTTTATTCTGAAAAGTTAACTATTCACATATGTTCTGGGAATTCAGGAATCTGATGGCTGGGGGAAAAGCCGTTGCCCAATCTGGACATAAAGGCCCGAGTGCTACAGTATCTCCTACCAGATGGCAGAAGGGAGAACAGTTTACATGAGGGGTGTGTGGAATCCCTTACAATGTTTATTGCCTTTTTCCTGCATTGAGTGTGGTAGATGTTCTTCATGGGAGGAAGAGAGCCCCCAATGGTCTTTTCTGCTGACTTCACTATCCTCCTCGGTGTCTTGCAGTCCGAGGAGATAGAGCTTCCAAACCAGGCAGAGATGAAATTGCACAGGATGCTCTCGATATATCCTCTGTAGAATGTAGTGAGGATGAAGGGTGAGAGATGAACTTTCCTCAGGTTTTGCAGGAAGTAGAGTCACTGCTGGGCTTTCTTGGCTGTGGAGCAGATGTTATGGGACCAGATGAGATTCTCCACCAAGTGTGCTCCAAGGAACTTGATACTCTTGATGACCTCATCGGTTGAATCATCAAAGGTCAGCGGAGCATGGTTCGCCCAGGCCCTCCTGAAGTGGACAACCATCTCTTTTGTTTTTTTTAATGTTCAGATACAGCTTGTGCAGTTATGGACTCTGTTTAAATGTTTCATTTTGCTACAACCTCATGATGCATATCGAATGCTATCTTTAGGGTATCTTTGCAAATCTTGATAACCACAAGCTTTCTGGTCCATTGAAAGGTTGAGGAGAAACTTCTGACAGTGATCTTGATGAATTAAGTCATTGGACACAAAATAACAAAAAATATTTTAATTATATATAGGAATTGTGCATAATAAAAAAGTGATAATGGTGTCCATCCTGAGAAAGAGCAGAGATTCAGCACAGAAGTACATGATAATTTGGGAGTTAAAGTTAAAGAGCTACTGAATTCATTAAAAAATATTGAATGATTATTTTAAATACTTTCCAAAAAGCAGGGAGTATTTATACCAAAATACAGTCACTCTCATGTGATGTGAGCACCCTGTTTCCAGTGAATGAAGAAGAAACAAACTCCTCCAAAATATAAATATATTTCAAATATTTTTTTGCGGTTTCTACTTCCATCAGACATTCAGCTAATCAAGTTTAATTTTCCATTGAGCTATTTAATTCCACCCATATTTGACTCATGTGTTCAATGCTCGAAGTCTGTGAAGTTAAATTTTAAAAATGAATCTTTTGTGACAGAGTAGTTAGAGGAGGTTTGGGAGGAATTGTTAGAGCAGCTTGAACACACACATTTTAAAACATAATATTTGCAGGATTTTTACAGAAATCTTTTTGCAGGAGGCAACAAAGTATCGACAACAGCTTGCCTGTGAGAGTATGTGATCTTTGCAGGCAAAGGGGAAGGGTTTTGCTCTCAGTGAGGGAGGGTGTGAAGCAGAGAGAGGAATCACAGAAATTATTTCCAGAAGGAGAAAGCTGGGAAACTTTGGAAGGCTGTCTGGTCAAAGGAGAAGACTGGTGATCTGAAAGGTGACCTGAAAGAAAGAGGATCACCTGGAGAACCCTGAAGGGGGAAAGTTTCATCAGTAAGACTGATTGAGAAAGAATCAGTTGCGGATGTCCTGGAAAAGGAATCTCTCTCTGAAAACCAGCAAGAACCCTCCTGAGTGGTAACCATTTGCCTATTAAGCACCAAAGACTGGTGAACTTTGTTAATGCTAACTTCTGTGCACAGTACAAGAATTGCCTGCAACCAGTGAGGTTGCACTGTGATCCAAATAACTTTTCTAATCTAAAATATACATTACACACACCTGCACTTAGTATTAGAGGAGGGATTAAGTAGTTAGGTTAAGTAATAAGTTAAAGTTTAATTCTGTTTTCTTGTTCAATTATAATTAAAAACTCCTTTTGTTTAAGTAACCCTGTGTTGTGGTGCATATCTATCGCTGCTGGTTTTGGGGGTCCTCTGGACTCCGTAAGACTTTTTTTTTTGAGAAATTAACTTCAATTCAATAATTTTCCTTTAGCACTTGAAATTCATAAGTTCTATATTCATAACCAAATGCAAGATTTCAATTTACTGAAGATGATGGCATGTCAAATGCTGCTGCCATAAAATATTCAGTCCAAAAGTCACTGATCAAGGATCAATGCAATCACATGTGACCTCAAAGTGTAAGGATTATCTTTTTTGTCTGCTTGACATTAATGAATGGGACATAAAGTCAAATGGATTAGGCAGTATTCAGAAGCAATCAAATACAGTATAACTCCGATTATCCAAAATGGTCAGGACTGGGCCTATTTCGGATAAACAATATTTTTGGGATAAAATAGTTTAGTCACCACAGCAAATCACATGTAACAGTGTTTAAACAACAACCAACACAAGGGAAGGCTTTTAAGTATGAAATAATGTTTAACTCTCACTCAAAAACAATCTGAACAAAATAAAATAATTTAACACCAAAAACTCAAAATTATAATCAGAGGTTTCTCCAAAATTCCAATTTTTTTTTCAACCAGTGACATCAGATCAGCTCGAATATTTTTTCAATAACTGAGGATTTCTGATTGTTTCGGATTTCCTCATTTATCCAAAAATTTTCATAGGTAAAATAACGTCACTACATCTTCAAAATTTTTAAGATAAATGAAGATTTCTGATTTTTCTGAAATCCTCAATTATCAAAAAAAATTTAGAGCCGAACATACATCACTTTCAGGTGCAAGACAACTTTGGATAACTGAGGATTTTGCATAATCGGAGTTCAGATAATCGGAGTTGTGCTGTACTTGATCTGGTATTTTATTAAAAGTAATTTCCATGATTTATTTTGTTTAAGTAGAGCTCTGACATGTCTTCTGACAATCTATATTTGCAACACTTTTCCATGATTAAAACTGTTCCTTATTGCTTCAGAGGATTTTCCCAACATGAATGGATGAGAAGTCTATCCCTTCTGCTTTATGTAATTTCAAGGTGTCTGAAATTAGTTCTTGCATTAGAACATCAAATATTATGGCACAACACAGGCTCTGACCCATGATGTTTTGCTGACCTCTTTTAATCTACTTAACAATCTAAACCTTCCCTTCTCATACCTAAAATCCTCTATTCTTCTTGTATCCACATACTTGTCTAAGAGTCCTTTAATTGTCCCTATTGTACCATCCTCCATCACCATTCCCACTATTCTCTATGCTAAATTAATTACCACTGATGTCTCCTTAAACTTTATTTCCCTCACCTTAAAACATTGTCCTCTGGTAATTGCTGCTGTCCACTCTCATAATCTTGTAGACCACTATTAAGTTAACTCTCTTCCTTTTTCACTTCAAAGGAAAAAAAAACCGAGATCTGTTAACATTCGCTCATAAGACATGTTCTCCAAACCAGGCAACATTCTGGTAAATCCCTTTTGCACTTCCTTCCTGTAATGAGGCACCCAGAACTGAACATAATGTTCCAAGTGTGGTCTAACCAGAGTTTTATAGAGCTGAAATATTATCTTGTGGCTGTTGAACTCAATCCTCTGATTAACGAAGGCCAGTACCATAAGCCTTCTTAAATACCATATCAATCTGCACAGCAATCTTGGGAAATCTATGGATTTCAACCCCAAGGTCCCTCTACCTAACCTCCAACCCAAATCAGAGCCCCAACCCTAACCTAAACCCCAACCCAAACCTAACCCTAATTCCAACCCCCAAAATGAGAAGGATCACCCACTGGAAACAAAGAATGTAGACTTACTCTCAGACCCAACATTTTTTCTCCCATTACTCCCATTACACATGGAGCAACTAACTAAAAAACAGAAATAAAGTCACCCACTTAACAGAGGGTAGAAACTTATACAAGGGGAGAGGAGTAAGGCACTTACTCCACTAAGAGCTAGGAATAGGTCCAGGATAATGAAAGCATGGACCATCAAAAAGTGATGTTTACAGTGTCACAAAAACTTAAGAGGGATGATTATCCCGCTGCCCGCATATTGACCTTCTTTTGCTTCTCTTTCTCTGACTGTAAGAGGGGCATCAGGTAATTTCTGCCAATGGCGAATCTGTCTGCCTTATGGCAGACAAAATAAATTTTGTGTAATATTGCACTGTCTTTATTATTTTACAATAAATTTAATCTTGAATCTCTGTTCTTCCACACTGTTAAGAATCTTGCCATTAACTGTGCACATGTCCTTCAATTTGCATCAAAATGTATCACTTTGCATTTACCCAGATTGAATTCCATCCACCACTTCGCTGACCAAATCTGCATTCCTGCCAATATATCCTGCTTTAATCTACGACAACCTTCTACACTATCCACAATACCACTAACCTTCATGTCATCTACAACTTACTGACCCATCCAGGTCATTTATAAAACTCAGAAAAAGCAGGTGTCCCAGAACACATCCCTGCGGAGCTCACCTTGTCACTGGCTTCCAGGCAGAATACGTTCCATCTTGTGCTACCCTCTGATTTCTGCAAGCTAGCAAATTCTGAATTTCCTCTAACTTTCTGAATAACTCTATCATGGGAGACCTTGTCAAATGCCATACTAAAATCTATACACACTACATATACATCCCTACCTTCATCAATTTCTTTTGTCACTTTCTCAAGGATCATGAGGCATGACCTGCCCCTCACAAAGCTGTACTGACTATCCCTGAAAAGACTATGCTTCTCGAAATGCTTGTAAATTCGATCCCTAAGAACCCTAGGATTGTCCCTGTTAATTAACTATTTTAAACAAGGGAACTATATTTGTCATTCTCCAGTCCTCCAGCACATTGGCCAGAGAGGATGAATGCCAAAGCCCCAGCAATCTCTTCCCTCACTTCCTGTAGTAAACTGGGGTATATCCTGTCCAGTCACAGAAAATTATCATTTTAAATATTTTTAAGAAGATCAATAATTTCTCTTTCTTTAGCTTAACTAGGTCCAGCACATAAGCCTGTTCCATATTGACCTCTCTCTCTCTCTCCCCTCCCTCTCTCACTGTTGAACACTGGAGCAAAGTATTCTTTTAGGATCTTCCCTAACTCCAGGAACTCGTTATCCCTTTGATCCTTAAGCATCCATACCTTTACTTTCATCATTCTTCTGTTCTTCACATTTGTATGGGCACCCGTAGGATTTCCTTAATCCTACATGGTGAGGCCTTGTTGTGCCCCCTCAAACTCTCATAAGTCCTTTCTTTTCTTTCCTGGCTACTATATAATTCTCATGAGCCCTTCCTGATTTTTACTTCTTCAACCTTATGTCTATTTCCTTTTTTCTCAGAACTAGTTGTCTCATCTCTTTTGTCAGTCATGGTTCTACCATCTTTATCATTTCTCAGTCCAACTCCTAGCCTTCACGTGTGGGTATAGTCCTTATGCCCATCTGAGCAGTTCTCACTGACAGGAGAAGTGGCAAAGGTGGGCGAATTGAAACCAGTTGCTCCAACCAGATGGGGCTCATTAACCTAGATGGTAACTCATCTAGGAGAGGGAAAACTCCGATTTCAAACCTCTGCTGCCTTATGGCTATACCCACTCATGGGAAAGGCTTTGGCAGTAAACCTCGAGGAAAAATCTGGAGTCAGAGTTCCCAAAGGCAGCTGACTGCTATACCCAGCACCGCAACAGCAAATCTTGCGACACTGCTGGCACCAAACTTTATCAACCTTTATCGTTTGTTTGGACCTGTCATTAGCATGGAGAGGAGGATCCCTCAGCATGGACAACTGATGGATCTCCGTATCAACTCTGCCCTGGCTTTTGCCCTGGAGAGGGCACTCCAGCTTCGCTTCTGAGAATACTAGAGGCATAGTACCCTGGTCGACCATGACAGACGGACACCACAAAAAAAGAAGAGACCCTGTGTCAGGAATCCTTTTTGGTTACACCTGACAAATTCTGCTCCATCTTATCCCTCTTAAATTAAGGAGGTGCTAGTCAATATTCGGGAAGTTAAAGTCTCCCTCAACAACCACCATTTTATTTCTACTCCCAATAGAGTGATGGCTCCCTTTTTGTTTCTGACTTTCACCCACTCTGACTCAGCAGAAAATTCCTCCACAATATCCTCTCTTTCTGCAGCTGTTTTACTTCCCTTCCTAACCCTTTAAAAACATCTGAAACTTTGTATCTGCATCAACCAATTCGTGCCCTTGCATCAGTCAATTCTCTATAATAGCCACAACATCACAATTCCATGTTCTAATCTATGCTCTAACTTCATCTCCCTTACTTCTAATACTTATAGCATGGAAAAAAAACACATTTCCAACCCTCCAACTGACTACATTTATGCTCTCTCCATTGCCTGTCCTTCATCACCATCTCACTACACATTGCAAGAACCTTTTCACCATCTGCTCTATTCTCTGCCTTCTCATTCTGCTTCCCATTCCCCTGACAAACCAGTTTAAACCCTCTCCAACAGGTCAAGCAAACCTCTCTGCCAGAATATTGGTCCCCTTATGATGTATGTTCCAGTTCAGGTGTTACCTGTTCCTTTCGTACAGATTGTACCTTCCCTAGTAGAGATTCCAAAGATCCAGAAACCTGAAATCCTGTCCCCTACACCAATTATATGGTCACGTATTCATCATTTTCTTACCCTCACTGGTGCTTGGCAGAGGCAGCAATCCTAGATTGCTACCCTTGAGGTCTTGTCTTCCGGCTTCCTACCTTGCTCTCTGTATTCTTTCTTCAGGACCTCAGCCTTTTTTTTCCCACAAATGACATGGATACCAATATGTACACTTACTTCTGGCTCCTCACCTTCCCTTTTAAATATGCCACAGGCTCAATCCAAAACATCCATGACCATGGCCAGCTAACCATCTTGGTGTCTCTTTTGTGTCCATAAAATCTCCTGTCAGCCCCTCCAGCTGTTGAATCCTCTATCATTATGGCTCTCCTTTTCTCCCTCTTTTCCTTCAGAGACCAGGTCACTCAGGCATTTCCCTGGTAAGTCATCCCCCTCGCAATAATATTCAATGTTTATTAATAATAAAAACACCAAAATGCTGGAGGAACTCAGTTGGTCTATTCAGCTAAGAGACAAAGATATATTGCCGACATTTCAGGCTCAGCACCATTTGGGGCCCCAAACAGTCCTTCCAAGTGAAATAACATTTCACTTGTGAATCTTCAAGGGGTCATCCACAGCATCCGGTGCTCCTACTGTGGTCTCCTCTACCTTGGAGAGACTGGAAGTTGACTGGGAGATCACTTTGTTGAGCACCTCGGCTCAATCCACCATAATAATGTGGATTTCCCAGTGGCCACCAATTTCAATTCCCCATCCCATTCCCTTGTCCATGGTCTCATGCACTGTCTGACTGAGACCACCCATAAATTGGAGGAACAACACCTCATCTTCCAACTGGGCACCCTCCAACCGATGACATTAATATCGACTTCTCTGGGTTTTGTTAAAACCACTCACTGCGCCCCCCCCCCCCAACCCTTTGCTTCCCCTGTCATCTCTTCATTCACTTGTCTCCCTTCACACAGACATGATAAATTCCAACTAGTCCCTAATCATATCCAATCAACACCTTTTGTTGGTCTGGATTCCTGCCCCATTGTTTGAATTTGGAGACTTACTGATCTAATCTGCTTCTGCATTTTCTAATTTTTCATTAGCTCAGGCCTAAAATGTTGGCAATATATCTTTGTCTCCTATTGATGTTGAATAGACCAGCTGAGTTCCTCCAGCATTTTGGTGTTTTTAATACAAACACAGCATCTGCAGCCTATCGTGTTTCTCTCAATCAATATTGAGGGAATAGCCACAGGGATGCTCTGCATTACCTGCCTGTTTGCTTATGTTTTCCCTTGCCTGACAGTTATCCAGCTTCCTGCCTCCTGCAGCTTCAGTGTGACTGTCTCCCTATAGCGCCTATCTATAAACTCCTTGTTCTCACGTACGAGCTGAAGGTCATCAAATTGCAGCTGTTAATTTCCAAACACAGTGTGCAAGGAGCTGCATCTTGAAACACCTCATGAAAATGTTACTAACAGGATGATGGCAAGTATTCCAGAACTCCCACATTTGACAAGATGAAGACTCCATTAGCCCAATTGCCACTCTTACCCCTTTTACACAGAGATCCCACTAAACTGGTGTGTGAACGATCCATGTTTAAAGCCAGGTTGGGTTGTGTAAGGTAAAACATCATGAGATGGGAATGTGTAGGGAGTTACCCTGTACAAGGCAGTAACAAGAAGGGGAGGTGTCCTTGTACTCCTGTTAGGTAAAACATCATGAGATGGGAATGTACAGGGCTGTAACAAGATGTAAATGCATCCTTGTACTTACAAGATAAGAGAGACATTGATGGATTGAGAGGCAGGAAGCTAGCAGGGAAAGGATAGCAACAGTTTTAGTCATTGGACAAGTAATGATATGATGATGTTCTAAGCATGTATCCAAGGGTATAAAAAATCACCATTTTGCTGATAACGGCAGAATGCATTCTCCGACTAACATGGTTAGTCGCAAGTGTTACAATCCGGTAATAAAGAACAAAGAACCCTGATTTCGACTCAGCCTGGTGTTTGTCTCACTCATTCATGAACAAAGCAGACCTAACAGTTGTTAACACAATGAACCAAGAAAAGCCAGCTCAGTGCGACCGTTTACACAGAAACCCAGCATTCTAGGTCAAAAGGAGGCAGGACCTGCAGCATTACAGCATTGGCACAGGATCCAATGCGAAACACATTGGCTCTGATATTACTCTGATACTATTCAATCAGTAAGATTGAAAGAGTACAGAGAAGATTTACTCGGATGTTGCCAGGTCTTCAGGAGTTGAGTTCCAAGGAAAGATTAAACAGGTTAGGAGCATAGAAGAATGAGGGGAGATTTGATTTGATAGAGGTTTACAAAATTATGAGAGAGTAAATGCAAGTAGGCTCTTTCCACTTAGATTAGAAGATATAAATGCAAGAGAACATGAACTTAGGGTGAAAGCGGAAAGGTTTAAGGGGAACTTTTTCTCTCAGAGAGTGGTGGGAATGTGGAACATGGTAAATGTAGGCTCACTCTTGTTTTAAAAATAGATTCATGGATAGGGTTATAGGTGTAGGCCAGTAGGACTAGTGATATGATGTTTACGGTGCAGACCAGAAAGGCTGAATGGCTTCTGTGCAGTAGTGTTCTACCTACCTTGATGGGTAAGTTCTGAGATGAAAATGACCCCCCATACTGTGTTGGTTGTGTTCACACAGGTAAGCGAAATGGTGAAAAGGTGATTAAATATCAGCTTTCAGATGCAGAGCGGCCTGACTATTCTACATGGGACTTGTATATGGTCAAAAAACAAACAATAAACTCTCTACCTTAGTCAATACCGATGGAAAATGTATGTACCACCAGCAATAAGATGGTAGGATTACAATCATAATTTCTCCATTTTTTGAACAGTGTGCAACATGCTGACTCTCTTCTCCAATTTCCATCTCAAAATATGATTGGATATTTGTGTTAAAAAAAAGGTCTGGGCTCAAATACCTGGCTGTGTGATATTCTACTTTTTTCTCTGCAAAATATTGATTTTTTTCTAGAACCTCTTATTTAACTGATTATTCCACTGAATTATTGATTGCCATTGGTGAATCTATACTTTTGTCTGAAAGTCTATGTTAATTAATCAGTTGGCAACTCAGCTTTATTCTTCATTTTAAAAAAAATTGATATACTATTCTTTTAATCACACATGCAATTCCTTTAATTTCATTTTCCTCATTTGATTTATTAATTTCCGTTATTCAACAGCAATTCTGAATACAATTTTGTCTAATTTAATCTTTCATTTTGTTGCTTGTTATCGATGGGTTTTATGCTTGGCTGGATTTCCTTGTGCATTAGAAACTCAGAATTTGCTGATTATGAACTTGTGTTTCTCTGTTAATTGAAGGAATAAGACTGCGACACAGTGAGTATCTCTTTTATAAGTATAACTAGTCTTGTTCATAAGCATCTCCCATCTGACATCTCCCTTTGCCTGTGCATTGATTTATTTATTAAATTCATCTGTGAGCTGTAACTTTAATCAAATTTAAATTGTTTTAGTGTGCCTTTTGTTTTGATTAGCCACATGATTTTAATTCATTTATGAAAAACATAATAATTATGATAATTTACTTTTCTCTGTCTTAAGCCCTTGAATATGAATACCATGATCGCAAAGTAAAATATTGCATTTTGCAACAGGTGCTCAACAACAATTTGTTACAAGTAATAAATAGATTTTCCACTCTGATATTTTTCTGTTCAATGGTGACTCCTCATTCAAATTCTGTAAACATTTAATTTTGTTCTATCTCAGATCCGTGTTGGTGTCTGCTTGTGCTTTTCTGAACTGTTAGTTAATCTCTAGAGATCCATCCGTAGTTCTGTTTGTACACAGCATCTCCAGCTTTGTAATATTTTTGTGATGTCAAGCCGAAACTTAGGACACCAACTTGATAATTTTTCTTCTGCATCTATCATGTAATCCAGTCATAGATTTATACAGCATAGAAATGGTCAAACATGACCGAATTGCCCACCCAAGCTTGACTGTATTTAGCCTATATCCCTCTATCATGTACTTGCCAAAATATCTTTTGAACACCATAATTGTACCACCTCTACAGCTTCCTCTGACAGCTACATATGTATACGCCCCACAAACTATGCATGAAAAAGTTGCCCTCAAGTCCCTTCTAAATCTTTCCCCTCTCACCACAAACCTATGCCCTCTAGTTTTTGACACCTACCCTGGGAAAAAGACAATGATTCATTTATTTCCATCCATCATAATTTTATATAGAGTACCTCCAGAAAGTCACAATCCAGCCTTTTCTGCTCCAGGGAAATAAGTGGCATCCTATCCAAGCCCTCCTATCCAAGCCCTCCTATCCAAGCCTTCCTACCCAAGCCCTCCTTTCTAAGCCCTCCTATCCAAGCCCTCCTATCCAAGCCCTCCTTTCCAACCCCTCCTATCCAAGCCCTCCTATCCAAGCCCTCCTATCCAAGCCCTCCTATCCAAGCCTTTTCAGCTTAATCAGCATGATCAAGAATCAGAGCTTGGTGTCGAAAATGGTGTGCCCAAGAACGCAAGTTATGAATGTAGCTCTGGCCATCACACAAAACAACTTCCCCTCCATCAATTTCACCCATACCTCCTGCTGCCTCAAGAAAGTGGTCACCTTGTAGCGTTGCTATGGCAGCACTACAACTCCGGACCAGCCACGTGACGTCAGTGCGTGATGACGTCAGAGCGTGTTGAGTGCATTATTCTGGCTTTTAAAAGGTTGCATGGGTGATGAAGAGTAAATCCATTTGATTCACTCTAAAAACACCTTGTGTGGCCATAATTGGTGACCCTGACGAGTCCAAAAATATACTTTTGGACAAACATGGACTCTGTAGCCATTGCTGTGAAGCTGTCACCTTTTTGGTCAGCTGAGCCTGAACTGTGGTTGCAATAGGCTGAAGCATAATTTCACCTTTGCAAAGTCAAAATAGACACCACTTGTTATTTCCATCTTGTCAGTTCACCGGACCAGGCCGTCACGAAGAGGATTCACCACATACCAGCAAGTATGATACTTTAAAAACAATTTTATTATGGGTATATGGTATGTCCCATAGGGTAAGGGCAGCCAAACTACTACATTTTGATGGGTTGGAGTCCTTGCCCCTTCAGAATTAATGGATGAAATGCTGTTCCTGCCAGGTGGCGAAAGGCCCAATATTCAACCAGCTCTTTTTCGAGCAAATGGCAGATGATATTAGGCTCTTGTTATCCAAGTGTTCATTTGAAGACCAAAGGGCTGTTGTGGCAGAACCAAAGGGCTGTTGTGGCAGAAGCAGACATTCTATGGCATTCTATACCAAGGAAAGACATCTGCACAACCAATTCCTCTGATATTGACCCCGTGTCACACTCTGGTGCTCTTAGCACATTACTCCCTCCATGCAGGCAATGCCCCAAGACAAGCAAGGAGCCTGTGGACACCTCATCTTGGTGTTATTAGCACAGTTGTTGAGGAGTAAATGCCCGCAAGTGTCTTCCACCTGCAAGCCTACTGAATATATGGGACCAGTTGTCCAAGTGAAAATTTCTGGTGGACAAGGGTTCAGAGGTTAATGTATTTCCACCCACCGGTTTTGACACCACACCATCTTACCCTAGGCCTCCAACAATGAGCAGTTAACAGTTCCAACATTCCAACCTTTGACATCAGGAAGATAAATGCCAAGTTTGAGAATCATCTTTACACTTGGCCATTTATTATAGTAGCAGTATCCTGAACTTTGCTTGGTGCAGATTTTCTTTGGGCTCATTCATTCTTTGTTGACTTAAAAGGTAATCGGCTGATAGATGGAACTATTTTTCAGACTATTCCTCTGGCAGACGCCTATACCCTTGCTCTATGCCTTCAAACATTAAATAAACCAGTAGATCAAACTGTTGGAAGACTTCCTTGAAATTACTACTCTACATGTCGCAGTCTTATTCCTCCAATCGTGAGAGCTTTTATTCGTGCTACACAGCTAAGGAAATGTTTGCCAAGATGGAGGAACTAGGCATAATTCATTGGTCTGACAGTCCTGGGCATCTCCATTACATATGGCCCCAAAACACAATGAAGGTTGATGACATTGTAGAGATTACAGGCAGATTAATGATGCCACCACCCCGGATCATTATTCAATAACTCATATTCAAGATTTCTTGGCTATTTGCAAAGAGCAAAGATCTTCTCCAAAAGAGATTTGGTGCATGGCTATCTCTAAGTACCAGTAGAGCCAGAAGACATTCCAAAAACATCAATAATTACCCCGTTTGGGTTCGAATTTTTATGAATGCTATTCAGATTAAAGAATGCCGCTCAATTATTTCAACAGGTGATGGATGGTCGAGGGCATGCAATGACCAATGTATTCATTTACCTCGACACCATTTTAGTGGCCAGTGGGACTAAGGAAGAACATTTGAAACATCTTCGTATACTTTTTATTTGTCTTCAAAAGTTATCTGATTATCAATCTGGATAAATGCATTTTTGGACAGGAAATGATTGATTTTTTCGGGCACAGTGTTACTCAGGAAGGTGTGACTCTGCTTCCATCCAGAGTTGAGGCCATTACCAAATGCTCAAGACTTCCTACAGTTAAAAGCCTGCAGAAATTCTTGAGAACGATAAATTTTTACTGTCTGTTTCATCCGGGAGCAGCTCATATCATGAAGCCTCTTTTCGATTTACTGCCTGGAAATGCCAGAACCATCCATTGGACTGAAGAGGGAAACAATGACTTCTTGAAGATGAAAGTTTTGCTGCCTCATGCCACTCTGCTCAGCTACCCAGTTTTAAATGCAGCCACCGTCCTTTCTACAGACACTTCCAGTATGGCCGTAGGAGGAGCACTTTATCAATATGTCAATGGGCAATGGACTCCGTTAGTGTTCTTCAGCCGCCATCTTTGTGAGGTAGAGAAGAAATACAGTGCTTTTGAGAAGGAGCTTTTGGCCATTTATTGTCCATTTGACACTTCCTTTATTTTTTGGAGGGCAGGGAATTTACTATGTACACTGACCACAAGTCCTCAATATTTGCATTTTCCAAGGTCGTAGTGCCCTGGTCAGATCATTCATTTCAGAATTGTCCACAAAATATACTATATATTTCCAGAAAGACAATGTAGTAGCTGATGCGCTTTCCCATTCTGCTCAACTTGAGTATCACATGATCAATTATGCAAAGACTGAAGTTATTAAAACTGAAGGCTTTTATTAGCAAGAGGTGGATGGCCTCCCTTATGTTACTGGCTCACCCTGACCCGGACTTGAACTGGGGGAAAGCTTGTGGCATGACAGACTTTATGGAGGATAAACGGAAGGAGTCACGAGCCTGCCAGTGAGAGCAGGGTCAAACATAAAAGGTGATGTTATTGACATAAACAATAGTGGTTTCACTACTTTAATCCCCTCTTTTTAAAAAGAAGACCCGAGGGGTGTGTATTCCAATCAGGTGACCTCATAAGTTCAGTCTATCCAGTGGCCTCCTTTGGCATTGTGACCAGCGTGTCCCTGTCTGGGGGGGTCTGTGGTGGTCTCTGTCGGCACTGGCTGCTCCATCTCAGTTAGCCTGGGTGGGGTATTTGGTTGAACCACCAGGGTGGGAGTGTGTGTGTTAGCTGCCGGGTTGGCCGTGGAGGTGGAGGTAGGGAAATGAGACCCTGAAGAGCTAGGAGAGGTGTACCTGTTGGCTGGTTGGGGAAGTGGGGGGGGGCATCCAGATGCTCCTGCATGTGCCAGGTCCCAGGAGGATACTGTGTCCTCATGTCTGTCCGGGAATGCCACGTAGGCGTACTGTGGGTTAGCATGGAGCAGCTGGACCCTCTTAACCAGAGGGTTGGACTTAAATGCTTGTGAAGTAGGACAGGCCTGGGGAATGTCAACCAGGTGGACAGGGTCGTTCCTGATGCCGATCTCCTGGGGAATGTAAAGAGTCTCTCATGAGGCGTCTCATTGGTGGCCGTACACAGACGGACTGGATAGCATGGAGGGCCTCTGGGAGGACTTCTTGCCAGTGGGGGACGGAGAGGCCTTTGGACTTTAGGTCCAGAAGTACTGCCTTCCAGACCATGCTCTTCTCCTTCTCCACCTGGCCATTCCCTTTGGAGTTATAGCTGCTGGTCCAGCTAGAGGCAATGCCCTTGGACAGAAAATATTGATGCAGCTCATTGCTCATGAAGAACAAACCCCTGTCACTGTGGACGTAGCAGGGGTATCCAAAAATGGTGAACAGGTTGTTCAGAGCCTTTATAAAGGTAGCTGCAGTCATGTCCAGGCAGGGGATGGCAAAGGGTAACTGCGAGCACTCATCGATGATGTTGGTGAAGTACATGTTGCGGTTTGTGGAGGGTAGGAGTTCTTTGAAGACCATACACAGATGTTCAAAGGGGCGAGTGGCCTTGATAGGGTGTGTCCTGTTGGGCTGGTAGAAATGTGGTTTGCACTGCGTAGACTCAGTAATTTTTGAGCAGCATCCTGTTGTCCTCAATGGAATAGGGAGATTACGATCCTTGATGAGGTGAAAAAAATGGGTGATTCCAAGGTGGCAGATGCCATCATGCATTGCCTGCAACTGGTCCATCTGCGCACTGGCACATGTCCCTCGAGGCAGGGCATGAGGGGCCTTGTTGACCTTTCCAGGCCAGTACAGTTAAGTCATAATTGTCGGTGAAGAGCTCAATTCTCCACCTCAGGATATTGTCGTTTCTGTTTTTACCCCACTGCTGGTTGTTCAAAATGAAGGTGACTGCCCATTGGTCAGTCAGCAGGGTAAAATGCTTACTGGTGAGATAATGCCTCCAGTTCTGTACTGCTTTGACAATAGCCTGGGCCTCTTTCTTGTTGAGTGCTGGATCTTAGGGCCCTGGAGGATGTGCGAAAAAATTGCCAATGGCTTGCCCGCCTGGTTAAGTGTGGCAGCCAAGGCAATGTCAGATGGGCCGGTCTCCACCTGGAACGGGATGGACTTGTCCACTGCTTACATCATTGCCTTTACATGTCAGCTTTGATATGGTTGAATGCCTCCTGGGCTTCTGCCGACAGGGAGAAAACGGTGGCCCTGATGAGGGGAAAGGCCTTCTCCGCATAGCTGGGGACCCACCTGTTGATGGTCTGGGAGTAATCTACGACCATCTGGTGTTTCTCCTCATTCTTCATTACCATGACCTGGGTTCTCCAGCGGCTCGTACTCTGCTCTATCACCCTCTCAGTGAGGAGACATCTCACCTCAGACTTAATAAATGCCCTGTCCCCCGCACTATATCACCAACTTTTAGTGGTGATGAGCTTACAGTCCAGGGTGAGATTAGTGAACAAGGAAAGGGGGAAAATTCCGGTGCGTGGAAAGGCCGCATATCAGATGCGGTGATTGAGTTTGGAGTTGTTGGTTGACCTTGTGATGAGAGAGGGGTGGACAGTTCATAAACTTCGTTACAGACCATGAGGGGAGGGTGGGACACATCATCCATGGTGATGCTCTTTAAGTTGCACTGAAAGTCTAACCCCAGTAGGACAGGTGCACAGAGAGCGTGGCAGTACCGGGAGCTTAACGTCACGGTACACTATGCCTTGGATAGTCAGTGTCACAGTACAACTGCCATGAACTTTTGCTGATTTGGATTTGGAAGTTAGGGAGATGCTGTGCCTCTTGGGTTGCATCCCATGGGAATAGTGCTTACAGCATTCAGGTGAATGAAGCTCACTGTGCTTCCACTGTCAAATAGGCAAGTGATAGGTCAGCCATTTACCTGGAAGTTCATCATGGCCCTGGAGAGTTGGTGTGGTCTGCATTAATCCAGGTTTACCGATGGCAGTGACAGCTTGTCGTCTATGGAGTTCCATTGGCTGCTGGTGGTCCGGTAAGATGGCAGCCCCCATGGTGCACACGTGGCCCGGTAGACTTTTGCGAGGTATCTCTTTTTCCTGCAGTTAGAGCAGACAGCATCTTTGGCAGGGAAGCATTACATTGGATGCTTCCCCTGCCTGCAGAAATAGCACTTTGTGTGGTCACTGTAGAGGTCAGTTCAGGATGGGAGGGGGTTTGCAGTCCCACCTTCCAAGACGGCAGTGCCTGTGTCTCCCACGAGTTGGCCGTGTGTTCACTGGAGAACGATTCTGCGTTGTGGATTGCCACTTCCAGTGTGCTTGCCAGTTCAAATGTTTGATGTAGGCTCAGTCTTTTCTGCTCCAGTAGCCTCTGCCTCCCATAATTGGAGTGGACGCCTGCTCTACACATGTCTCTGATTAGCAGCTGTGTATGTTGTTCTGCACTCTCAGCCTGGCAGTTGCAATCCCTTGCAAGCTCCTGACAAAGTCATTGAATGTTTCCCCGGGATGCTGCCTACGCGAGGGGAGTATATGCTGTGCATAGTCTTTGTTCACCTGTTCCTTGTACTTTCAGGGTGTCCATGGATCTCCATATGTCTGGAAGTCCTGGACCATCCGGTAGACTCAGTGTCCAATGTACAAAAATAGTAGATGGAGCTTGTCTTCATCACCCTGGATCTTAGGCTGCAGAGGATGCGAGGAATCTTTAGAGGCAGCTGAGCCTGAGTATGAATTTGTTGGCTACTTTGGGTTCTCTCAGGTTGATTTCTAGGCGATCCAGCTTCAAGTATTTGTCCATGTTCCGAAGAAGAAAACAAAATTTTGCGAAAAAATTGATGCACAATCAATTCAGCAAAGAAGTTATTGGAACTGAAGGCTTTTTATTAGCAAGAGATGGACAGCATCCCTTGTGTGGCTGGTTCACACTGACCCAAACTCAAACTGGGGGCAGGCTTGTGGCATGACAGCCTTTATGAGGGATAAAGGGGAGGAGTCACGAGCTGGCTAGTGAGAGCAGGGTCAAACATAAAAGGTCACGTTATTTACATATACAAAATAGTAGTTTCACCAGTTTGTAGATCTAGGTACTGACTACACAGCTTTAGACATGGCCCAAGAACATGACCATGATACAAATGCTTATTGAGTTAATGGCAAACTATTCCTCTGTGATATATTGATGGGACACCCACACCCTGTATTTCCAGCATCATGGAAACATTGAGTATTCGACTCTGTGCATGGTCTCTCACATCTCTTAATGAGATTGACCGTTCATATGGTTTTAGATAGCTTCATGTGGCACGGTCTTAAAAAAGTTGTTACACAAATGGCGAGGTCATGTATTGCCTGCCAGAAAGCAAAAGTTCAGTGGCATACCAAGGCACCACTACAGTCCTATGAAGGACCTTATAGGATACTCAGACAAACTAGGTTGACCTGTATTTTGGACATTGGAGAGAAGCCACAATCTTTCACTATTGACAGGCTTAAACTAGCTCATGTGGACAAGTCTTCCCCTCTGCAATGGCCAACAGTCTGTCACAGAGGTTGACGATTTAAAAGACAGACAAACCTTTCTGCCAGTTATGGGGGCGGGGGGGGGGGGCTGGGGGTGGTGTGTAGCGGCACTATGGTGGCACTACAACTCCCAGGAGGCATCGAACCGGCCATGTGACGTCAGTGCATGTTGACGTCAGCATGTGTCGGCTTTTAAAAAATTGCACAGAGGATGAACAGTAAATCTGTTTGATTCACTCCACTGCGATTCCATTAGCCACAATCTTATTAAAGGATCCTTCCTGCTCCTTGCACACACACTTTCCTCTGGGCAGAAGATACACAACCTTGAAAACATTAACTCCCAAAATCAATGACAGTTTTTTTCCTAAGATGATGCTCTTGCACTGTTTAAACTGAAACGCTCTCTATTCTCATTAGATCCATAATGAGCTGGCCAATTGGCTGATAGTAGAAAACAAGAGATATTAATGGAGGGTTGCTACTCAGTTTAGAGGCCTGTGACAATCAGAATGCCACAGACAATGGTGCTGTGATCACTGTATCTAATCTATTTATATCAGCTTGAATAGCGCACCAGTTAGCATAGTTAGTTTGCAGATGATACCAGAATTGGTGGTATGGTGGACAGTGAAAGTTATCTAAGATTGCAACAGGATCTCAACAAACCAGGAGAGAGAACTCAGATAAGTGTGAAATGTTGCTTAAACCAGAGAATGGGAGGCCCCTGGAGAGTGCTGTATAGCAAACATTTTGGGGGGTACAGGTACATTATTACAATGGAAGTGCCTATGCAGGTCGACAAGGTGATGAAGAATGCTTTTGGCACGCTTGCCTTTAGTTTGACTGACTACAAGAGCAGAGACATCACATTACAACTGTACAAGATGTTGGTGAGACTTCACTTGGAATCTTGTGCCCAGTTCTGGTCACATTTCTACAGGAAATATAATCATAAAGCTGGAAAGGATGCAGAAAAGAATCACTTGGACTTTCCGTCCTGGAGTATAGAAGGCAGAGGAGTGTGGGTTGATGGGGATGGGGTTGGGGGTGGAGAAGGCACAATAGAGTTTTATAAAATCATGAGGTTCAGAGATAGGGTAAATAGTCATAGCTTTGGGGAATCTAAAACCTGAGTTCATAGATTTAAAGCGAGAGGGGAAAGATTTAAAAGGTCTGTGGTGGTAGCTTTCCCACATGGAGTGTGTTAGGTGTTTGGAACAAGTTGCTGGAGGAAGTGGAAGAAGCGGGGGAAATTATGATCTTCAACAGACGTTTGGACAGATATATGGATAGGAAAGGTTTAGAGGGGTTTGATCACTGGCAGTTGGGAAAAGTTAGTCATCATCGGCAAGTTGGTTGAAGAGCCTGCTTCCGAGTTGTGGAATTCCATAACACTGACACTGTATCCTCCACTCTTAACTGAACTTAGTATGGGTCAAATTGCGTGAGTAACACACAAAATAAAGATCTTCACCGTGCTTCCTTAGTACATGTGACGATAAACAATTCTTTCCAGTTTATTTCCATCTGATCCTATATGTATTTAATATTTTCATTGTGGTCTCAATTTCAAATGGTTCAAAGTGAACAGACACCAGTGCATTTGACTCCATCATCTGAATCAGAATCAGAATTTGTCATGAACAAATCATGAAATTTGGTGTTTTCACAGCATAATCGTTGTACAAACCTTCATATTATAACCATCTGATAATATTATTATAAAATAATAGTGCACAAGAAGTCAGGCAGTGTCTTCGGTTCATTGATTATTCAGGAATCTAACAGCAGCGGGGAAGAAGCTGTCCTAGTGCCACTGAGTGCTCGTCTTTAGGCTCCTGTACCTTTTTTCCTGATGGTAGCAGAGTGAAGAGGGCATGGCCTGGGTGGTGGGGGTCTTTGAGGAGAGAGGCTGCTTTTTTTAAGACGCCGCCTCATGTCTGTGTCCTTGATGGAGTGAGGTCTGGTGCCTGTGATGTCACAGGCCGAGTTAACAACCCTCTGGAGTTTATTCTTGTCCTGAGAGTTGGCTCCTCCGTACCAGGCAGTGATACAACCACTGCAGAATTTCTTGTTTAATGCAACATGAACAACAGTGGATTCATTGCAGTTGTAAGGATGTGTGACAACTTTACAAGAATCTTTCTCCAGAAAAAGTTGCACCATTTTGGATTCAGTAAATGTGATGCTCTTTCTAGTCTTACTTCAATATTGCCTCATGCCAATAAAATTAGGATAGTCGTCAACCATACCTCGACTGCGACGCCTGCTGCGTGAAGGGTCTGTGTAAAATGTAAGCTGAGGTTCATTATCTGCTTCAGTCCCAGAATCACCTTCAGGGTTCAAAAAGGCAGATCCAGCTGCAAAGAAAAATAAATGGTGTGAGCACTGAAACTCGTAAAGTTACTTGACGGGAATTCTCATCAGCAATAAAAATGGCAACATCGTTTCAGAGAAATGTAATTATCTTCTGATGAGTTTGGAAATATCAGACAGCACAATTATCACAACAATATTACAGTGCCAGTGACCTGGGTTTGAATCCTTCGCAGTCTGTAAGGAGTTTGTACGTTCTCTGTGTGACAGCGTAGGTTTCCTCCAGGAGCTCCAGTTTCCTCCCATTTTCCAAAGATATGTGGAGTTAGTAGGTTAACTGGTCACATAGGTATATTTGGGTGGCATGGGGTCAAGGGCCAGAAGGGCCTGTAAAGATGCTGCATCTCTAAATTAAATACATTTGGAACTAAATGGCAAATGCAGGAATGAGGTGATAAGGTTCAGAGGCTGAGACATCAGCTCTCATTCTGACCTTCCTTTCCTGATCTTTCCAGCAGAGTCAACTGTCAGCAAATGGCAATGATCTAAGGCTGAACGATGCAAACCCAATTAAGTTTTACTCAATGAAAATTGAAATAAAAAGCTGCAGCTGACCAAAATCTGAATCAGAAACCAAAATTTCAGGTCAGACACCTTTAAGACCCTCTGTTGAGGGAAAACAAAGCAAAAGGGCAGGCAGACATGAAGCTGGTAAATCAAGGAAAGCTTCAGATTCAGCAAAAGCCAATGCATGGAAATTCTCTTTGGCCTGAATATTAGATTACTATCTGTGTCACTGAAAATGGTTCCAACGTGACAAGTATACCCGAATGAATGAAGGTGAGAGCAAATGCAGCACGCTGATTTGTATTGTGAACCAATCTGGTTCAATATGTGATTATTCTGGATTACATAAATCACAGCACTTACTGATGACAGAAGAATAATCATTGGTAATGGGGAAAAATGAAACAAAAAGTCTTCACTTAGCTATGAAGAGCATAATATGAAAAGAAAGGCAGGGATGTGACTTTTAAGTGGTGAAGCTCAGGTTTTCAGTGGATCAGACATGCTGGAAGGAAGGAAATCTGGCAACCACATGGGGAATGCTGTGCCAGGCTGCTTCAAGTTACAGCCTTAAGAAATTTAAGAAATAAAGTCACATTATTTGAACAAGTTTGGGAACCGTACACGGAACACAACAGAGAGGGCCTACTGTGGACATCCACTCTTAAAATGATAGAATGAGAAGAAGACGAAATGAACTGACCCAGTATGTAAAAGTAGATGACACAATTTTCTTGTTTATTTTCATTGTGTGATGACATTGTTTAATGGGTTTATTGTATTGTATATGTTGAACATTTAATGGGTAGGGAGGGGGGTGGGAAGGAGGGAGGGAAGGGAGGGGGGAAAAGGGGAGAAAATGACACTGTGTATATTCAAGAGGGAAATGTTTGTGTGTATTTTGGTTAGTGTGAAAAATAAAAAAAATTTAAAAAGTTACAGCCTTCTCCATAACAATCAAAGCAGTTCAGTTTGTTACAAGAACTTTAACTAGCTATTGATTATTTCCTTACAAATCTTGCGTCCAATCACATGCAATGAATAAAATTTTGAGGGTATGCTGAATCATAACTAAACTAAAACAACAGCTACTGTCTATGTTGCTCCCTGCTGCATGCTTGGTGCATGATGTCATTTTATCACTGACATGCATTTACTATCTGGATGCTACATTTTTGTGAAGACAATACAAATTAAGACAACTGCATATAGGGTTAGCAATTACAAGACTGTGTAAAAGTGTAAATTCCATGAGACAATATGTTTCAGAAACTGAAGATTAACTTCTCTGCTGCTATTATTGAAGTGTCCATTCCTTTAGGAACAACACACAAAGAAAACATTTTTAATGCTGAAAGGATTGAACAGAGTTGATGTGAATAAGATCTTTCACTTGGTGGGTGAATCCAGGACAAGAAGGCACAGTCTTAGAATGAGAAAGTATCCATTTAAAATGGAGATGAGGAGAAATTTCTTTAGCCAGAGGGTTGTGGATTTGCTCAATTCATTGCCACATACAGCTGTGAAGACCCGATCATTGGGGGAGCTTAAGGATGAGATTGATAGCTATCTAATTCGTCAAGATATCAAGAGAAATTTAGAAAAGGCCAGAATTTGGAACTAGATGCGAGAACAGTTTATCTCGGGGTGGTGTTGTGGAGCAGATGTGATAGGCTAAATGGCCTACTTCTATTCCTTTATCTTGTGATCTTGTGAAAAGTCCTGGAGAAAATCAGCAGATCACAAAGCATAAAATAGAAGTGAAAGGTAACCAAAATTTCGGGCCTATACCGATCATCCGGAATAAGAACAAGACAGGTTGGTGCTTGATCAAAAAGGTGAGGGTAGTAAGGAGGAAGATGGGTGAGGAAGGGGAAGGATGGAGCACAGGCAAAAAAAAATAATTGGTGGATACAGATAGGAGGGTAGAAGGAAATAGCTAAACTGATAAGGGGAGAGGGTAGGGGGCTAAAAAAAGGCGCATTCCTGAGAAGTGTGTCTATCATTTTATCGTCCAAATTAATTTGAATGTGGTGCGTGATGTGACTGTGTGTGTTTGACTCTGTGCAGTGTGTGAATATGGGAGCATTGTTGTGTACAGATTGAATCACTGTGCATCTTTCCTAACAAGAGTCCATTAAGTTAAAGGGTGTGGTTGATGGGTGTGGTAGGGACTGAATGGCCCATTCCTTGTTATGTGACTCTGGAATTCCATAAGTGTTCAAGAAAGAAAGTTGCAGATGCTAGAAGCCCGAAAGAAATGCGAACAAATGCTGGCCTTGCTGAGTATTTTCCAGCAGTTTGTGCTGCTACAGTGAAATGTTTGCAATTACTATTTGTGTGTGGACAAATCTCGCTTAACTGTGAGTGGATTTCCCGTTCATTCCCAGGGGTGATGGGAGGGCATGCGTAGTGAACTGCTCTCCCAGCCCAAGGCTGGCTCGTCACACCTGGAATGCGGATGGGCTGGAGAGGACATTTGTGTGCAGCTTCAGAATAAGCGTGACATTCAGGGGAAGCAACACTCTCCATGTGATGCCTGGTGGACCACCAGCACAAAAAAAAGGTGGCACCATTTGGAGCCGCGTGGTTGCGGGACTCCTGTCGTGTGCTTGTGGTTCAAGTGCATCACAGGAGTCCCACAATGGTGGCCTCATGGTTTGCCGTGCGGCTGCTCTTCCAAACGTTTTCCAAAGCCCCCTGAGGGCTGTGGGTGGTGCCGTGCTGTTGCGCAAAAAGGCAACCATATATATTACCATGTATTTCGCTGGACAAGGCAACCTTCAGATAACCTATTTCAGACTAAATTTCATGGTTTTAGCTCATATCGGTGGTATAAGACAGTCCAAAAATGTACCAGTACTATACATGTATTGAATGAGCCGCTGTCATGTTGAATGAGCTGGCGGGTGTGGCCGGTGGGTGGGTAAAGCTCTGTCACAGAGCGATTCGCAGTTCAGACTGTAGCTTTATTTATTGTGGGACACTGACGACGAAGCTGAAGCTGACGTACCAGATTCAGTCTGGGACCCGTATGATGAGTGTTATTAGCGAGACTCCGAATGTGCTTGCCGAGTTCTTTGCCTCAGACGATGAAGCAAGTGATTTTCAATGATTTTAAAAGTCTGTGATGTGTATTTTTTTAATTTTACAATTCATTTATTGGTCTAACATCACATTGGTAATGGATTTTAATGCAAAATAAAAATTGTGTTCCCTCTTCTGACAAGAGTCTTTGATCTAAAAAGTGTTAACCTTGTTTTTCTTCCCACAAATGCTGCAATTCGCCTATTGTCAAAATCGCTCCACAGCAGATGCAATATCATTCAGCTCCAGATCACCTGGAAAACAACAATTCATGCACACAGCTGCTCGGCCTTCAATACCATTATTACCTCAGTGTTAGCCAAGATGTTATAAACTCTAGGGGGTCTGTAATCCCCTCAGCATCTGGATCCACAACTTCTCATTGGAAGACCACAGTCAGTATGAATTGGAAACAATATCCCCTCCTCATTGATTATCAACAAAGGTGCACCTCAAGGATGTGTGCTTAGCCCACTGCTCTATTCGTTATATACCCATGACTGTGTGGCCAGACACAATTCCAATGTTATCTACAACTGTTGACACCACAGTTGTCGGCAGAATCACAAATGGTAATGAGGAAATGTACAGGAGAGAGAGAGATCAACTCATTGAATGGTGTAACCACAACAATCTTGCACTCAACTTTAGAAAAACCAAGGAGATTATTGCAGATCTCAGAAGGAAGTTAGGGGAACACGACCCAGTCCTCATCGAGAGCTCAGTCGTGGATCAAGAACTTTAAATTTCAAGAATCTGTCCTGGAGTCTCCATGTTGATGCAATCACAAAGAAGACCCCCGAGTGGCTATACTTTGTAAGGTTTCTGAGGAGATTCGGTATGTTACCGAAAACTTTCATAAACCTCCAACCTCTACAGGTGTACTGTGAGAACATGCTGGGTGATTGCATCACTGTCTGGTGTGAAGGGGCCAACTCTCAGGACAAAAATAAACTCCAGAGGGTTGTTAACTTGGACTGTGACATCAAGGTATCAGACTTCACTC
Organism: Narcine bancroftii; assembly: GCF_036971445.1. NCBI lineage: Eukaryota > Metazoa > Chordata > Chondrichthyes > Torpediniformes > Narcinidae > Narcine > Narcine bancroftii. Next base: position 53,699,744 of record NC_091473.1, read on the forward strand.
CACTGAGGACATCTACATGAAGTGGTGTCTTAAAAAACTAGCCTCCATCATCAAAGACCCCCATCACCCAGGCCACGCCCTCTCCACTCTGCTAGCATTAGGAGAAAGGTACAGGAGCCTAAAGATGAGCACTCAATGGCACAAGGACAGCTTCTTCCCCACTGCCATCAGATTCCTGAATAATCAATGAACCAAAGACACTGGCTTACTTTTTGTACACTATTATTTTTAATTTTTTTTATACTAATGTTATAAGATGGTTATAATATGAATGTTTGCACTTTGATGCTGCAGCAAAACAGCAAATTTTATGACTTGTCCGTGACAACAAATCCTGATTCTGATGGTCACGTTCTTGAACCTCCCCTTAATCAAAAGCTGGTTGGACACAACAAAAGGGCTTGTCTGCACTATTGTTACACTATCTTTTTCATGCTCGACTGTGAATATTTATTATCTATCTATCTATTTATTTATTTTAATATTAACATGTATTTTTGCAATTTTTTTTTACAAAGCACCTGTTCCTCTGCATGTATGAATTTCAGTGTAAAATGTATATTCTACAACATATATGACAATAAACTCGCTGTTAAAATCATAATTCTCACCCTGGAGGTTTAAACTCAATATGGTAAATGTAAATCAGCATTTTCTTCCAATTACCGCTGCATTCTACTGAGAACTGTAAATATTTTCAAAATAAATTCCCAGACAATAGCACATTATCATTTCAGTCATTGTACCTGCAAAATTCAGACCATTGAATTCCAGCACGATTACAAGGTATAACTGAGATGTCCAGACACAATATCAGTTGACCAGTCCTATTGACACATTGGGGTTTCAATTACTGATACTGGTTATCACAGACTTAATTATGGTCAAAGTAATATTCACCTCCCAACAACTTTATCTTTGCAGTATCTGGCTTGAGGGGTGGAATTCACTTCTTTGCCCATAAACAATTATCTTGCATCAGGGGTCAGCATTTTCTCCAAGGTTGAAACCATGCTATCTTATTTCCTGAATAAAGGTCAAATCAATGTAGTCAGGACACAACCATGTGCATAGTCAAATGCAAGGCTTCCTCCATCATGAGTAAGTTTCCTAGTTTGTCACAGAGGGATGCACTTCAAACTTCCACCTCTGTTGAATATTTGCCACTCCTAGTATATTTGCAAAATGCCACTTGGGTGAGTTTATGTATCTCTGTTGTTTGTTCGTGGAGACTCAACCATCAACTGTGATTGTTTATATGATTTTCGATCGCCTGATTTTCAGGGTCAGAAAAACAGGTGACTTTTTCTGCTGCAGAACATGTCGTGGAAAGGGAAAACAGAATGTCAATCAACGCACAGAGATTCAATGTCACTGCTCTGCCTCGTGCATTGACGAGAGAGTTTACACAATCAGGACCAATCAGCCTGTGCATGCAAAAGCCTTAATCAGTCTTATTCTAATTTGATAGATGAGGCTGGAACAGAAGGGTAAAGTACCACAATAGCATTCTGTCAGTTCTGCCTGATTGTGGATTCCAGATGGCTCGTGGTAATATGCCAACAATGTTAAAATTGTAAGTTGGATGATGTTTTATAATTATAAATGGACAGGTCATACACAACAGCTGAATGGAGATTACATGACTCCTTTTATCCAAATCGAAGTAAAAGAATGTCAGCGATTGGATTACATTTCTTTTCTTTGTAACAAAATATCATTCCCACATTGGCTTCATTTTAAAAATTCAGAGTAGCAGTATGTTCAGATGATTATTTTCTGTCCCTACCCCCTTGCAAATAAACTTAAAAAGTTCTCAGACTCCAACTGCTTAAGTATCCTGATGCATGCAGACTGTGCTACCACGTCATGTTCAGAACTGTGCAACAGAGGTGTCACTCTCTGTGTCCCTGGGAAAATGAAAACAAAGAGATCAACGGATACAATTTGTTTCACGTCACTCCAATCTTGTGTGCCGAATGTCTGGAGTTTGCGGTGTTCCTCATGGCCAGGTGAGTACGTGGTGGATACTCTGTTTTTCTCCCACATCTCAGTGATGTGCTGACCAGATAACTGGCATTGTAAATGACCTCATGTGGTGGGAGTTGATGGACACGTGAGAAAAAGACTTAGGAAGGCAACAGGCAAACAAAAGGGGAATGGGAATGATGTGATTGCTCTGTTGAGAAATGACATGGGCATCATGTAAGAATTAAGAGATGCGGAGTAGTCATCAGAACATAGATGAAAGGGCACTGTGGATCGCTAAGTGGCACATGATGCAACTCAGTCCTGAAAAATGCTGGCCAATAATAAAAATAAAGTCCAACATTAAAATTTTGAGGGAAAGATGCAGTAGAGCTTTAAAGCCACTATTATTCCGATCAGTCAATAGTCATAAAAATGCAAGTTGAATCTCGCAAAGAAATATACAATACAAAAGCCGAGATCTTGAATAAGTGCAAAATCTAAATTAAGTTGCAGTTTGTCTATCATTTCAGAAATCTCAAAACAGAAAGAATGCCGAAGGAACAGAAGATCTTGGGTATGAATGCAATGTGAGTTCAAAAGAAAATTAATTGAGAGAAGAGAAATTCAAGAATACAAGGACTAAAGGAAGTTTGCATTCAAAATATCTCCACTGCTGGGCAAGATGGTGAATGCATGTTTTAAATAACCATGTTAGAGAAAATAAAATCAGTTTTACATTAAAAGTACAATTCTTTGATAACATCATTGAAGTCGTAACCACATGCATTTTCAAAAAATAATTGCTTGCTTGAAAAGAGGAAGATTAAAGAGCAGGCATAGAAAGTTGGGGAGGGGGGGTGGAGTGGTAGGTAGAATTGGTGTAGGTGGATCAAATGATGAACAAACCACCACAGATTTAATGGGTCAAATGCCTTTATTCTATGGTGAGATAGACATCACTACGCACTCTGATGTGTTGATGTATAGAATAATTGAGCACATTAGGTTTTGCAAAGATTAGCAACTGCTCCAGACAGTCCTCAGTCAGAAGCAGAATACCAACACACACATGCACTCTCCTGAGGGATTGGGTAACAAAGTCAGTTCTCTAATCAGTATGTGAAGATAACAGAACCTTCACTGTTGCAACTTAATTTGCAAATCATTGAGTTATTGGATATGTGCAAAAGCCTAAAATACCAAAACAATTAATGCAATACCATGAAAAGACTGTGGTTAAATAGAGATTTCAAGCAATGATTCTTTGACTCAACTTTCCACTATCAGCAGTAGAAAGTAAATAAATGAGACAGTGCGAAATTTAATCAGTCGACATGAAAGTGACTTTCAGAACAAGAGAAAATATACAAGTGGCAAACTCTTCAGCCAACACTCCCCTGGAATTACTGAAGGATCTTGCTTTGAACTTTTTGAATTTTATGCTCTGTTTACTTGAAAATTTCATCAAAAAATTTTCTCAGGGGAATCTTTATCCTTTCCTCCAGGCTTAGCACTTTGCTGAGGTGAAAATCCCACAAAATGTCCTTTTTCTTGAAAATAAAAATAAACTTACATAATGTGCAGAAGGTTGACTGTATCAAACAAATAATACTTCATTCATGATGAAGCTAATCACATATCTTCCATGGATAAGTTAGCCATGCCATGGGCTGAGTCTTTCGTAACCCAGTGGAGTAAATGAATGTCGCTGGGTACTGATCAATGCAGTAGCATTGTGCATTTGCAATTTTGAAAAACTGCCAGCATCTTGAAACTAATGAACTGAAGATGAAAGCCAAGAATATATCACAATGTTTAAGGGCACTGTTAGCTATACTAAGAAAAACTGTTTGTAAATTCCAATGCAATTATGGACCTGCTTTTGGCAGGAGTTACACACAGAATTTAGTATTGACATTTTTTTGCTCATTTATTCATCTTTTTTGGATCTGGACTTTGTACATTTTCTGAAGGCAGGATTTATTGCCCATCTCTCATTGCCTGAAGAAGGAGAAAATTATGGTAAACAACTGCATTCATTCCAATTGAGGTTCTCCCACAAAGCTATTGGGTGGGCAGGACCAGAACTTGGACACAATGATGAAAAGGAGCAGTGATATAGTTCCAGGTCAGGATCAAGAATGTCTTGGATGGGAACCTGGGTGCTCACATCTGCCTGCTCTCCTTGTCTTTTTTCTTAGTAGAGGTAGTGGGTAGGTGAATAATTCAATGGATTCTGTTAATGGTGCACGTTGCAGTCAACGTGCATTGCCAGTGGAGAGATTGAATATTTAATATGGTGAATGGACATCAATCTGATGGGCTGAATGGTGTCAAAATCCTTGAGTGTTGTTGGAGTAACATATAGTATATCCAAGCCAGTGAGCAATAAACCATCATGCTCCATCATTGTGGAAAGACTTCCAGGAATCCAAAAACAATGAAGAGTTGAAGCAGAATCAGGTCATTTAACTCATTGAGTCTGCTCCTTTATTCAAATTGAGCCTGATCGCTTTTTTCTCTCATCCCTATTTTCTCCCCATAATGGTTGTCAACCATATTTATCAAGAACTTTAACCTCCATTTTAATTGTATCCAGTATCCAGCCATGTGTGGCAATGAATTCCACAGATTCACCACCCTCTGGCTGAAGAAATTTCTCCTCATCTTTGTTACAAAGGGATATCCTTTATTCTGAACCTGTGCCCTCTGGTCCTCAATGCTTCCACAAGTGAAAACATCTTTTCCACATCCACTCCATTCATGCCTTTGGCAGGAGTCAGTAGATGAATCACTCAGCTGAGGACACCCAGTTCCTGGGATGCAATTGTAGCTGTGATAATTGTTTGGTTAGTCCAGATAAATTCAGCGACTGGTGAATCCTCTGTTATTGATTATGGAAACTAAGTGCTGGTCATGTCAAAGATGGCTGATTATATTCTCTTTGTTGTTGATGACAATTGTTTGTAGTTGGAGTGAATGCTCTCTCCGATGTATCACTCCTAGCCCTGAGTAGCTCCTGCTACAATACCCTGAGACTGGGATGATTGACCTCCAGCAACAACAACCTTTTTTCTCTGTGTGAGGTGCAACTACAACCATTGATAAGTTTTCCTTTAGATGTCCATTGACTGATTTTACTAGGATTCTCTGAATGTTGTACTCAGTTTGATAGGAAGGGCAGACACACATCACACCATTGATGGGAAGGGCAAATATTCACTGCACCTTTACAGCTCAATTCTATTGTCTATATTTTGACCAATGCCGTAATACAGTCTGAAATCAAGCTATCCTTGTAAAAAAAAAGATCCTCTGCTTTCCTCCTACATCCAAAGTTAATTGACCACTATAAATTTCCCCTCACATGGGGAAAAGCAATAGAATCTGGGGGAAGGACGCAGTTGATGGGAATATCAGGAAAATAAAATGACATTTGAGTGGGATGAGTGTGTGTGGGTGCTTGATAGCAGTGCAGAGCTTGAATGGAATGTTTGCTTCATTTCCGAATGACTCTACAACCAACTAAGCATAGTCATAGAAGATAGGAGCAGAAGTAGGTCATTCGACCCTTCGAGCCTGCTCCGCCATTCAACGAGATCATGGCTGATCTTAAAGTCAGTACCCCGTCCCCGCCTTCTCTCCGTAACCTTTAATACCCTTATACTGAAGAAATATATCTAATTCCCTCTTAAATATATTTAATGAACCTGCCTCTACTGCCCTCTGTGGCAATGAATTCCACAGATTCACCACCCTCAGGGTAAAGAAATTCCTCCTCATCTCGGTCCTAAATGGTTTGCCTATTATCCTCAAACCATGGCGCCGGGTTCTGGATCTTCCCATCATTGGAAACATTCCATCTGCATCCATTCTGTCCAGTCCTGCCAGAATTTTATATGTCTCTATGAGATCCTCTCTTAATCTTCTAAACTCCAGGGAGTACAATCCCAATTTGTGCAATCTTTCCTCATAAGTCATTCCTGCCATTCCAGGTATCAGCCTGATGAATCGCCTCTGCACTCCCTGCATTGCAAGAACATCCTTCCTTAGATAAGGTGACCAAAACTGCACACAATACTCCAGGTGTGGTCTCACCAAGGCCCTGTACAGCTGCAGTAAGGTATCCTTGTTCCTATACTCAAACCCTCTTGATATGAAGGCCAACATACCATTTGCCTTTTTAACCGCATGCTCGCCTTCAGAGACTGGTGTACAAGTACCCCTAGGTCTCTCTGCACTTCCCCATCTCTTAATCTATTGCCATTCAAATAGTAATCTGCCCTCAGGTTTCTATTACCAAAGTGGATAACCTCACATTTATCCACATTGTAGTGCATTTGCCATGTATCTGCCCAGTCCCTCAATTTATTCAAATCACACTGGAGCTTCCTGACCCCCTCTTCCGTGCACACAACCCCTCCTAGTTTAGTGTCATCTACAAATTTGGAGATATTACATCCAATCCCCTCATCCAGATCATTAATGTAAATTGTGAACAGCTGGGGTCCCAGTACAGATCCCTGTAGCACCCCACTGGTCACCGCCTGCCACTCAGAAAACAAGCCATTTATCCCAACAGTCTTCTACCTGCCAGCCAGTTCTCAATCCACATCAATACTTTGCCCCCAATCCCATGAGCCTTGATTTTGTAAGCCAGTCGTTTATGCGGGACCTTATCAAAGGCCTTTTGGAAGTCCAGGTACACCACATCCACTGGCTCTCCCCCATCTATTTTACCTGTAACCATCTCAAAGAATTCCAATAGATTTGTCAAGCACGATTTACCTTTTGTAAATCCATGTTGACTCCATCCGATCCCTTCTCTGCTAGTCATATGCTCTGCTATTACATCCTTAATAATGGATTCCATCATTTTGCCCACTACTGATGTAAGGCTCACCGGCCTATAATTCCCCGCTTTTTCCCTACCCCCCTTTTTAAATAGTGGGGTAAACATTAGCTACCCTCCAATCCATGGGTACTGATCCTGAGTCTATTGAGTTCTGGAAAATAATTCTTAAAGCATCTGCTATCTGAATGGCCACTTCTTTAAGTACCCTAGCATGTAGATTATAAGGCCCTTGGGATTTATCTGCCTTCAATCCCATCAATTTCCCCAAGACCATGTCCTTAGAGATACTGATTTCTTTCAGTTCCTCCCTTGCATTAGTCTCTACGTTTCCCAACATCCTTGGGAGGTTATTTGTATCCTCTCTTGTAAAAACAGAACTAAAGTAAGAATTTAATTGGTCTGCCATTTCCTTATTCCCCATTATATATTCTCCTGATTCCGACTGCAAGGGACCTACTCTGGATTTCACCAATCTTTTCTTCTTGACATATTTATAAAAGCTTTTGCAGTCGGTTTTTATATTTGCCGCAAGCTTACTTTCGTAATTTATTTTTGCTCTCTTGATTAATCCCTTTGTCCTCCTTTGGCGCATCTTGAACTGCTCCCAGTCTTCGGTTGTGGTACTTTTTTTGGCCAATTGATATGCTCTCTCTTTGGACCTAATGCTGTTTCTAATTTCCCTTGTTATCCACGATTGAGTCACCTTTTTTGATTTATTTTTATGCCAAACCAGTATAAACGATTTTTGCAATTTCTCCATTAGATCTGTGAATGCTTTCCATTGTCTATCCACAGTCAACTCCCCCATAAACACCACCCAATCAATCTTACTCAACTCCCGTCTCATACCATCATAATTCCCTTTATTTAAATTCAGGACCTTAGTCTAGGTTTTAATTTCATCACTCTCCATGTCGAGTGAGAATTCGATCATATTGTGATCGCTCATACCCAAAGGGCCTCGTAGAACAAGATTGTTGATTAGCCCCTTATCATTGGATAATACCCAATCTAAAATGGCCATACCCAATCTAAAATGGCAAGAGCAAACAAGTTATTGATTAATGCACTATTCAATGGCATGGTCAGTAATGACATTGCTGATGAATGAGAGTATCTAAATGGGGCAAAAATTTGGATTGGTTTGGATATCCAGGCAAGTGAGGAAGTTATGGTGCAAAGTACTTTTGGAGTCAATCAATGAATTATTCACACAGGATCCTCAAACTCGAACAGAATATGATGGGTAAATTTTCAACATTTTAAGTTGGATGCTGGTGTTGCAACAGGTTCACATCTGTATCTAGAACACATTTCCATTCTAGAGCTGAGATGTTTTTCATGTCCCAGAACCTCTCTTCTCAATTACTTGATATTGTGCAAGGTGAATTGAATTGGCTGAACTCTGCCTCCTCTTACTGTGGAGATTTCAAAAGAAATTTTACATGTTTCATCTATTCAGCTTATGGCTAAATGGTGGCTGGAAAAGTATTCCACAGATTTCTCCTCTTCTTAAAATAGTCCATTTCCATTTATAACTGGATATGCAAGTGCAATAATCTTGATTCTGGCTGATCTTCTGGGTGTCTCCATAAATTCTTTGTTTGCTTAATGATGAATAAAGGTTCTCATTCAGAGACCTGTTCACAATATTGCACTTCCTTGTGAATTTTTAATTGATCGGGAACATTCAGAGAGGAAACATTGCTTTCAAGTGCATTGGCATAAAAAGTAAAAAAAAAGAGATTAAAATAAGCACTGGGTTTTACAACTTCTTGATATCATTCAAGAAATGAATGAGATCTAAAGGTCATTAAAAAAAAATTGACAATCAGGATGGAATGACAAGTTATATGTTGAAAGATTTAAAGCTATCATTCATCAAAGCAAATAGAACCCAAGGGGGTGAATTGAATATTATTTTTTCAGAAACAAGAAATACTCACAGAATTAAAGGTATATATGATGAGAGATTCATTTGAAAATTGAGTGACCTATTATCTTGATGAACACCGAACAAAGAGTGTCCAGGAAGAGTGGTGATCTCATCAATAAGAATCACTGGAGATTGAATGACAAATTGCTTTGGCAGAATATCAGACGCAGGGCTGGCAAATTTTCAGTGAGCCATTCATTAGCAACCAGGTAATATTGATAGCTATTTTTTTACTTCTTGATTTTTATTTGTAATCATATTATCCAAGCCATGTGCATATTGTGTATAAATCCATCCTGAAGAGTCCAGTCGAAACAGTAGCAAAAATGTGACAAACCACACACCAAAAAAAATCGAAATAATGCTGTCGGTTTCATTGTGCATTCGTCTCTTGAAACTAAAGTAGTTACATTTGTTGAAAGTGAATGTAAAATAATTTTATCCATTGTGTTGCATTTCACTGAAGTCTAATTGTTAATTTAACACTTCTTGGATGGGAGAGCAGGAAAAAAGCATTCTTGACTGAACTGATACTGTACTATTCTCATTTACTGCCTGCAGCAAAATAAATAATACAATCATAAATCTGAATTCAAGATTATTTCAGATCTTTGAGGGCAAGTCAAATTGTGCTATTAAAATAGAATTGTTTAAATTCAGTTATTGACCCTGCAATTTTATCTATCAATGTTTTTTTATCTGTGAGGCAATTCTTGTTTATCATAAATAGCAATGCTGAATGCTTATCAAAGCTTTTATTTAAAAATAGCAGTGCATGAGGTTGTAACGGTCAGCTCTGTATAATGATAACATTCCCTGTCCTACAAGCTTTGTTTATGATCATCAAACACTAAAGGAAATTAGAAACACGATATGGAATTTCAAACTAGAGGATCAGACTGATAAGTTATTGAGCAGTCTAATTTGCTGAAACAAGAGAGCCAGTCTCCAATAAATTGCAGAGCAGATCATTGGAGATGCAACGGAGACTGTCAGAAGTGTGAAGTGCGGGATGACAGAAGAGACACAAGCGGGCCGGCATCGGTGTAGACTAAGAATTAACAGCTTCAGACCTGCAGTCTCGATGATCTTACTCACAAATGTAAGAACACTAGAGAAGAAAATGAATTACCAGGGTGCATGTGAACCAGAAAAAAAACCTGCAGGGCTGCTGTGCTCTGGTGATTACAAAAACATGGCTCCAGGACTCTATTCCATACTCAGTAGTCAAGATAGATGGCCTCACCTCCTTCAGGACAGATAAAAATTATATTGCTTCTGGCAAGACATGAGGAAGGGGTCTGTGTATGTACAGTACATGAATTTGAACTGAGCACAAATTTAACTGTTGTAAAGACCTTCTGTTCATGGTGATCTGCAGAACCTTCTACTTGACCAGGGAATTCATGGCCACCCTAATTATTGTAGTTATGTTTTTTGGCTTTGGGCAAATTATGGTGAGGCAATGAAGGAACTAAATGGTGACATCTGTGAAACCCAGACATCCCACTCCAAAAATGTATAATATTGATATATCTGCTTAATCACAGTCATTTTCATAACCATGCCTTCAACCACACAAACCTGAAAACTGTTCTACCACAGTTTCAACAGCATTCCATTTCGCCATCAGAAGAATGGACACCCTAGATCAGGTATACACCAATGTCCCTGATGTGTACAAGGCTTACCATAGCCAGTTTGAAGGGAGATCAGGTTGTGTTTGAGGGGTGAGGAGGGGGCGGGCCACAGTAGCACTACAGGACTACTTTGAGACCAGACTCAGGTGGTTTCAGGGAGGCAGCCACCTACAATAGTCACGTAAACATAGAGGAGTGCGGCTGCTTAGTGAAAGGCTACATGAGCAAGTGGATCGTGGATTTCACAGATTTCAATTTTCAGATTTATTGTCAGAGTACATACATATCATAACATATAATCAAGATTCCTTTTTCCTGCGGGCACAGAAGAATTACCACTAATTGATACTGCAAAAAATAAACTGTACACAGTGTTAACATGTAAACAAATAAAAGAACTGTAAACAGATAATGAATGTAAACAAATTGACTGTGCAATACAGAGAGAACAAAGAAAATCAATAAAGTGCACAAGTAAGAGTCCTTAAATGAGTCATTGATTGAGTTTGATGATGGAGGGGTAGCAGATGTTCCTGAACCTGGTAGTGCAGATATCAAATGTTACCCCACATTTGTTTATGATCATCAAACACTAAAGTAAATTAGAAACATGAGAAACCATGGTTTATTGCAGAGGTCCATGCACTTCCCAGAGCACAAGATGGAGCCTTCAGGACAGGAAAGAGCATGGGACTAAGATTAGCCAGGGCTGAACTTTCCCATGTGATCTGGAAGGCAAAGCATAGATATGCACAGAGGATATATTGTCAGCTGTGTGACACCAGTGACACGAGGGGCATGTGGAAAGATATCAATACAATAATAGATCACAAGTCAACCTTGCAAGTAAACAACAATGACACCACCCTCCTGGACAGACTGAACATCTTCTATGTACATTCTAACAAGAAGAACAAGATGACGCCAAAGAAAGCCTTGTCTCTGCATGAAGAAGAAGCCTTTAGCATAGCCACGGCTGAGGTAAGGAGAATCCTATGCAGGGTGAATCCACACAAGGCATCAGGACAAGACTACATACCTAGTCAGATATTGAAGGACTGTACAGACCAACTGACGGAGGACCTTACAGGAATCTTCAATGCTTCTCTACAGATTTTAAGGCAGCCAGCATCATCCTGGTACCAAAGAGGGTGACAGTAACAGGACTTAACGACAACCACCAAGTGGCACTGACTTCCACCATTATGAAATTCTTCAAGTGTCTCATGATGGAACATATCAAAACGCACATCCCAGAGACTCTGGACCCATTTCAATTCACATAATGATGCTATAGCCTAGCACCTACACTCTATCCTGACTAACCTGGCAGACCACACCTTATGCACCAGTTCATTTAATACAATCATACCCCAGAGGCTGTTGGAGAAGCTGTCCTTGCAGGGACTCCACACCTTTCTCTATAACTGGATTCTAAACTTCCTAACAGAAAGACCACAGTCTGACCAGTTTGGCAGAAGAACATCAAGCACCATCACCAGTACACCTCAAGCCTTAGTCCAGTCCTATTCATGCTGCTGACCCATGATTGCAATGCCAGATCCAGGTCCAATAGTGTCATCAAGTTAAAGATGATACAAGAGTAGTTGACCTCAGCAGCAACAGCGATGAGTCACAATTCAGAGAAGAGATGGAAATTGTGCAAGAATAACAATCTGATTCTCATCATGAACAAGACAAAGGAGATGGTTGTAGACTTAAGGAGGGCAAAAGCTGACCACCCTCTACGACACAATAATAGCTCAGTAGTGGAGAGAGAGAGAAGAGCACCAAGTTCCTCGGAGTCCACTTGAAAGGTGTCCTATCATGGAGAGAAAACATTTCCTCTTTTGTCAGGAAGGTAAAACAGCGACTGCACTTCCTGAGAAGGCTGAGGCTGGCAAGGCTACCAGTCACCATTCTGCTAACTTTCATCAGGAACTCTATTGACATGTCATAGTTTCTGTGAAGCCTCAAATCTGAGGTCAATCCACAGAACCATAAAAGTAGAATAACGCATCACCAAGGTCTCCCTCACACCCCTCCCCCCATTTCTCACCCCCCTCAATTGATGTGATTTACCGGAATCATTGTTTAAAGAGAGCTCACAATAACTGTACTGATCCCTATCACATCACACACAGCATCTTCCATTGGGAAAGAGATACCGAAGTTTTATAGCCAGATCCACCAGGCTGAGGAACAGCTTCTTCCCGTGGCCATTAAAACTGCTGAATAACTACATAAACTGCTAAAACAACTCCCCATGACTCTTATTTATTAAAAATATTTATATGTAATACATGTATATAAGACATGTACGTGGGTTCTGTGTATTTGTATCATTTGTCTGTACATGATTTTGCACTGAATTTGCACCGTGGACTGGAAAACACTATCTCTTCAGGTTGTATTGGTAAAATTAGATGATAAATAATCTTGAACTTGAATTCATCAGCAGGCAATTATTGTCCCCTTCTGTGAGTGCTCAGCTTTCATGAGAACACCCTCACAGAAGGCAATGGCTGTAAGTGCCACCTTGGACAAGAAGGTAATGGGCAACACTGATCGCTAGGATCAAAGTCAAACTTGGAAGGAAATTTAAAATTACAAATTGCTCAGACAAATTAGATTCAAATCAGCTTCCCTGCCATAAGGCTCATAAAAGTGATCCCAGTTTCAAAATCAAGATAACAAAGGAAGGAGGAAATGCAGAGAGATTTTCTTTTAAGTAACAATAAACCACAGATTACTTGCACAGATGGTAACGCAGGCACCCCTGATTGAGGAGAGAACAAACAGTATTTCGTTCATCAAAAAACATTCAATGTCATGGTAAATGTCAGGAAGGAATGCTGTGAATAACTGGGCAAGATGGACTGAGGTTCCCAAAAGTAACTCAAGGATCTGCTTGAGATGTTCAACACACAGGAGAATGCAGATGATGGAATGTGGGGATAGTATACAATCTGCCAGTGGGAGAAAAAATAGAACTGTCAATGTTGAAGGCTGGAATCCTTCAGGACTGGGAATGCTGAGGAAAAAGTGTTGGTATAATGAAGTTAGGGCGGGAGGGGTTGAACTGGGAACAATGAAGGATTTTCACCACCACTTCTCAGAGCACACTGGACAGTATGAATCAACATTTTGAACATTGCATTTTCCAATTTTAGGTTACATGTCTGATCTCTCTTCTTCTGAATAACTTCTATTCTTCCTCCCTCTCCCTTCCACCTTGGCTTGCCATTTTTGTCTCATTTCCCACTCATACCCATACTCCATTCTCATCTTCTTCCCTCCTTGATTTCTACCCCAATTTTGGATTCTTCCAATCCCCCTTCATCCCATTGGTTTAATCTGATCCCTCATTATACCACCATTGTCACCTCTCATCTTATCAGTTTCCAGCATTGGTAGCCTTTGTTCCTACCCATTACCGATCTCTGCCGCGTGACTCATATTTCTCCATTTCACCTCTTGCTTCTCTTTCCCTCTATTTGGCATCTGCCAGTTGACTGTCTCTGTCTGTCATCCTTCACCTCTCCCTGGTTCACCAATATCCCACTGGCCCTGTGTTATCCCTCCCAACCTGTTCTTACTATTCCAGCTCTCTCCTCTGCACATTCTGGCATGATGAAGGGCTCCGGCCCACAATGTTAATATTATTCAGCCTGTTGGGTTCTTCCAGCTGATCTTCTCTTGCTTCAGATCCTCTCTACAGATGCATTGATGATTTGAAGTGATGCTAAACTAGGATCAGCACAATTTGGGCAAGACTATCATTATAGACCATTGAGGGATTCAGCTAATAATATTTTGCTGAGTTCTAGGTCACTGTTTCCAGGACTCCCTCAGCAAGTAAGACCTCCGAGCAGAAGAGAAATGGATACTTTCTCAACAAAACTCTTTCTTCTGTAAACACAAAAGCCATTCCATCACTCAGCCCAGGTCTGTGTACACATGTATCATTCCATTAGTCAGCCTAGCTCTGCATACACACACCTCATTATGTCAGCCTGTCCAATTCTGCAAACACACCACATTCCATCAGTCTGAACAACTCTTTAAACTCACACTTCATTCCACAAGTCTGACCAACTGTGCATACACACACCTCATTCTTCCGGCCTGGTTATCCAGAGGCATGCCAAAAACAGTATTCACCTCTGGAAGCAACAGGACCTTGTTGAAGGCTTGAAAACTACAAGATCTTCAGCTGTGTACAGACAACATCTGCAACCTGATCCTACTCTAGAAAAAAGCAATTGCTTATAGGCTGTCAGCAAGAGCATATGACTTGGCTCATTTCATTGTTTAATCGAGATTGAAGCAGCGTGCTAGTACATACAATTTAAAAAAAAAATCAGTGTTGATTTAAATTGGTGTTGCTGTGCAAAAAAGGTGCACCATGCTTCCTTTTGGAGTTCACGGATACCTTACAATCATTTCTGCCTCATCCCTAGTCAAAGGGAAGGTACAGGAAGACTGGACAATGACAAATGTAGTCACAATGTTTAAAGAAAATGAGGAGAATCATGGGAATTATAGACCAGCTAGTGTTAATTCAGTGTTGGGTAACTTATTGGGGAGGATTCCTAGGGACAGGATTAATGAGCATTTTGCTTTGTGAGGGGCAGGTAGTGTCTCATGAGCTGAATTGATTTTTTTCAGAATTAACAAAAGAAATTGAAGGTAGAAATGGAAGTTAGTAGTGAATAGATTT
Organism: Narcine bancroftii; assembly: GCF_036971445.1. NCBI lineage: Eukaryota > Metazoa > Chordata > Chondrichthyes > Torpediniformes > Narcinidae > Narcine > Narcine bancroftii. Next base: position 53,714,869 of record NC_091473.1, read on the forward strand.
TAGTAAGGCATTTGAAAAGATTCCCCAAGGTAGACATTCAAAAAAATCATGAGGCATCGGATCCATGGAACCTTGGCTGTGTGGATGCAGAATTGACGACCCTGAAGAAGCCAGAGGGTAAGTAGTAGGTGAAATGCATTCTGCATGAAGTTCAGTGACTCGTGGAGTTCCAGTAGACTCCATTCTCTAATCCTTGCTCTTTGTGATTTTGAAAAATAACCAGGATGAGGCAGTGGAGGCATGGGTCAGTTTGGAAGTTTTCAAATGGCTTCAAGAATGGAGTTGTGGATAATGTAGCAGGCTGCTGGAGATGCAGAGTGGGGCAGAAAAAATGGCAGAGAAGTATGAGGTGATTCATTTTGGAAGATCAAACTTAAACATAGTTATTAGTAGGATTCTTAATAGTAGTAAGAACAGAGGGATCTTGATCACTTAAGGTGGCTGCAAAGGTTGATAGGCGAATTAAGAAAGCTTATGGTATGCTGTCCTTCATTAGTCAGTGGATTGACTTCAAGTGTCATGAGGTAATGTTACAGTGCCATTAAACTCCAGTAAGACCACACTTGGAATATTATGTTCATTTCTGGTCACCTCATTACAGGAAAGATGTGGAAGCTTTGGAGAAGGTGCGAAGAAGACTTAACAGAATGTTGCCTGGATTAGAGAATGTGTCTTATGAGGTAAGGTTAACAGAGGTGGGGCTTTTCTCTGAGGAGTGAAGAAGGTTGAGACGTGACTTAATAGAGGTTTACAAGATTATGAGAGGCAAAGAGAGAGTGAAGATCCAGCACCTTATTCCCAGGGTAACAACAGCAAATGCAAGAGCACATCTATTTAAGATGAGTAGTGGAAAATTTAGGGGAGCTATCAGAAGTTTTTTTTAAATACAGAGAGTGGTGGGTGCCCTGAATGTATTGCTGGCAATGGTGGTGGAGGCTGGTACATTTTGTACTTTTAGAATACTTTTAGACAGTCAGATGGATACAAGAAAAAGAGAGTTATGGGTATGAGCTAGGGAAGGTCTAGACTGGTAAGTAGGTTTAAAGAGGTCAGCACAACATTGTGGCTGAGGGGCCTGCACTGTACTGTGATGTTTATGTTCTCTGTTCTTCCTTCTGAACGACTAACTTTTTTGCACTCTTGTCTTTAAGGCAGGAGTTCAGGTCTCATTCCCAGAGACAATTTACCACCTTACTCTCGTTTCAGAAGTATATCCCAAATGTTTGGATTGGATGCAGTTCAGCACCTTGTTGAGATTCTGTACTTTTTCCCAAGCTGACCAAATATTTTGTTTGCCTCATGTATTTATCTGAAATTTTTTCTCCGACTTCTGTAGGGACTGACATGCACCACTCTTATTTAATTTCTTTTGTTGAAACTAAATTGCACCAACTTTTAAGCAAACCAGGTTCTCAAAAACTGTCATACTGCCATAGTTTGCTCAACTTTCATGACTAAATTTGGAGTACTGCTTCTCTTGTGGCACTTTTATGGTGAATGAGTTTGCCACAGTTACAAGTGCTATTCAGTGAAAACAATTAAGAGATATTTACTTCTGTCGAGAAGTGTGTTAAAGGCCAGGTTAACATCTTGATGAATAGAATGTTAATTTAAGCAGGGGAAAAAAAACGGCTGCAGTACAGAGAAATTTGGACATCTTTCTTGTCCCAGAAATGGCTCAGGATTATCTCCTAAAAATTGGGTTATTAGAAGAAATTTGTTCGAGAAATGTTTGGGTTTACTTGGTTCTTTGTGTCATTGAAACATAAAACTGTAGGTGTGCAAACTTAGATAGCCCAGTTTGAATGCTTTGCTGCAAATTCCACATCAAAAGCAGAATTATTTCCCCATTCAATTCCCCTGACTTTTCTGATTAGATTTGTTTTTTTTATTTCCTTGCAAAGAATGCCATGTCAAATTTCAACAATATGAATCAGATGGGTCAAATTATTTCCTTAAAACTGTTCACCATGATAAAAATATCAAGGTTGCAATGCTGATTAAAAGCCAGAATTTGGTAAAAGCAAACAGAAGTGTGGCCATTTTGCACCAATCACCGTGACTTTATCTGTGCAATAAATTAGGAAAAAAAACTTGTAAAGTCACTGATGATACTTCCATAGGAGACTGAATTAGATCAGCAATGAGTTAGTATACAGGAGGGAGGCTGAAACCTTAGCTGAATGGTATACTAATGATCTTTCACTCAATGACATCAAAATTAAGGAGCTGATTGTAGACATTAAGAAAGGATAACCAGAGGTGGAGATGGTGAGCAAACTTTAATTCCTGGAGGTTTCCTGGACCGATCATACCAATGCCATCATGAAGAAAGCAGGTCAGAGCCTCTACTTCCTTAGGAGTTTCCAGAGATTTGGTATGACATCAGAAACCTTAGCAAACTTTTATAGATGTGTTGTGGAAAGTGTGCTGACCAGCTGTATCACGGCTTGGTATAGGGGCACAATACCTCTGAGCAGAAAGCCATGTTGTAATGGATCTGTGCTAATAGTAATATTTAGGTTAAGGTTAACCTATATTTCTTATAAATATGTCTCAAGTAATGCAGTGAGTTTGGAACAGTGCAAAGACGTCATTGCACTCAGAGCAAAGTGACAGTTTGGAGTCACAGAAGTGTTCTTAATTGAAACACAAGTACCTGGTATGGTTCTTGATGCATTTTAGGCCTCCTGAACAAAAGAAATGAAACTCAAAGCCTTTTGAGTGATATACTTAAGCCTCTTGAAACACAAGTAGGTCATCTTTCAGAGTCATAACATCTACAACCCAGAGTTAGGAGATCACATGGTTTACAAGAAACTGCAGTTGGCAACTGTTTAAAATTCCAATAACTGATCTCGTTTTCCAGGAATTAAGACTGACCTCATCATAATGTACCAAAGACAAAGGCATTTTTAAGCCAGAAGAAGAAGGAACCAGAAGAAGACTGCATAAGTTGAGAAGTCAAGACCCTGTAGAACACACAGGGGTAAAACAGTAACAAACTGAGATCTCAAATGGCTGGGGTAAACCTTTCCCTTTCCTATACTTAAATTAACTCAAATTGAATTGTGATCACTACCACCAGTGTACTTTCTCTTTGATGCATCTGCCAGGTTTTGTTGTCTAAAACTGTCTAAAGCTGCACAAGGACAATGAGCTACCTTGTTGCTGCATATTTAAGGAAATAAATCTGAAGGCCCAGTGGTGGTGTGTGCCCTTTAAAGATTTCCAACTGAAGCTTTGTTATCAGATAAAATTGACAAAATGTGTCCCAGGACCTTGGTGAATAGATTGCAGGAGAAAACCGCAGGCTACCTGGTACTCTGCACTGCTCTTCGACGGTCACTGAAAGCCAGACTTTGGGAAAGTCGTCTGTGATAGTTTATCAAATCTAGAGTGTTAAATGAGCTGAATGTTGGCCAGAAGCCACAACAATAATGCTCAAAGAACAAGATTACCCAAACAGTAAGAAATCCTAGGAAAATTGTACACTGTTCACACCATAAAAAATTAGTAATTTTTAAAATAAGTTTTTCTGCTAAATACAATGAAGAATATATTTGCTGCGGCTCATTGCTGGTTGAAATTTGATCAGAAAGCCAATGGGTTTCATTCACTTTTGAAAAACTCCCCAAAAAAATCAGGGTCTTCAAAAACTTTCCCTATTTTAGAACACTTCTCCCCCCAAATAGAAAACATATCACTGTTTTACATAACTATCTCAACACTAATGTGAATTGCCTTAACATTTATGGTATGAATGACAAATAAAGGTGATTTGACTTAACTCTGCTAAAGTTCTCATAACTTCCATTATTTACATCTACCAAAGGTGCAAGAAAGGTGAATCTGCAAGAGCCTCAAACAAAAAAAATATTGGCTGTCACTTTTATTTGGGCCTCTGGTGTTGACATTAGGGCCCCGCATCACTGGAGTGCCGGCCTGGGATTAGTTGGCATTCCTGCCACAGTTCCCATCTTTCTGCTGCATGTAAGGTCACCTGGAACTACTCCTAGTCTCACCCCCAAGTCCGAGCGGTTGCTACTTACATCAGCCATCTTGTGGGCCAGCTTGTGTGTCTCCATGCGCGAGCCGCTACATAACTCCCCCCCAGAACTGGGAATCGGGCCATTCTCCATTCACTTGGGCAGTTTGCTCTTGTTTCATTGGGGAGGAGTGGAGAACGGTTGGTCACAGTCCAGATATGTTGGCTTCAGGCAGCCAATGGTAAAGGTCTCCTCCTTACGAGGACAAGAGTGGAGCTGTTGTCCCTGATAACCTTGTAGAGTTGTTGTAGGGGTGAACACATTCTGACAAATCTTTAAGTCCTTGGGAATGTTATGTTTGGGCTGGCAATGTGATGAGGGTTGTTGAGGAATCAGGGGCCCCAGTTTTTGCCAGAAGTTCTCAAGAGTGGTTGTGGGGTTTTTTGGGAATTTGTTGGGGTCCAGGAACTCCCCCGGAATGATTAAGGGTGCACCGTAGACTACCTCTGCCACTGAGGTATTGAAGTCTTCCTTTGGTGTGGTGCGAATCCCCAGTAGGACCCAAAACAGTTCATCCACCAGTTGGGACTCTTGAGCCAGACCAGCAAGTCTGCTTTCTCGTGCCTGTGAAAACCCACCACCAACCCACTGGCCTGAGGGTGGTATGCCATGGTGTGGTGGAGCTGTTAATGAAGTTAACCAGTGCTGTTCAGAGTCCAGAGATAAAATGTGTCATTTCCCACTCCGTCTGAGGTTAGGTGCTCTGGGACCCCAAAACTGGACACTCTCATATTGATGAATACCCTGGCACAGGTTTCTGTGGTGGGATCAGTCAGCAGGACTGCCTCAAGCCACCTCATGGAGCAGTCAACCATGGTCAGCAGGTATCTCACCATGGGAAACTAGTAGTAGCTGCTGCACTTTGGCAAGGGCCATGTTGTCAACCCTTGGGACAGGGCATGGACCGACTCGATCGTGGAGTGTGACAGAGCGTCAGCTACCACATTGCTTTTCCCCACGATATACCGTATGTCTGTGGTAAATTCAGACATGTTGGGCAAGTGTCTCTGTTGTCGGGCCAACCATGAGTTTGATACCTTATGGAAGGCAAAGGTCAGCGGGTTGTGATCAGTGAAGACCTTGAATTGCCAGCCTTCCAAAAAGTTACGGAAATGTCTTACTGCCAGGTACACCACTAATAGCACCCTGTCAAAAGTGCTGTACTTAAGCTCTGAGGGGTGGAACTGCCTGCTGGAAAAGGTCAGGGTTGCCACTGTCCCTCAGTTACTTGTTCCAGCATACCTCCTACCACTGTGCTTGGAGGCATCGACTGTCAAAGTGGTAGGTGTCTCTGGTCTGGGGTGTACAAGGAGGCTGGAGATGGCCAGCGCGTCTTTGGCATTCTGGAACATCGTCCCAGGTAATGTCCTTTGACTTTCCACCATCAGCGTGAAGAGGGGGTGCATGATACAGGCTGCTGCTGTTGTGAATCTGTGGTAAAAGTTTATCAAACCAGCAAATTCCTTCAGCCCTTTTACTGTTCGGATCTTGACAAAGTGCCGGACTGCCTTCACCTTTTCAAGGAGGGGTGTTGTCTCATGTTTATTTATTCTGTGCTCCAGGTAGCCAATAATGTCCAGGCCGAATTAGCCCTTCATGGGGTTAATTATCAGCCCGAACTGACTCAACCGGGTGCACAGTTGTCTCAGGTGGGCGGCATGGACTTTGTGGCTACAGTTAGTGATGAGGATATCATCTAAATAGATGAACACAAATGGGAGGTTCCGGCCCACTGCATCCATCAGCCACTGGAAAGTTTGTGGTACGTTTTTCAGAGTGAAGGACATGTGTAGGAATTTGAACAAATCAAAGGGGGTTATAATCATGATCTTGGGGACGTCGTGAGGGTGAACTGGAATTTGGTGGTACCAACAGATGAGGTCCACCTTGGAAAACACCCATGCCCCGTGCAGGATGGGGGTAATGTCTTGGATGTGGGGGAAATTATATCTGTCAGACATGGTGACTGTAGTCACCACATGGCCTCCACCTCCCCACCCCACCGCCACTGTTTTTGCCACAATGTGGAGGGAGGAGGCCCAGAGACTGTTGGTGCGCTGCACAATCTCGAGGTCCTCCATTTTCTTGAACTCCTCCTTCATTAAGCTGAGCTTTTATGGAGGGAGCTAGTGTCCCCTGGCATGGATCGAAAATGAAGGAGGATGGTGCATGTACCAAATGTCAAATGGAGGAGCTGTTAGATGCTCTCAGAGCTGGGCCCTGCTTGCCGTTGTGGGTGGTGAGGCCTGTGGAGGGCAGGACACTTATCTCAGCACCGATGTCAACCAGGAAATGCCTGCCTGACAAGGAGTCCCAAATGTAGAGGAAGCTATCATGTAGGCCATTCACCGTAGCCATCAATGACAGTTGGCCAGGGCGTTTCCCTGAAACCTGCAGGGTAGCCGACATCGACGGGCATTTGCACCCCATCACGGATGATCGTTACAGAATTGTCCTAGGGTATTAAATGCCTCTTCACTGTTCTTGGTCGTGGGGCTTGCTGATGTAGTTTACAATGGTGATGGTATCCTTCTTCACTCTCCAGATCATGTCCACCAGGGCAGCAACCCTCGGGGTGGGGTGGGGTGGGGGTTGTTGAATTCCTCGTCCTTGAGCAAGAGTTGGATATCCTCAGGCAGTTGTTCCAGAAGATCTGCTTGAAGTGCAGGCAAGGCTTGTGGCCCTCAGTCAAAGTTAGCATCTCGTTCATTAGGGCGGACAAGGCTCTGTCCATCAATCCATCTATATTCAGCAATCAGGTGGCGCACTCACATTGGGAGAGCACAAAAGTGTGGGTTAACAGCTCTCTGAGGGCCGCATATTTGCCATAGAAAATCTACAACCCTTGCCGTTGTGTTTTGATCATCTGCGCTCACATTGTACAATTAGCGGGAGTCATCGGTGATGACATGTCAAAGCTGGAATTGAGCCTCAGCCTGCTCGAACTACACATGTTTGTGACACCAAAACACTGGAAGCCTGAGTGAGACTGCGTGAATAGTCGCTGGCTCCGCCTGATCCATCATCTTTGGGTCCAATTGTCAGTTGGGCCTGTCGAAGCCACCAATGTAGCGTTTGTGCTACGCAGGTGTGGAGAAGAACACACACACCAAAGCCTTGAAGATGAGACTTACTTATTGCATTGGCTGGCACGTTTATATAGGCTCCAGGCACTGACATCAGGGCCACGCGTCATCGGAGTGCCGGCCTGGGATTGGCCGATATTCCCACCACAGTTCCCCATCTTCCCACCATGTGGGAAGTCACTTGGGACGATGGCCAGGGTCACTCCCTCCCAGGTTCACATGATCACTGCGTTCATCGGTCATTTTGTGTGCCAGTCTGTGTCTCTGTGTGCGAGCCACTACAGAGACATTATATCCGATAATATTGAAAGAAGAGAGGCTGTTCCAGTTCAAATTCTGCAAACACCAATTACACCATGGACACTTACAAAAGTGCTTCACTGATTGAAATCTGATATTATTCATAAGAGAACAAAATGAAATCAGCCACAAAGATGCAAAGGATCATCAGATCATTATTGTCTTCTGTTGTGGCCATGGCTGGTGCTTCTGACAAGCCACCAAGATGGCTTAAGCTTTGATTCATTGGCAATTTTCCAATAGCATAGTGAATAGCATAGTTCACAGCAATATTTGGGAAGAATAAGGATTCACTTAATGGTTATAGCTGAGATAAATATTAATTTAATGGGCACACCAAAAATAAAATTGCTGTGATGGCAATTACTTCAGATTGTAATGGTTAGCTTATCTAACTTAAAACTGTGAGGATGAAAAAGACTATTCCAATTTATTTAGTGCTGCAGCTGAACGAGCCATTCACACTTGAGTTGCTTTTCATCAAAAATATATATTAAATATCCACTCCAATACATCCATGGCATAACTGATAAAGGCCCCAAAATTGCTGTCAAAGTATCAACGAGGCTGATAAAACCCACAGTTATATAAGAACTGCCTGGGTACCAGGGAGATGGGATTGTGTGTGGCAGGGGAGAGGATTGAGACCAGATGCATGATGAGATAAAAATGGAGAAGCCACCATCTAAATATGTATCACTTCTCTTTTCTCCTCTCTAAAATCAGCATCCTTTTATCTGGGTGCTTAGTCAAGATCATTGGGTATGACAGGCTTCCAGGGAAGACTTCTCTGAAACTTGTATTGAGTCAATCCATGTCTAAACAAAATATTACAAGCCCAGAGAACCCCAAATCTCAGCAGCAATAGATATTCACCAAGACAAATGGTTACTTAAAGCAGAAGTTGCTTTTAATTATCTTTAAACATGAAAACAGAATCACACTTTAACTTATCACTATTGACTTAACTAACCTAATCCCCTTCTAATTCTAAACATACGTGGATGTAATATATTTGTAAGTTCAGAAAAGTTCTTTGGTTCACAGTCCAATCTCATTTCTCTTTCCTCTATGTTCACTGGTTACAGGCAATTCTTATACTGAGCACAGAATTTAACATTTATAAAGTTCACTAGGCTTTGGTGCTTGAAAGGTAAATGGTTATCGCTCAGGAAGGTTCTTGTTGATTTTCAGAGAGAGATTTGTTGTTCCAGGACATCCACAACTGACATACCTCCATCAGTCATTTCAGTGCCTTGCTGATGAAACTTGCCCCTTCAGGGTTCTCCAGATGATAACCTCTTTATTTCAGGTTAACACAGAATTCTTTTTTGTTTC